>NW_022987708.1:4566581-5161727 GCF_902827165.1 Trematomus bernacchii
TCATTTTAATCAGTGTGAGCTAGAGCATGACTCATATATCAGCAAGGCCAATATTAGACTTTTTAAGCCTAATGTGGATATATTGTACTGTCTTATATTTAAGCTTATAAGCAACATGAAATTGCTATAGAGAAATAAAAAAGATTTAGAGTGTTTGCGGTAGTATAAAAGAGTGTGATAAACATAGTTTGCCCAACAGAAGCAAAGACAAGCACTGGCAAATATGTTTGAAATGATTTGCTTCCGATTTACAATCACACATCATATTCATACAAACGTTGTATTAGGAGAAACCTGGGGGCTTAGACCATTTTGTGTCTTCTGTTATAACCAATCAAATGTTCAGTATTGGGCCCTCATCATAAAGAATTGTATTTTATCTAAAGTGTAAGGTTTATGTCAGGTGGTGACAGTCATAGTAAACGGTAGGAGACTAAACAGTACTTTTTTCCAGCATGTAGGAGGAGGACAATTTGTAGCTTTAAGCAAACCGATTTGTCATGCTCCTGGCCCCACTGAAATATATGACAATTTCTTTTCAAAATTGTTTAATTGTTTAAATAATTTATTTAAAAACAAAAACAAATGGATTGGCTCCAGCCTCTCAAATGTACTGATAATCCTAAACGACCATGGTTTATCATTATACCTTTGAGTGGTAAGACTTTTGACAGACAGTACAAGCCAATATGACAACTTGGTCTTTTAGTCAGCGTTTTTGACTAATTCAACACTTTTGACCAACTAAGACAAAATAGGCTAATTGATAGTAAAAACAATTGTTGGATGCGGCCATACGCAAAACTATACAAATACAAGTATCGGGTTGTACAATCTGGTATCAGCCTGGCTGTAGCGTGAGGGGCCAGAGTTGTACAGAAAATTCCTGAACTGAAATGAATGTAGGGTCCCGCAGAGATAAACAGTAGATGTGGTCATTTTTTGGCACAGAAGTCCAGTGTTAATGTTAGCAAGCTGCTGAAGACATTGGTGATCAGAAACGTGTTGTTAAAGTATGAGTGAGTTAGCTGAGCTAGGGTGAGAAACATGCACAGCCACACCAACATCCAGCGGGTGCAGCAGGTTTCTTTTCCATGGCACCGATTAAGTCAACACAAATATGAAATAAACACAGTGAAAAAAACCCTATTTCAAAGAGCAGGTTTTATAACACAAAGGCAAACAAAACAAGCAGCCTTTTCAAGGGCCACAGTTCTGCACTGGATGGTATCCCAAAGAGCTCAAGTCCATCTACAAATCAAAGAGGGCCACTTGTGGCCAACTTGGTGCATGGAAAAACATAACCGCCTCAGAGCGCAGCCATCAGGAGCAGATTTACTGCTTCACAATAAATGTTATTGGATCTGGTAAAGTTCAGAAAAGTTGAAAAGTATCGTTTATTTGAGAGGTTGGCAGTGTGGATTATATAACTCACACCAGTAGTATTAAGTTTATACTGCAAAGAGTAAGGGAAGAAGATAGAAACTTAAAAAACGTTTATTCACATTACATTTAATAAAATATAATCTGTGTCAAAATAAAAACGGCATAATATTAGGTTTAATGTATTTTGATCTCCCTATGGGCTATTATATACACTGGACTGATGTCAAAAAGCCAACGTTATCACAAAAGCAGAATTGAAAAACTCTTGTAGATTATGTACCAATCAAAATATAAATCATCCACACTTCAAAAGGCATATTGTTTGAACAGATCCATTATGAGAAACCTGTATCACTATATAAACCACTGTATATCATCATTTAGTTGGGTGCTAATAGCCTCATAGACCAAGCTTATTGCAGTAACAACGTTTTGAACTGTCGAGTTCAACTGTACTGGGCTTTATAAATAAGAACATCCAATGTCAAGGGTCTTGCAGAAGAGGATATCAGTGGTTTTGCGCTGTGTGAGGAGAGATCAGAGTTAAACAAAAACATTCTCTCTCATTCCATGGCAAGAAAACGTACATAAACAAATGACGTTCCTAGAAATAATAGAGACCTCTTTCAACTCTGGCAGAGGAACATAAGTCATGATTTTAACTTCAGGGGTACTGTGTGGTTCTGTTGAAATAGTCAGCAAAATGTAAGAACTGACAGGCGTCCAGAAGGGAATAGTTCCCCGAAGACATCAAGGCGTTATATGAAAAGATACATTGAGTTTCAGTTTAACCATGGGAGCTATAAGATGATAGTCATGTCAATTCTCCACATAACAAATAAAATATGAGTCCAGTTTAAGGCCTTTGCACACAAGTCCATTTATTTGGTATGCATTTTATTAAATCTGTCATCCAATACAAATCGTTCTGCACAGAAACCTTGCACACTGACTCATGCTTTTTATTTTTGTTGCGTACATTCATAAAACAAGACAGAATGAAACAGCCAGGGTTGCATTTGAATAAAAGTCAAAGCCTGCTAGATTCTGAATGATTGACATGCGTGCAATGGTGCTATTCCCAATCAGGGTTCATTAATGATTGATAATAATGAAAAGTTATAATTTAGCTGCTTATAGCACAATCAATACTTTCATATTTTTCATAAATATCTTTCTTTGCCATGATCTGTGATATAAAACTGTAATGCGATCTCTTGCCACAATCAGACACTATTTTGGATGATGCTGTTTTGATATCTATGACACTGGGTGGTCAAATAACTCTTTAAATGCTTTTGAGCGATGAAAAGTACATATTCAAAAACTTTGATGATGAATGAAACTTTCTTAGTCAGTTTGTAAAAGTGATTATATTTAAATCCCAACAATTACGAAGGCCATTACAAGACAACATAACACACCGATGTCTCATGCTGGCCTCCCTTATGCCTGCTCTTTCTGCCTTTTCTGTACTGTACAGATAACACTGGAACGATTGGGGGGGGGGAGGTTGGCAGAGAGGACGTCCTCTGGCCATCGTCCCCTCTGAAATGAAAGTCCTCTCTGATGACCTGTCATCATTCATTATGCAAAATGAAAACTCAAAGGTGTTCTTTCCAAGAATAGCGTGCATTGTGCCTGAGTCTTGGACGTGCACCAGGCTCGCCTCTTTAGATTACAAAAGAGCCTTTGTGTTGTTTGTTAAGACATCATTATGAGGGCTTGAAATACAGTGTTCAGAGTCAGTAGGTTCATCAGCTGATAGTATGGCTGCTCTCTTCCTGCTTCAGGTTTCTGTGTCACATTCCTCAGAGAATTGCTTATCAACTCAGGGCAGTATCAGTAATGTTCTGGTCCTCTGGCCTGGAGCTGACAGCTGACCTTCTGAACAATTCACTATGTATGAATGTGATACGCGTACATGATAATGAGACATACTTTCATTTGTATTTTTGTTGTAGCTTCTTCTGAAACACCACCGTATCCTGATGATGATAGTAAGTGATTGTACACAAGTTTCAAGATGTATTATTCTCTTCTATTCATATTAACATGTATGTGAATTATATGGAGCCCTTAAGTATTAAATAAACAAATAAGACTTGAAAATGAATAATTCAATAAATACATGTGGTTAAAGGCTTACATAAACCAATAAGATATATATTTCTTGATGTTATGTAATTGTTATGCACAATGTATGTACAGTACATAACAATGACTATTTGTCATTTTTTTTTAAACATTTCTCATTTTTTAAATATATTTATACGAGTTATTGGAGAGTGGATTGCTTCCAAACCAAAAACAATTTTTGTGTTTAACATCACAATGACAATAAGCGTCTTATCCTAAATGATGTATACATTTAATTAAATTTGATGATTGTCTTACAATTTATTGATATAAATACTTATTATTATGTATATTTGAATGTGTTATTCCAAGTTATGAACTGTGTGCTCTTCTGTTTGCAGACGCGCCATACGTGCTGGACACCCCCACAGTGGTGGGGATCGCCTTCGCAGCCTTCGTGATTGGGGCTCTGTTGACCGGAGCCCTGTGGTTTATCTACTCACACACAGGTAGGTCCTTTACCTGCTGCTCCCCGGCCCCGCTCACCTCTCTACACTAATGAAAAGATAAGACGCTAAAGAATGCTCGAGTGTCCGAGTGCCAGAAATGTGCCGCTGGGAATGCCAAACATCCTGCTGCTGACAGAGGCCGGTTCACAATAACAGATTGACTCCTCTACTGTAAATATATCCTGTTGGTCAGCAGCGAGGGCTCTTCTCTTTCCTGCCTTTGAATGTTTTGGGAGCTGCGGGGTGGTCAACGAATACTCTCAGTACAATGGCTGGGACGAGTTGGAAACCCCCGTTGTTGGGTTTAGTGGCCCTCACAGGAAAGGACACACAATCTGTTCATTAGATGCCAAGAGCTTCCCCATCGTCCCCAGCCTGCCGACCCCTGCTGACCCCCGGGAGGAAGTGCGCTCCCAGCAGCTCTCTGGAGTTCACCGTTGTGCAGAGCTGCCCTGTTCTCATTGGCTTTGCTGCTTGACTGGTGATCAGCCATGCCATTGACCTGCTGGCCCTGCGGCTGATGTGTTCACCATGGACGTCTTTTATAAAGGGGTCGGGGTGTTCTCAGAAAATACAACGTGTTTGAGTTTACGCATAGAACAAAAGCTTACATGTAGACATATTAAATGGATTAGTAAATCATCCAAAGATCCGGACACATTGTCAGAACTATTACAAACTGTTCCACTCATTCTAAATCATATCTTGTGTTTACTGAACAGGATTTCAAGTAGTATAAAAAAGATCAGATGTCAGATTTCAGTGCCCTTATCTTTATCACAACATTGATATTGGCTTCTCTTTAGAAAGCCACTTGACTAAAGTTTGATGGGTTTCCTAGAGAGCCTTATTAGATGGTTTTCCAACGCTATGAGAAGTAAGCATGGAGAGAGAAACAGGTGTTAGGATAGTAGTTCTGGAAATAGTTTTACAACATGTTCTTGCTGATGTTATTAAAATAGGCTTTAGCTGGGCGTGTAAAGCTGTCTTTGCTGAAATTACCTTACAAGGCAATATTGGCAGTTCCTTATAAACCCCAAGTATGTAGATCCCCTAAAAAACCACCAACATATCAGTTCAGGGTGTATTTTAAACTTGTGTACAGAAGGATGGAACATGAAAAGAGATGTGGGTCTATCCCCTCAGGGTCTGAGGACAGAAACTCTTGAGAAATAAAGTTATTTTGAAGTTACTACTCATTGGCATTACATTAAAGGTTTTGTATCCATTGCAGTTTTACTCCATATAGGGCAATCCAAAGTGTCTCTAAGAACCCTTAATATATGATCTGACATCCTGCTCATTATGTTGGCACATTCACGATGCATTCTGCCAGGGCTGCAGTCATGTCTGTTGAGAGATCTGCTCTCTACCTCTGCTCAATTGTTGAAACCACATACACAAAAGATTTTAGAAATAATTGCATCAAAGAGTGCCAATGGTAAATGTCACCACTAAGAATCAGGGTTTAGAAATATGTGATTAAATACTATTTGGCTACGAATACAACTGAAGGGCCGCAAACATTAGTGACAGCAAGAAATGTACGACTAGGAAACGTACTTTTTGAAGCATGGCTTTAACAAAGACCAACGTTTCATTATATATTAGTAGCTAGTTTGTATGTTTTTTAAAGTGAGAACCCCTTCATGGTGAAACTATAGTTTGGATTGTCATGAAATGTTGTCCCGCCGTTCATGTCTCCAAAAGAAGGATTATTGTGCCTTTGGCGATCCTCTGACCTTTCCTCTAGCATCACTGAGAAGTTTAGTTTTGTGTGTTATTCCTTGACAGCTGTCAGATGACATCGCCTTAACCTTTGTTTAATACATTCATGTTCCATTTAGTATTAATTGTCACTTTTAATCCAGTGCCAAAAAGTACAAATTGTTATCTGATCACTGTTTAAATGGTGATTGTAATGGATTGTACTTATATAGCACTTTATGCAGTCTTTACGACCCCTCAAAGCGCTATTACTATTACAAGTCATCATTCCCACCTCCCCCATACAGAGCAGTGCCACTTTCACATTCACACACATTCATACACCGCTGGCCATGCCATCGGGAGCAACTCTGGGTTAAGTATCTTGTCCAAGGATACATCGACATGTTGATCTGGTCCCAGGTCTTGATTTAGACATTTAAGTTCGGAGGCAAATTGTCCTTGAGTCCGAGTTTTTATACACAATATGTTTCTGTGACATAAAAACAGCCTTTATCTCTCCTCTCACCAAGATAATATTGGACCTGGGAATTTACATTTCCTTAGAAAGATGAGGGGAATCCAAGCTTCTTTGTTTTCAAGCTTCTTGGTCCTGCGAGGGAAAGACCTCTGGCAGCTCTGCTCTGGTAAACATTAGCAGAACTAAGGGGCCCCAAAGAGGGAGCGGGATGCACGACCGCCAGTGGACCCATATATTCTTATAGTCACTGAATATACACACTCAACTTTAGGTACAAACAAGACTATCGATGGGAAAACCTTTATCTTAGAGAAACATTCTCTATGTATTAGGGCAAAATAAATCTAGGAAACAAACAAGGGAAAGACTTCACTAACACGTGTGTGCCAAATACTCAAATGAAACCCAGACTTGGCTGTACTTCCAAAGCTGTTCATTGTCTGTCAGAGACATTTTTTGTAAACAAATGTAAACACTTTTATTTTCCCTTTTCATTTAAAGCGCTGGATCCCAAGAGTGTACAAAATGAAATGCTTATTTAGTCATAGAACAATAAACCAGTCAGTGGTTTGAGCTCCAGTCAGTAGGTCCTGTCCTGTGTTTGTTCTGCTTTATCTACTAAAGCCAGGCTAATTGAATCCAGATAACCAAAGAAATGAATTCCATGAACAGGAATCCTCCTTTGTCTCCCAGATGTCATCTGACAGATAGGATGTGACTGGTTGTTTCTGGGCGCTCTGAGGTGACATTTTGTGGGTCCAAGCTGTTGAAAAC
Organism: Trematomus bernacchii; assembly: GCF_902827165.1. NCBI lineage: Eukaryota > Metazoa > Chordata > Actinopteri > Perciformes > Nototheniidae > Trematomus > Trematomus bernacchii. The sequence continues at coordinate 4,573,518 of NW_022987708.1, forward strand.
ACTTTGTAAATCTGTAGCAGACTGTGCTTGAAGATGGTAAAAGTTAGCACAGATCAAATCCAGAGTTCTTCTTGCAGTTTTTAGCCAAGGTCTTTGTACTGAAACTGGATCCTTTTTTGCTCATGCTTGAGTGAAAATGTGTGATGGCTAGTCACAAAACGTCATGAAAAGAATTGTATTTGATATAAAGTGTAAGCTTTGTGTCAGGTGGTGACAGTCATAGTAAACGGTAGGAGATTAAACAGTACTTTTTTCTTTAAAGAGGTACAATGAAGGTTCCAGCATGTAGGAGGAGGACAATTTGTAGCTTTAAGCAAACCGATTTGTCATGCTCCTGCCTTTCTGTAATATATATTAAAGAAATTCTACCTCCCTTTGGTCCTCACCCCTCCTCACCCCCTCTCCTGCTCTCTCCCCCTGTGTAGGTGAGACAGCTGGCAGGCAGCAGGTCCAGAAGCCCCTCCCGGCCTCAGAGAACAGCAGCCCGGGCCACAGTGTGGGCAGCACCCAGAGCACGCCCTGCTCCAGCAGCAGCACGGCGTAGCCCCGACCCGGACCCCTGCCCGGACCCCTGCCCAGGCCCCAAGGTTCACAGGGACCGCTTTGTTCTACTCCTTCCATGAAAGGAATTATTAGGGGAATGTTAAAGGTCACACAAAAACACACAAAAACACCTTTGGTCCTGTAAATTCCTTTTGTGCCAGACTAATAAACTGTCCTGGTGTTACTGCTGTGTAAAAGTAGTGACCTTGGCAGCCTCAACTCATATTTAGTACAGGAAAATACCTTTATGCAAGGCATTTCATTCCAATCCTAATGCTGTTCTTTTCTGAGCAAAAGCCTTTTGTTTTGGCCTTAAATGGTGAGGTGTAGGCTGTCTGTAATGAGCAGGTGTACTGCAACAGCAAGGAAAGCAACCAGGCTGCAGTGATGTCAGTATTAGTACGTGAGATGTTAATGGCTGGACTGTTACACTTCACAACACGCAACCCTAAAGGTGGCGAAGCAACCACTATTAACATGCGGACAAAAGTGCAGTATGACATAAGTCGTCATCTTGACCGAGAGATGGCTTTTAGAAGATGCAAGATAGATATTGAATGTATGCAGAAGAGTATTCGCCAAAAAATGTGAAAGAACAATGTGAAAGACATGCTGATAGAATGCCACATTTTGTAATAACTCTTCCCTTATAATGGATTTATACACGCAGGTTGGCAAAACATATTTCACCAGTGCCTTTTTCTATGTGGTAATACTAGTACTGCATTTCAGTTGAGTCCATTCTTTTACAGAGTTTCACAGGGGCATTATGGGTTCCCTTTTTTTGGTCATTGTTAATGGAATAGTTTCACATTTTGGGAATTCCTTTATTTGCTTGCCATCCAAAAGTTAGACCCTCGGTCTCCTAAAAGTTACGTTACAATATGATATGTCAAATACGTTTCGATGTCATTTGTGTCCGACGTAGCGTAATCATGTTTCAAATGAAAGTCTGCGTAGAGTTCTGTGGGTAAATAGGTCAAACACACTACTTACTACTGTACTACTAAACCAAAAGTCAAATGTGCATTTTAACGTACGTATTCAGTAAGCTTGTGTGACATACTTTATTGAGGTCACGTAGGTCACTTTTCTAGGTAAATGAAATCTGAACCATTAGCCTTTACTTTAAATATCCAAGTAGTTTGGATTGCTACTTTTGTTTAAATTTAAATTTGTGTAATTGCGACTGTAATCCGGAAAAGAAAATACATAATTGAAAATGCAGTTGTCTTGTATGGCAGCGTAATCTTTAGGAGACAGGATCAGAAGATATTTACCACTCTCATGTCTGTGCTTTCAATCCTGCACAACATAGCATAGCTCCCAAAATGCTAACCTATTCTCTAAGGACCTGTATATTTGTGTAAATATTGTAAATACTCTCAAATGTTAAGCGGTTAAGAGTGTGTGCAAATTCTGTTCTTGTACTTTAAGATTAGACCAGTTTATCAGTGAAAGATACAAGTTAATACCATGTATCATCTTAAAAGTGATAAAAGAAGAATCATGATGTTACAAATCCATTTCCCCATGGACCCTTTTGAGGACATTCACAAACACAGGAATTCCTCACAATTGCGAAACGGTATAAAGTGAAATATTTGGCATTTCTTTTTGATAAATAATGAAAAGATAAATCCAGTAAATGTTTCTCAGCGTATCAGACAGTCAGAGCAGATGACACTATACAGCCACAGTGTGCAGTGTAGATCTCTTCTCTCGGCACGGACTGTTATATAAGCTGCAGCTCATTGTTATGGACATATCTTTTATTTTCTTCTTTTGTTTAAAGTGCATCACCCGACTGCCCCCCCACCTCAGAATAATATGAATGTTTGCTGTAGTGCCTTCCACTAACCTGGGTGTGTTTCTCAGAGTGTGTGTGGGCCCTTTGAACTCCAGAACCATGACAAGAAAAACAGAATGTATATTATCTCTAAGCTTTTTATCTTATGTAAACATGTGTAAAGCTTTCTACAGAGGGAACAGAGTCTAAATATATATTTGTGTATAAAATTATATTTTGGAATATATTTACCAAGAGAAACCTATTGTCTTGTATGTGTGTTACTGTACTGTGAACTGTGGATATGCTAATACAATACACACGTGTGTGTGTGAGGGGATGTATTCATAGAGGCCTCATGGCACGGCTTTCTGACACTTTAACTGATGACAATTAAATATGGAGATACAAAATGATTCACCTTTTTTAAATCTATTTTATATTAGAGTATAAACCAAGTCCACTCTTTGATACAAACTAACTTTGACATCATATTTACATTTGAAGCTATTGCAAGTCATTGTTTATTGTGTCATAAAACATGTGATCGGTTTGATGAGTATGATCAGACAGAATACAACTCCTTATGTTTGATCACTGTCACAGTTTGTCATCATCTAATAACTGTTTTGTATAGATCCTTTTCTAACTCAAAATATATTTACATATAAAGTAAGGAAATCACTGTTTTCTTTCAAAATGATAGCAATAATTATTAACTTTATTTTTCACAAAGTCTAGGTAAATAATGGTATCCTTACTTGATGTATTGTCATAGAGAAAAACCCTTCTTTTCACAACTATGAGGTGAATCCCCTCAAAATAATGAAAACAAATGGATCAACGGTTAAAGATGGCAGCAATAAACCATAATGAAAGTTGAATGTGAAATGTGTGTGTATATATTAAGAGAGAATGGAGGGTGGAACAAATCCAACTATCTGTTTTTTTGTTTCTGGAAACTCAACTGTTTTCCAAAACACTTTATTGAGTAGTTGAGCCTCTTGGGAACATTAGAGCTCGTTTGTGTTAGCAGACATGTGGCCAGGTGTGTGCCTAACCTTCAGTTCCTCAGTAAATAAACAGCATGAGATGTGGTGCCCCCCCCCCCCCCCATGTCCTGCAGAGAGGGAAGCCTACGATCAGCGCTCATTGTGGGATCTCTGCTTTCTGACATTCCTTTAGTTTTGAGGTTCTCTTATCTACTGTCCATCTCCCATGAGTAATTATCCCCCCCCCCCCCCCCCCCCCCCCCCCGCTAACTCCAGCTGTTAAGTGGCTGAGCGTCATGTTGTGTCCTGGATCTAATCTTCTTAATTCAGATCATTTTGGAATATTCAATCAAACTGAAAATATAAACATGCCCCCATGCTTACTGCCTCAGTGCCTCGTCTCCTTTAAATGATGTTAACCTTAAACAAAACTGAAATCTAAAATATGCTTTGAGGGAAACTTATTTCACATATCGCAAATAAGACAAAGTCCTTGTAGACTTATTTAATATTACGTATGCAATTTAACTTACATTACGCACTTACTGCAACATACTGATGACGTCTGCATTAACTTAGATATACGCATTTCAACTTGTATAACATTCTTAACTTGGGCAAATAACCTTTGTTACGGAGCAAACTCATTCTGACCTAAAACATGATCTTTTACCAAAACCTAACCATATATTTTTGTTTCACTTCACAACGTTAAGCATGTGTTTAAAACTGCCACTGTAATCCGGGGGAAAACATGTTTACCTTGAAAGTCAATGAAAATACAGTTGAGTTGTTGTCAGGCATCATTCTTAGGAGACACGGGGGCAGTATGACATAATGATGCTGTATCAGATCAAATAGGCATTATTATGGAAGCAAAAGATACCTTTCCTATAGGATTGATAGTTACTGCTGAACAACAGCTGTAAGTGGAGCACAAATCCACCATCTAGTTATTGATTGTATTTTGTAACCATTTGACTACCTCATGTTTTTCTATGAATGTGTACTTTGTGTTCTACGTGTGTGATGTCATGTGTGTGAATGTTTCGTGCCTATGTTTGAACTCAACAATAGTTAAATAGATGAAACTGCAGTTGGATGGTTCGGGCCCCTTTGTGGTTTTACTGCAGTTTTATTTTTCAAACCATGAAGAGTTTGATCTTTCCCATGATGCCAAGATTGCCTTTTTTCGGGCGTTTGTAAAAAATGTGTAAAACTTTTCATGATTTTATTTTGTTTTTGAATTTTTATAAGCTGTAAATAAGCATGACATCTGTATACCCATTATGTCCAATAAATCTTCATAACAATGAACCAGACTGCTGTTTGATGGTTTCTCATCAGTGTGTGAGGGTGCTGTGTAACTGATGTGTAATGATGATGTGTTGGGCCTGAAGTCATGACTCCTCTGGTGAGATCATAGCGTGATACAGACCATGTGGTCTTCTGGCTGGAACCTTTGGGGGTTCCTTACCTCCCCCCCCCCCCAGAACAGCACTCTCTCCATCTTTGTTTTTGATTAGAGCTCCTTTGGGACCGCTAAAGGTAGCGTGCCTGGCACACTGAAAAAAATGAAACGTTGATTTTAATAAATGTATTATGCCAACAGAAATATTAATAAGATGTTTTTATTTAAATGAACAGAACGATGTGACCTTAGAAAAGAAGAAACCGAGATATTTAGGTTCAGAAATGATTGTATTGATAGGAAAAGCTGCCTTTCATGAAGCATATTCAGACAGCAGCATATACACCAACACTGAAACACATGAGCACATACTACAGTTTAAAAAGCAGAAATAGAAATGACAGAGCTGACAGAAATGCTCCGTTTAAGTTTCATACACACAGTTCAGCTCACACACACTATTTTATGAACATATAGATTCACACTTAAAGTATTATCCTACAGAACAGTACAGTTGACAGAGAAGAGATAACATCTGATCCTTTACAACAAACACTATATGATCTTTTTAGATTTACTCAAACTGTAATCCTGATAGTAATCCCCATATTTCAGAAATGCAGTAATCTGATTAAATCTTTTTTTAATGTAACTTAGAGAAAATAGATGGCTTTTTTCTGCTTGTTTGTTTGTTTGTAGCCTTTATTTATCCAGGTTAAAATCCCATTGAGATCAACGATCTCTTTTTCAAGGGAGACCTGCGGTACATTGAGTTACACATATAAAAACAAACAGAAAACAAAAGGACATCACAACATAATTACAGGGGTATACATTAGCATCTATTTACATTTACAGGTATCCAATAACATTTCATCCAGCCGTGCTTTAAAATGATGCAAGGGAATCAAAATGCTCAGTTTCAATATTTTTTGCATGGTGTTCCAAGCCAGAGGAGCAGCGCACATAAAAGCTTTAGTACCTAAAACAGTCCTAGCACTTGGCACATGTAATAAAAACACATCCTGGGATCTCAGGCAATAGCTACTTGCCACTCTCCGTGAGATCAAAGAGCATATATAAGTCGGTAGTTTACCCAGCATGGCTTTATATATGAATATGTACCAATGACTGAGCCTCCGAACAGTAAGTGAAGGCAGACCTGCCTTGGCATACAGGGTACAGTGATGAGTAAGTACTTTACAGTTAGTAACAAATCTCAGAGCACTGTGATAGGCGGCATCTAACCTTTCCAGGCAATGGGCAGGTGCATTCATGTAGATCAAATCACCATAGTCTAGCACAGGTAAAAAGGTCACAGTGACTAGCCTTTTCCTGGCTTCAAAAGAGAAACAGGACTTGTTTCTGAAAAAGAAACCTAATCTAACCCTCAGCTTTTTAAGCAGATTAGTGACGTGAAGTTTAAAAGTAAGACAATCATCAAGCCAGATACCAAGGTATTTGTAACAGGTAACCACTTTGAGTACTTGTCCTTGCATAGTAACAATATCCAAAGCAGTCTCTTGAGTCTTTTTAGCTTTAGAAAAGAGCATTACTTTGGTTTTCTCAACATTTAAAAGAAGCTTTAGTTCAGAGAGCTGAGTCTGAATAATGTTAAAAACAGCCTGTAATTTAACAACCGCCTCCTTAATGGAGGGACCTGCACAGTACATCACGGTGTCATCCGCATAAAAATGCAAAGTAGCTTCATCCACATTTTCACCTAAACTATTGATGTAGATGGAGAATAAAAGTGGACCTAAAACAGAACCTTGAGGAACACCATTAGCAATGTTCAACCACTCAGAAGACAGCCCATCAAAATGAACACATTGGGACCTTTCAGAGAGGTAGTTCACAAACCACCCCACTGCATGGCTGGATATGCCAATACTGAGTAGCCTCTGCTTTAAGATGTGATGATCGACGGTATCAAACGCTTTAGAAAGATCAATAAATAGAGCTGCACAACTCTGCTTATTATCTAAAATACTTGTAATGTCATTCACCACTTTCATTGTGGCAGTGATGGTGCTATGTTGCTTTCTGAAGCCTGACTGATGTTTAGACAGGATGTCATTTGTACATAAAAACACCTTTACCTGCTCACTCACTAGGCGTTCAAGAACCTTAGCCAGAACTGACAATTTAGAGATGGGCCTATAATTATTTAAAACAGTTGCTTCCCCTCCTTTCAGCAAAGGCAGGACATACGCTGACTTCCACAGTTTTGGAATTGTGTTTGTGCTGAGGGAGAGGTTAAAAAGAGTAGTGAGAGGTGGAGCAATAAAATCTGCAGCCATCTTTAAAAAGAAAGGTTCCACGTTGTCCGGGCCGGCCGGTTTCTTAGGATCTAACTTGGTTAAAGCTTCACGAACAACATCAACAGTAAAAGGAGTAAAACTGAAAGGGTTTTCCAGACCACATTGTTCAGAGTCACAGACTGTGGTGTTCACAGAAGCAGAGTTAGTCACAGAATCAAACAGAGAGCCACAGGACACAAAATGCTCATTAAAACAATTTAACATAGTAGCCCTGTCCGATATAGAGCCAGATGCTGTGGTAATGCACGGAGGTAGCTCATTTCGGATCTCACCGGTGGATAGCGATTTTATGGCTTTCCAAAATTTCCTAGGATTATTTAGGTTTTCTGTAGTAACTGACAAATAGTACTTCGACTTAGCACTTTTGACATGTGAAGTGAAGCTATTCCTTAGCTGCCTAAAACGCAGCCATTGATTGAGCCTGATTTCCTAGCCTTTGCCCAGGCCTTGTTTCTCTCATGCAGGAGACTGGACAGTTCAGCAGAAAACCAAGGATTGTCTCGTCCCTTTACTCTAAAAGTACGTAGGGGTGCATGTCTATCTATAATTTCCATAAAACCAAGATAAAAATAAGACCATGCAGTTTCAACATCAGCACACAGATCGATTTTTCCCCATTCAAACCCAAACAGATCATGAACAAAACCCTGCTCCACAAAATGTTTTATGTCTCTCTTAATAATAATACGGGGTTTAGCCTTTTGGACCTTAGTGTCCCTAATTGTGGCTACAGCACAGTGGTCACTCACATCATTTGCAAATACTCCCACAGATGGGTATTTATAGGGAACATTAGTTAGAATGAGATCAATTAGGGAGGATTTATTAGGGGACTTAATGTTAGGGCGAGTAGGACTGTCAACAATCTGAGTAACATTCAGAGAGATACAAAGGTTTTTAAAATCCTCTGATACTGCAAGGTTCAAGGTTCTTTATTGTCAATCTGACATAGCTACAGAGTAATTATGCAGTTGAAAATCTTATGTCACAGGCTTCTCCAACAATGCAACATAATAACATAACATAATAACAATAAGAGCAAGAGCAATACAAAAATAATAATAGTTATAAAAATGAAATAAAGTTATGATGTGGAATAGTGCAGTATGAGTCTATATACAAGTTATTGGAATGATATATATATATTAGGTATTAGATACATACTACTGAGTAGCAGTTGAATGTTTGATGTTGTTTCAACAGTTCAATTGTTTAACAGTCTCACTGCCCGCGGGAAGAAACTGTCTCCGAATCTTCTTGTCCTTGCCAGGATGCTGCGGTAACGTCTGCCAGACGGCAACAGAAAGAACAGTTTGTGGCTGGGGTGATGGGGGTCTTTGATAATCCGTAGTGATTTCTTCCTGAGCCGCTGGGAGTAAAGGTCCTCCATGGATGGCAGCTCCGTCCTGGTGATGTGCTGTGCAGTTTTCACCACCCTCTGTAAAGCCTTACGATCGAGGTCGGTGCAGCTGCCGTACCAGGCCGTCATGCTGCCAGTGAGGATACTCTCTATCGTGCACCTGTAGAAGTTGCAGAGTATCCTGGAATCCATTTTGAACCTCCTCAACCTGCGGAGGAAGAAGAGCCGCTGTCGAGCTTTCTTAGTGATGGTGGTGGTGTGAAGAGACCATGTCAGGTCCTCAGTGATGTGGACCCCAAGGAACCTGAAGCTTTTGACTCTCTCCACCGTAGTCCCATTGATGGCGATGGGGGCGTGTCCCTCTCCCTGCTGCTTCCTGTAGTCCACAATCAGCTCCTTTGTTTTGCTGATGTTGAGATGGAGGTTGTTCTCCTGGCACCAAGATGTCAGGTTTTCGACCTCCTCTCTGTATGCCGTCTCGTCATCGTCTGTGATCTGGCCGATGACGGTCGTGTCATCAGCAAACTTCACGATGGTGTTGGAGCTGTGTGTGGCCACGCAGTCGTGGGTGAACAGGGAGTAGAGGAGAGGGCTGAGCACGCAGCCTTGAGGGGCACCGGTGTTGAGAATCAGGGTGGAGGATGTGATATTTCCCACCCGCACTGCCTGGGGTCTGCCCGTCAGGAAGTTCAGGATCCAGTCGCAGAGGGCGCTGTTGAGTCCGAGGTCTCTGAGCTTGATGGCCAGCTTGGAGGGCACAATGGTGTTGAATGCTGAACTGTAGTCAATGAACAGCATTCTCACATATGTGTTCCTCTTCTTCGGGTCCAGGTGTGAGAGGGCAGTGTGGAGGGTGAGGGCTATGGCGTCGTCTGTGGACCTGTTTGCTCTGTAGGCAAACTGCAGGGGGTCCAGAGATTCAGGGAGGGAGGAGGTGATGAATAATTTGACTAACCGCTCAAAGCACTTCATTATGATGGAGGTGAGTGCTACTGGGCGGTAGTCGTTGGGGCAGGTGATGATTGTCTTTTTGGGGACAGGAATGATGGTGGAGTGTTTAAGACATGTGGGGACTACAGACTGCAGCAGGGACCTGTTGAAGATGTCTGTGAACACCTCTGCCAGCTGAACTGCACACACCCTGAGAACACGGCCAGGGATGCCATCAGGTCCAGGAGCCTTGTGTGGGTTAACCCTTTTAAAGGATTTACACACATCTGCCCTATTTAAAACAAAAGGGCAGTGTAGCTCCTGGTCCCTCTGTACCTCCACAGCCTGGCTGCTCTCAAAGCGTGCAAAAAAACTGTTTAGCTCATCTGGGAGAGATGCGCACGCAGACACTCCCGCAGCACCCCCCGCTGCTCCTTTGTAGTCAGTCATTGTCCTTAGTCCCGCCCACATATTCCTAGTGTTACAGCCTTTGAAGTCAGATTCCACCTTCTCTTTGTACTGTCTCTTTGCATTTTTTATTGCTCTCCGGAGATCATACCTAGACTTCCTGTACTCCTCCAAATCTCCCGCTGTGTGCGCGAGAGTGCGCGCTTTCAGTTTGCCGCGCACCTCACCGTTTACCCAGGGCTTTTGATTTGGGAATGTCCGTACAGAAACCTTCGGTACCAAGTCATCGATGCATTTCCCAATGTAGCAGATGACAGTGTCCGTGTGTGTGTTGATGTTATTGTCCTCAAACACACTCCAATCCGTAGATGCAAAGCAATCCTGCAGTGCTGAATCTGACTCCTCGCTCCATCGTTGTACTGTCCTTGTTATCGGTCTGTCCCTTTTAAGTTTCTGCTTGTAAGCAGGCAACAACAGTAGTGAGATATGGTCTGATTTGCCGAAGGGAGGGCGAGGGAGAGCCTTATATCCATTCCGGAAAGGGGAATAAACATGGTCCAGTATGTTTCCCCCGCGCGTCGGGAAGTTGATGTGTTGGTAATATTTTGGCAAAACCTTCTTCATGTTGGCGGTGTTGAAATCTCCGGCCACAACGAACGCCGCATCTGGCCGTGAAGTCTCGGTTTTATCAATAAACCCAAACAGCTGATCGAGTGCCGTGTTGTTGTCGGCGAGTGGCTGCGGCGGGATATACACTGCTGTTATCACAACAGATGTGAATTCCCTTGGCAGATGGAAGGCCCGACATGAGATCATGAGGTGCTCTAGCTGTGCGGAACAGTCCGATGAAATAATCTTCACATCTGAGCACCAGTTGTTGTTAGTCATTACACACACACCGCCTCCCTTACTTTTCCCCGAGTTTGCAGTCCGGTCCTGACGAAAAATAGAGAATCCGTCAGGGACAATAGCGGAGTCCGGGATAGCGGGGTTGAGCCAAGTCTCAGTGAGAATTAACACGTTACAGTTCTTAATGTCCCGTTGAAAAGCAATCCGGCTTCTGAGTTCATCTAGTTTATTTTCAATGGATTGAACATTAGCCAGAAGAATACTCGGAAGAGGGGGCCGATTCTCACGTTTTCTCAGTTTGACCAGCAACCCGGCCCGGCATCCCCGCTTTGTCTTCTTCTTGCGTCTCTCAGGTAGAACAGCAACAGGTAGCCATGGTGAATCTCCATTGTCTGTCGGAGGGTTAATATTGTCCACGAAGTTTCGCAATTGGAAAAGTTCCTCTCTGCTATATTGTATGGCAGAGTAGGTGCGGTCGGCTAGCATGTTGCGAACCATGTTAAAAGTAAAACGGCAAAAGTAAAAGAAATATGTACAAAATACGAAAATGGGCAAAGTTGGAGAGGAGCACGAAGACGATGCGGCCATCTTCACCGGCGCATCAGATCACATTATTATATGCAGTTAACCAGTCCCAGTTAAAATCTCCAAGTAGCACTATTTCCTTGTAGTCTAGTTGTGATAAAAGTGTTGCTAGTGAAGACAAGGAGTCCTTGACAGCTGAGGGGGGTCTGTAACACCCCACCACCATGACTTGTTGCCCCTTTGCCACTTCTATATTTAAGGCTAAAAATTCGAATTGCTTACTGACAGATTTGGAGATCAATGTGGTTACACTGAACTTATTCTTAACATAAATGGCAACTCCACCACCTTTATTAGGCCGGTCGGTACGATACACATTATAACCATTTAAGGATATGTCAGAGGCCAAAATAGTTTTATTTAGCCATGGTTCTGATAAAACAATGACGTCAGCGTCAGTCGAGCTTGCCCAAATGCGGACAAAATCTAGCTTACCTAACAGACTGCTGTATCCTGATTACGTTATTCCGTTTGAAGTAATCCATTACTCCCCAGGCCTGGGTACAGTACAGAGCGAGGGGCCACTTTTCATGCTAGCTCAGCTTTGGGTTGGCCCCTAAAGCCTCTGTGATGTCACATGTCTCTTTTCCCACACCATCATGCTGCGATGCTCTCATCCATCTAATGACTAATATTGATTTTCAAACCATAGACACACCGTAGATCCTGATGTCATTTTCTACACTCCCAGCGTTCCCCCATGGGTACCTGGAACACACAATTGTTGTTTGGCTTTTGCACTCTTGCATTTAATCCGTTTAGTCACTGATTGAGCGTCCCCCAGACAATGTGCATGACAAATCCAGGATCAAATTAAAGGGAACTTTTGTTTTAGGCTGGGCTAATTCAGACCAGACCTTTGCTCCTAAACATGATTACTTGAATTAAGTTAAGTCAGACGTTCTGGAACGTTCTGGCTGGTTTACAACATCAGAGGGGGGGGGGGGGGGGGGGGGGGGGGTGCACATTAACAGGCTGTGTGTACCTTTCCCTCACAGCAACATCTTCCTGTCCCACGGCCCTTCACTGTAATGATGTTAGGAGGAAAAACAGAACGTCCTGTGATGAGCTGGAGCCAGAGAGACAGGCTGAGGAGGGCGCTTTGCACAATCACATTCACATTGGCTAAAAGAGTAAAAAACCTTTCACACATATCTTAGAAACCAAATACTTGCAGAGATACTAGACGTGTTTCTGTTCAAGAGTCAGGTCAACTTTCAACATTTTTGGGAGACAGAAATGTGAATTAGGCTCATTTGCATCAACTGCTTCAAAGTGAATAATACTAGATAGTGTGTAGCTTCATCAGAAATTGGCAGTATGAGCTGCTATGTTTTACACATGGCTGAAAAAGAATAGAACAATAATCAAACTAATTGCAAAACAAGCGGAAACTGAAACAAATGTAACCCGAGAGAAACACATTCAAACCATCAGAATGAAGAATTAAAAGCAGCTTTATGTCTCTTTTCATCAGTCATTTGGAATAGGTCATCAGTTCAGCGCGCCTCATATTCCTCTCATTTCAGTTTGAACATGGGGAACATATTAAAGTCATTGTGTAATGCATCGACACACGCTCCAATCAAAACCACTGCAGCATTTCATCATTCATTTTTGCAATGCATTGTTTTCCTTGGATTATAGGTTAGCCATTCCAAATGACGTTCGACTTGAATTATTCGGCTGCATGAGGAACACTGTTTTATTGAGTTGAACAATTCTTGTGGACTGTAAATGGACATTTGTGCAAGCAGAGTGATCTTATAATAAAATGTAGTGAAGTTTCCTGCTAGTGTTTTTGTATAATTTAACCACGCTGAGGAAAACATTCACATAAACACAGATTAAGGACGATTTTCTTTTGCAAATTGCCTCAAAAGTCAATATCAGACCCACTTTTCCCAAGCCACATCATCTTTGAGAATGTTGTATCTGTTTCTACAACACAGAGTGTAAAGGTCAGTCACAATGTGTCACAATGTGAAATTTACATCGACCAACTTTCACAAACACCCTAGCTTACTAGTTGTTATGAAGCTAAACATGTTGTTACAGTAGCTGTAATGTATATATCTAATACTAGCAAAATAATAAGTAATTCAATTAGACCGCACCCATTTAGGAGACAGAACGTCTACACCAGGGGTGTCAAACTCAAATACACAGTGGGCCAAAATAAAAAAATGGGTACTAGTCGAGGGCCGGACTGGTTCAATGTTTATTGCAAAACTTATTGAAATGAACTTATTGCACATATTAAACCTGGAACTAACAAAGCTTAAATTATTTCCTATAAAAACAACATTAAACATTAAATAATCAGTTGCATTAATTTCTTATGGCTCTATCTGCAGCTTTTCCGGAGTCATTTCTTATGATTACATTTTTCCACAGGCCAACAGCTTCATAAAAACGATTTCCCTCAAAGAAAAAAACAAACGTGCCCTGTTGTCGTGAGAAAAAAAGTGCAGAAGGAAACATCCATGTAAACTCAGTGTGCTGCTCTGTGATGCACACTAAGCCAGATACTTGGCATCTCATCTTGGGTGCAAGTTCATCAATGTTTGGGGTCAGGCTCTGAGCTGAGGAAACCCTCAGGATGGAGTGAAGGTGTGCGTGCAATATACCGGCGGGCCAGATCTAATAGTAATTAGAAATTATCCTGCGGGCCGAAATTAAATCTACCACTCAAGGCCCCCGGGCCTTGAGTTTGACATATGTGGTCTACACCATTCTGTACCATTGGTGTTTATTGTAATACGCTATCTTCACTCATAAAAACCAAGCCGCCAGGAAGACATTGAAGCAAATGTTCATAGTGGATAAATGGGGGTACTACAACTTGTTGGAATGTCATTGGTCGCAAAAATAATTTTTCCCTTTGACTTAAATTGGGAAAGAGTAGTCTGTAAATAAGGGTATAATTTTGAGCTAACTCAAATACCCAGTATGAACACTTGAAAAGCCCTTATTCAAATCACTGGGTCCTAATTTTGTAAAATCTGTTATTTTAGGGTTCCATTCAGTTGACTCAGCTGGGCCTGGACATGACGGAGCGTAGAAAGGCCATGCTTTGCAAAAACACAAGTGCACACGCTCTCTAGGCCCCAGTTGATCCGTATATTAGTGTACTCAAAAGTCAGGAAATTTCATCTGCACCACTGATCAACAGGCACCGCCTCCATCGTTGTATCCAGTTCTGAGCAAAAGACATTTTAGAAAATGTTTATACTGTATGTGGGCTACTTGTTGTGTATTGGACCTTTTAAACTGGCGTTGTGGAAAATCGATTACTACAGTGCACTGTAAAAACTGTTCCGATGGTGAAGTCAACAAAACTCAATTTTTTTATGTAATTTACTTGCCCTAAATTAGTTTTTTTTCAATGTGCGTTTAAATAAGTAACACGTAAGCAACAATGAGAACATGTTTTAAGAACTCATTAATTTGTAAATTAATATCACATTTTCTGAACTTTCTTTAAAAAGACGTTTTGGAAAACGTAATAAAAATGCTTTTTTCAACGCCACGGTCATGCCACGCCCTCAAACGAGAATAATAATTTTGAATAATAATCAAAAAAGTGTGAGACTTCCTGTTCCTCTTTGCAGCGGTTCTTCAGCAGTTGGACACGTGTTTGCGTTGGATCCTCCTCAAACCATCGTAAAACAAGTAAGCATGCCACCTGAGTTATTAATTACTGCTTTTTAACTAGAATGTGTTATTTACTTTTCTTGTATTCACTGTTTTGAACGAAACATCGACATTTTAATGCATGCCAGCGCCATTACTGCTGTTAAAGTTAGACTCAGCCCTGTCGTGCTCATGTAGTCTATTTCTTCACGCAAAGTTGTTGGGCAAAGTTTGCATCAAGTGCTTACCGACGCAATTCTGTTAAAAGTGGTTAAGTTAAGAGTATGTATTAAGAATCAACTCCGCAAACTGTTCCCCTATGCCGCTCTAAGCGATGGCCCGGGCACCGTGATGCGGCCGCGGGGCTCAGAGGCTCTCCTGCCGTGCATGTTGTGCGGTAAAATACCTCCGTTAAAACTATTCCCTACTACTTTATAACCCAGCGGTTATGTAAGAGTAAGTTACTAATGCGCCTATTTGATATTAATTCCTCTATATGTATTTCGCCGTTTGTTTTACTGTGAGCAATGAATTATCTTTCAACAATCTTAGTGTACCCAATTTAAACTCATAGTCTGCAGTTACAGCATCGAGTTCTTATTATACAAAATTAAGTGCAAACTATATTTTTCATGCTTTTGCAACGCTATCCATGTTGGAATCTGCAGGAGAGTTAACGTTAGCTCTCAGTAGAAAGTGACGGAGGTGATTTCAGTTAAGGTGCATTCAGGCGCAATTCAGTAAAAGTGTGTATTGGGCGAGGAGGCATGTATAACGTCAGCAAGATGTGTTCAATGTAGTCCAGTAAAATGCAGTCTTTAGCGAGAAATATTAATAAATACAGTTTTATTAAGGAGATGTTTTACTACAACATAAAGTAGATATTAGACAGTATGCAAACGAGATAAAGGAGTGTATATTGAAGTAATTAGGATCTGCTGTGTAGAGAATCATGGAATTGTACTGGTATCTAACAATGCCATCCTTATAAATGTATATAAATACAATACCGTTTTAAATAATAATTGTGTTTTAATGTTTGATTCCATTAATTGAATTAAATATGTTTTAATGAATTCTACTGAAATGATTGTTACATTGTCATCATGTAACTATTTTGTTCTTTCATTTGCCTCACCAGAAAACAGTCACACCTCCTCTTGAAGACATTTTGCCTCCTGCTATGGACTTCAGGTTCACATTAGGTAAGCCCTTGAGTGTGTCAGAGTTGTTGTTTCAGAGGTTAATTCAAGACGTGTTATGTTTACATACTAATATAATGAGCATCAGGTAAACGTACCCATTTCTATTTTTTGAATCACAGATGGGATGGAGATGTAAACTATGCAGCACTAGTGTCACCACTCAAAGTGATATTTTAAAACATTATCGACTCCATCATGGAACCTTTGGACAGAAACGTGCCTTGCCCTGCATTCATGTAGACTGGCCTGCGCTCTCACTTATCAAGATAAAAGTTGAAATAATCGTCTGTTCTTTTTATTCTAGGACCCATGTGCCACTTTATATAAATCTCTGAGCATGAGGTGGGGTTAAAAAGAAGTAGTTGGACATTTTATGAACTATATCAATATCATGACTATTTGGTTCATTTTCTTGCAAACCAGCCTTTTTTTGATGGCTTAAACCCCTTGTAATGCATGTGAATAGCACCTCTGTTACCGTCTGTTAACAGCTAATGTAAACTGGCTCGTTATGTTTTCAAGACGGATTTGATTTTTGTTTTGAGGAAAACGCATGGTGTGTCCTGATTTGTACTCAATTTAGTGTTTTATTTGTATTTACAGGGAACAGCAGAGGTCGAAGTGCAACAGGCTCGTGATGCACAGCATGAAGTGATACGTTGCCCAAGAGCCAGATGCAGTTATAACCATCAAGTAATAACCATGTGTCTCCATGTATGTTAATGTGTTGTGCTTTTAAACAAACTTGTTACTCTTTTATGACAACTGTTTTGAAATAATCACATTTTAATAAAATGTATTAACATGTCCATAACGTTCCCTTTTTTAATTTATTTGTTTAATCTGCAATGTTTCAATGCTATCAAATATTTAAAGGGTTGGATTGAAATCAGGAAGAGTTTGTCGTATATAGGTTCCGGCAACTCAATTGTGTTTTATAATTTACTTTATTCTCGTGTGGTTCTTAGCAGATTGTTATTTGCATTGGTTACACTTAATATCTGGGCTTTTAATTGTAGGCTCATCTCATCTTTTCATATGCAGAAAAAATCACATTAGTGAGTTTACCCAACTCCTATAATTGCTTGGAATCGCTTGACACATATTTTTTAAGTTTTAGCAAAGTAACACATTCTTGAGTAGAGGAAAACTAAAAAAAGTACATTTCACCAACTCAAAAATTGCAAAAGTTGACTAAACTCTTAAAATTGCTTGGAATCGCTTGACACATATTTTTTAAGTTTTACCAAAGCAACAGTTTTTACAGTGTGCTCTAGTCAGAGAGCTGGAGTCCTCAGATGGATTTAAAAGTCTTTACTCCCAGTGCATGGATGGTACATACCATACGGTACAGCATGTTATAGTACATGACTAATGAAGATGAATGAAAGAAGAAGGAAGAAGTAGTTTCTATAATAAAGCACAAAAAAAAGAAATTCGGAACATGAAGGATTCTTAACAGTACTTGTAGAACATGTTTGGGGCGGCTCTCCGTCTTTGTCTTCTCACGTTTGCTGAGAGCAGACTGCCACTACAGTGCCCCTCTCTATCGCCTCTAGAGGAAGAACTGGTACAAGAGGGGCTAGTCAGTTAGCGTGTTAATGTCAGTAGGTCCGTATCTCTTCAACACAATACATAGACGTCTTTGTAATTCGGTCAACACTGTTATCACGTGAAATTGTGAGGTCATTGTTGTAATTATAAAATTCTGCCTATATCGCACGCATTGCACCTTTAACCAATTAAGTTGCTTTATTGCTCGAGTAAGCTTCCTCTCCTGTTGGGGGGGTTTTCCTTTTTAGCCATGCAGAAACTATAGCCCCCTGAATGCTAACTTTAGCCTCCCACACAGCTGGTTCTGCTGCACCAAAATATGACTCTGCTATCTTTCATATTGCTGCCAGAATCCATAAAACGGTCTCATTCTGCTGAATTGCAAACTCTGTTTTCACTGTGGCACATGGGTACAGCATGTGTGTATTTTTTTAGACATCTGAGGCCCTCGTACTTATTGCTGGAAAACACTGAAGTGTTTCCAGTGGGAAGAAAGAGGAAAGAAAAAAAAAACTGTAGCCTAAAATTACATTACTCATAATGAAAAAGCTCAATCGTAACTAGCTTTCTACCACAAACATCTCCCACTCAGTTACTGTTAGCGTCTCCATTTCTCTGCACCCCTTTTTTCTTCATCTCTTTTGCATGCACATATGCAAAATCGATGTCCATGTACACACCCTCACACACCAACATGCACTTAATTACTGACTGATTTGCTGCCCAAGCCACAAATATAAACTGAAAACAAAAACAAACTGGAGAAATGTACCCAGCATTCAGTCTGTCTGGACTGTTTGGACAGAGTGTCTTATCTGAGTAGCTGTTTATATATCTGCTTCTCTAATAGAGGACTTCAGGCTCCACTAGTGGAAGTTAAGGCTGAAAGCTTCCAACCATTCATTCTATCTTATAGATTCATGACCTCCATTTCCTCCTCCTTCATGCAGATCCACGTTGTGTTTCCACCTGGCCACATCCTCCTTCACAGCAGCGGTGTGATGCAGCTTCCTGTCAGAGTAACTGTTGGTAATCTGAGGTGGTTGATGGCAGTTTATGTTTCCGCCCGTGTGGTTAAAGTCATAACTTTTTAGGAGGAGCATAGCGGAACACGTGGCCTGTGCAGACACATCGTTCATTTACACTCCAGCGACTTGTGGCCTCAACCCCCACAGTGTCTCCAACCACCAGGATGGGGTTTCTAATTCATATATTTAACAGATAAACACATTAGACCCTGTATTTTGTTGCTTTCATTTTCATGTCAGTGGCTGTAAATGAGCTGACACATTTGTGACTCATTTTAGTTTTTGACCCACATAGTTTCATCTTGAGTGAGGCTGTAAGCATTCTGAGTGACTGGATTCATACGCAGGAGGACGGCCGCTGTTTATTTTTAAAAGAGGGAACTTTTGCTCATTTGGATCTGTGCCACCACAAGCACATCAGCTGTGCAGCAGATGACATTCATGCACGGCCTGCGCCTGGCATGGTTTTGGATTTGTTGTTTTCATTTACCACCTTTAATATTTTGAAATGTTTTCCTCCTTGTGTCTTGTCTGGTCCTACTTCCTGTGTTTGCCTCCCTGTCTTTAGTTTCCCTGACGTGTCTGATTGTCTTCACCTGTTGCCCTTGTGTTTCTGCCTCCCCTGCCCAGCTGTGTCTTGTCTTGTGATTACCCTTCTGTGTGTGTATTTAGTCTTGTCTTCCCCTGTGCTCCATGTCTGTTTGTCGTCGTTTCATGTCCATGCTACCTGTCGTCTCTTCGTGTCCATGTTCCCTGCCTCGCCTATGCTCGTCTATGCTTGTCCATGTCTCCTCCCTGTTCCTATTTTCCCCAACCTGACACTACGAACAGACCAGTATGGACCCAGCAGTTTTTTCATTTAGCCAAGAACTTTATGAGCTTAAATACATTCTGGAATGTATTTTCAATGACTGGAGGAGGGCCTCATCCAGAGGGGCCAAAGAGGCTGCCCTGAACGAGGCACGCAGGGGGGTTGACAGCAAGCCCTGGCTTAGGAGCTTGTTGCCTGAGAAACTAAGACTTTTTACAAGCAGCCCTGAGGGCCAGCCTCAAGCCTCAAACCCCTTCCTGGGATCCTGCCTTGCCTTAGGAGGTCCACGGAGCCTCCAAAAGGGGAGACGCAAGGCCAGTGTAGGAGCCATTTCCTTAGTTTATATTATTTTATATTTTTAGAGTACATAGCCTGAGATTCTGTGGTGTATATTATTTATTATTTAATTTGAGTGCGTTACTCCTGCAGGTCGAGGTGCTGCAGCATAAAACGAGAGGTGCTGCAGCCTACTGGCGTGGCTGACTGAAGCAAACAGCTTTTAGACCTTGCTGGTTGGGAGCGTCACAGCTTGGTTCTTTATTGTGCCTTTAATATTGAAGTATCAGTTTATATGACAAATAGTTTGTTCAAAAACATTTATTTATTTTTGCCTTTTTTGGAATAAACTATCTTACTTGTCAATCGCATCTGGACATTTCTATATTTTTTCTCTCAAACTACAAGCGTCTATTCCTCTGTCAGCCCCACGAGTGAATCACAAACAAAGGACAAAAAACAAATGGATATCGTGGAGCCATGATTCCAGCCGGTGCCCCAGCAGCCATGGTTCCGGCCCCAGTCCCGGCCCCAGCAGCCATGGTTCCGGCCCCAGTCCCGGCCCCAGCAGCCATGTTTCCGGCTCCAGTTCCGGCCCCTGCTGCCATGTTTCTGGCTCCAGTTCTGGTCCCTGCAGCCATGTTTCCGGCTCCAGTTCCGGCCCCTGCTGCTATGTTTCTGGCTCCAGTTTCGGCTCCAGTACTGGCGTTCCGACTGACGCCAGTACCCTGTGTCCTGTCGGCGTTCCGACCGACTCCAGCTCCCCGTCTCCTGTTGGCGGTCCGGTCCTCTCAAGTCCCTTCTCAAGTCTCTCCTCTAGTCCCTTCTCAAGTCCCTTCTCAAGTCCCTTCTCTAGTCCCTTCTCTAATCCCCTCTCTAGTCCCTTCTTTAGTCCCTTCTCTAGTCCCTTCTCAAGTCCCTTCTCAAGTCCCACTGACACCAGCCCATGTTCCGTCCAGGGTCCCGTCTACGCCTGTCCCGCCAGGGGTCCCACCAGCTCCTGCTCTCAATCCCAGTGCTCCGGCGATCCAGCTGACACTGGAGGGGTCCCATTGCGGCGTACGTCGTCCTCCGGAGCTGTCCCGTCTCCGTCCTGCCAGTCCTCCGGAGCTGTCCCGTCACCACCTTCGTGCCCGTCCTCCGGAGCTGTCCCGCCGCCGCCTGCTTGCCCGACCTTGTGCCCGGCCTCCTGAGTTCCCCAGCGGCTTTCGCCCTTGAGCCCGGCCGCCTGACTTTCGCCGCTGCAGCTTTCACCCTCGAGCCCGGCCCCCTAACTCTCCCAGCCGCTGCCTTCGCCCTCATGCCCGGCCCCCTGAGTTCGCCGCTGTGGCCTTCGCCCCTTCTTGAACTCTGCCTTGCCCCCGGGCCGTCCGCCCGAGACCCCCTCCTCGAACTCTACCTTGGGCTCCCTCCACCCACCCTTCTAGAGGTTTTGGACTTTTTTGTTTTGTTGGGACGTCTGGAATCCGTGAAAATGTTGAAATGTTTTCCTCCTTGTGTCTTGTCTGGTCCTACTTCCTGTGTTTGCCTCCCTGTCTTTAGTTTCCCTGACGTGTCTGATTGTCTGATTGTGTTCACCTGTTGCCCTTGTGTTTCTGCCTCCCCTGCCCAGCTGTGTCTTGTCCTGTGATTACCCTTCTGTGTATTTAGTCTTGTCTTCCCCTGTGCTCCATGTCTGTTCGTCGTCGTTTCATGTCCATGCTACCTGTCGTCTCTTCGTGTCCATGTTCCCCGTATTGTCTATGCTTGTCCATGTCTCCTGCCTGTTCCCGTCTGTATGTTTGTTCCTGTCTGTCGTGCTCCCCGGTTTTGGTTTTGTTAATTAGTTTCTTGTTTTTCCTGTCTTCGGCTTTTTTTAATAAAGCTCGCTTTTTGTTAACAAACCTTTTTGTATTTTGAACTGCACTTGGGTCCTATTTTCCCCAACCTGACAGCGCCTGCGTTAGCTGGTTTAACATTTCAGTTTTCTAGCAAACAGAATGTTTCATTTACACAGAATACGTTTTTTAAAGAGTTTTTAGAGGAAATTATGACTGGAAACTTCATCTTGAGGAAGCAAAATTAAAACGTGTTTATTTCTACCAAATCAACTTTGGACTTTCACAGAGTTAGGGCAATGTATTTGTGCACTCATAGGTTTTATGCACATCAGTGTTTGATATAAATGAAAATATAGAAGGTGTAAGAGTACAGAGGCTGTTTAACAGTTTCTCTCGAGAGGATTACTCAGATTGTATCTTTAGGAAAGGTTTGTTTGAAGGTTGTCTCCGTATGGGGTTTGGATGTTTGAGTTGTTCCATAGAGCTAGTCCAATTAGTGAATCCTTTGATTCTATTGATAATTGAGGGCAGATGATGGATGATGAACTTCTTTGTGTTATTTATGTTGCTTTTTGTTGTCATATTGTTTCTCATGGACGTTTCTTTAAACTAGTTTGGTGTGACCTTGTAGTCCAAGTTGCTCCCGATGGCATGACCGATCGTGTGTGTTAATGTGTGTGAATGTTAGCTTCCTTGAGCACTTTGTACTGTTTGCCAGCATCTGCCTCTGTTTGAATGGATTAGGGTTAGGGTGAATGCTGACTTGCATATGTGAAGGTGCTTTGAGGGTTAGGGTAAGGGGTTAAAGACTGGATAAAGCTCCACAGTCCATTTACCAGTTATGTTCCATTCTTGGTACCAGACTGTATGGACAATGTGGTTTGAGTCTTTGAGTAACAATTTGTAGGTGAAGGCCGGGGGGGGGGGGCACATTCAGTCATCCACCCATGTGCCGTATGAGTAGGCGGAGTCTTGGGCGCGATTGGTCAGGAAATGTGGGATTTTATGAGTGTCAATTAGGTTAAAAACTATCCGTTTTAAGCAGACCTTGTTGCTTTTGAAGGTACAATATTTATGTTGATGCAATTATGAATTTACTTAAGCCTTTAGGATTTTATTAAATGTAGACAACAGTGTTTAATTTTGTATTTAACCCTTCACTCCGCTTTCAGAACCATGACCTGATTGGCCAGGTTGGATTGGGAAGGCGGGCAGTCTCCTATAAATGTGGTTGGGAAGAGAGGGGAGGGGGGCATTGGTGTTTGTTCCTTGCTGGTGAACGCAGCACCAGGCATGCAGTTTTTGTTTCTGTGGAATAATGTGGAAGGCTAAGAATAAAACGCCTGTTTATTTTTGCAAGAAAACCCTCTCTCCACGTATTGTTCTTTCACCTGCACCTCACATTGTAACAATTGGTCCTGTGTGACAAAAATCACTGGTTCTTTTTGTCACACAGGAATGATGCAAAATTACAAAATCAGATTTCACTATCAGCAGAATGAAGCCATGGTCTGAACACAATCTGCTATAAAATAAAATAATATTGTGACATGAAGTATATTTAGAATATATATAAGAACTAAACTAACTTGAAATAAAGTAACTTTTAAAAACCAAACAATCAGATTTCTGGTAAATGTTCTCCTGATGTACAGTAAACACACTCTGTCAGGCCCGCAGAGCCACAGTAGATGCGGGGGGGGGGGCGACTTCATTCAAATGTGTTTTTCCATCCAGAATCCTGCGCAGAGAACCGCCCTGCCAGGCCTCCAGAGTGCAGATCTGCTCTGCAACCAAACCAAATAATCCGGGTCCAGGTACCCACTCCTAAACACTACCAGATGTCTGCCCTCAGCTAATAATCAGAGAAAATACTCCGCTGTCCTCCCATTGGTCCAGAGGAAACCCCAGCTGATCAGTGAAAGCTGTCATCCACAAAACAGATGTGCAGAAATTACAGCGCAGCCCGGGGCCGCACTGAAAGGTGAATGGAGCAGAGGTGTAGTTAAAGAAAACAGTGAAATATGGAGCTGCTCTGTAAAGGTCTGCAGCTGATATATGGACACTGAGAGAACCAGAACCAGAGCTCGAGTGGAGGAAAGAGGTTAGAAAAGTCAAAACAAAAAGCTTTATGGATATTAAATAACACAAAAACACAATGCTCAGGAATCATTTCTAGTTCAGTGATAAAGTGTTATTGAAGTGTTATTAAAAAGCTTTTTTTTTCTTTTTTTTTTTTAAAGAAAATATTATAAAAGAAAGATGTCTTAAATGTATATGTAAAATGTAATATTATATGTAATGATAGTTTTAATGTTTAATTGTAATTTCAATTGTATAATTAATAATCGTAGATTTGAAAAAATAACCAATTATTTGGAAGAAATCTCTAATAAGAAAATTGGTCATTTGGTAAAACCAAAAAAACTGGTAATAAAAGGTGATATTTATAAGGTAAGCAGATACAAATAAACACACCAACAAACAAAGATACAATTAAGAACAGATCAAAACAAAAATAATAAAAAGATTAAAACATAGACTAAAGTCAGGAGAAGAGCAGGGAGAAAAAAGACCACACCTCTATATAAAGTGTGTTTTTAGGAAGGATTTAAATGACCAAACTGGTTATGCTTGACACGATGGGGTCACAGGAACTCAGATGCACGATTCAGTTTTAACTCAAAAATATATTTTATTTATAAAAGACTAAAGCTACAAACGTAAGGCTACAAACAAAATCACTTAATAGGAAAACTTCGATAACAAACAAAAGATCACTAGGTTCTACTAGGTTGCTCAAAAGACTAACTATGATTACAGACTTGGGTTGCAGTCGAATAGTCCATTTAGCTTAGGAACCTTCCTAACGGAGTGAAATGACCCGGAAGTCCCTCAGTGGCAGCCATGATAAGTGCCGTTCGAATTCTCTAAATGAAAGGAAAGGAGGTTTCAAACTTCCTTTATAACCTCCTTTAGCTTAGGAACCACTGGACCTCCCTTTACGAAAGGAGAGGAGAAAATGCTGCCCCACAATGCCTTGCAGCCGCAGCATTTGCCGTCACACAACATTCGGCCGTTCACGGAAACAACCGATTATGACCGAGAAATTATATCATGAAAGTTACGGTGCTTATTAAGCATTTTAAAACGTATGTGGTAACTTGCCAAAGTGCTTTGTTTTGAACGTTCATCAGTATTATAATCAAAAAGAGAAATATGAACGTTAGTTTTTACTGAAATGATCAAATAAAGTCAACATTTCACAGTCTTTACTGAGCTGTGTGGGTTTTGTTCAACTTTTAAAAAGATGTTTGAATGGTGATATACACAGTGATAGATGTTAAGGACTAACGTTTATAATAAATACATTTGTATTGATTTTAAGATATTTGTGTTGCCATAAGTTAGTCTCTCTGCGTTTGTGCGCTGGGCTAATGCTAATGCGAGGATAATAAAATGGCGGCTTCACAAAACTTTTTGGGAGTTTTACGGGGCGTGGTTTGCAATCCGCCGAGCCAATCAGAAATAGGAACCTTTTTCTCCCACGAAAGTCCCTGCTCTCTAGCAGGGACGGAACAGGGGGTAAAAAGGTTCTCATGAACTAATTTTAGTTCCGGATATTTTTGTTGGTGTGAACCAAGCGGCAAACTCTGGGGAAGAGCCGGGACGCCAATACGGAAGTGCCACAAACTGCAGTGCATATATTGGCCGATAGGCGATGACTGCAGAAAGGAGCAATTTCCATAGACCCCCATGTTAAAATGCCCAATTTCACAGCAGAAAAAAAACGTTTCTAGCCCTAGATGCAATAAATATTATTATGTATATAGTTAGATTCCACCTTCATGATTATGAATCTGTGAGTGAATTGTTTTCTAACATGACCCTTTTATTTATATTAGGTCTTAAAGTTTTTGCATAAATTAGGGCGTGGTCACATTGAGTGACAGCTCTGTCAAGTGACTGCTGCTGTTAGCTTCTTGTCTCTCTGCGAGCTGCTCCGTCTCCGTGAAGCTACAGGGACTCTGCCTGCTCAGTTCATCCAGGGAACACAACTTGACCCCGGCCGTGTTTGTTTGTTCTTCATGCTTATATATCGGACTATTGTGACTCGCTCTGCGGTTAAAACAGACGGTGCATGAATGCCGTTTTGCGGTAAGTGAAATTCGAGTACTTTATTTATGTGTTTATGATTTCAATCAGCTACGTAATGAATGTTAAGGCTTGGGTTAGCGTGTAAGCGAGTGGTAGCTACATCGGTGCTAACGATGCTAATCTTAGCCTCCAAGTTAACTTAAAACCATAGACTGTGTATATATAAGGGTTAAAACGAAATAGACAAGTGTTTAGCGTTAAGTGGGATAATACTGTAGAACAAACGGCTTCTGTTTGAGGTTGATAAAATAAGGTCATCCTTGTAACTTAGAGAGATATTTTATTATGTAGGTAGGAACTGTATGCATCGCTAAGGTTAATTTAAATTGGCTATGCTGAAGTATGTAGACAAGCTAACGTCGAAGTAGTGTATGTGAAATCAACCTCACAATAAGATGTGTGTATATTACAATTATTAATGTCATATTTCAAGATGATTACTTAGATATTACAATATGGTTGGTTGAGCTGGAGTTCATTATTGAGCTTACACGTTAACGTCAGTCATATCTGAAGAACAAACCCAAACCTTGTTGTTTTTATTAATTGCATTACCAAATTGGTATCAAATAAACAGTAAGCATTGGTAACACAACTTCCAAAGTTACAGTAAAATAAAAAGGACCCTGACTCGGTCAATACACAATCCAACATGTTCAACAGAAGATAATAAGATACATTGTTTGTACACATGGTTCTTTACATATATATCTGTTTGTTTAAAGTGTCCAGGTGATGCAGACAGGCTGGACCAGAGAGTGAGAGACAGAACTGGACTCCTCACAGCAGTGAACTTCAGCACAGGTACAAATACTCTTTTTTCATACTGTACAAAGAATCAAGAAAGATATTGGTTTAAATAAAAGTATTGACTTTAATACACTGATATACATTCCATTAAACAATACTAAATACTAGATCACCTACACACCAGTGAAGTTGAGGGTTTTTTCCATGCAAAGGGTTACATTTACATGTAGATGTTAACAAGCAATATGACTCAGCTTTCTAATTTAAGGTATTGAAGGCAAAGATATTTAACGCATAGTGACAACTGCTATTTATCTCTCAATATTGTCTGTAAAAACGTGGTAAAAGTTATTCTTTCAGTGAGACAACAGAGCAAGCTTGTTTTAATAACAGTTAAATATTATTTTGATAATAAAATAAATTTCAATGTTGATGAATTTCATACTGTTCATTCATAATCTGATTGTCTTTGTAGCTCACTGTTGAAATAAAAAAAAACATTACAATTACAAAATAATTATATCTACAGCCCCTAAAAACACAAACACACCTCTTTCATAAATAACACACTTGTTCTGCAATAATATGTTTTATGTTTCCTGTAATTTTTGTTAGGAAAGGACATGCCTGAAAGACACGACTCAGCATCTCCTCTTTCTCCGAGGGTCAAGAAAAACATCCAATAGGAAAATTAAAAGCTGATGTTATGAGATGTTAAGACCAGTACAGGACATTCACTAAGAAACTATTTTTATTGTGAAAACAAAGTCAGCTGATCGAATGCACCTATTTCCACATCTACACTCCATCAGCTGATTATTTCTATTTGCCTCACTTCATGAGCTTCACAACATGTACCTTGTACCGCAGAGTTTGCAACGCAAATAAATGGGGCCAATCTTCAGTCGGATGTGAATGTGTAATCTAACATTTTCAGTAAGAATAATGGACAAAAGGCGTGCAAATACAAATTCAATTTATTGAAATGTAAACCAAAAGTTAATCAAACATGTTTTAAATAAAAAGCACATATGGACAGAAGGTGTAAACCTATTAAATGTATAAGTAAACACATTTAGTCAAATAAAGTGACAGACAAGGCCTGTGCAGGTGGTATCAGCTATGCATGAGCTCCTCCATCAGGTCTGGTCCTCCTCACAGAGGAAAGACCCTCAGTCCTCTCCGGCCAAACCAACAGACAGGACGTCCATCACACGGAGGTTTCTCTCTGAAGTCTCTGCAGCTCTCTGGACACCACGCTGTCTCAATCCATCCACACTGAATATGAAAGGGGAAAAATGAAAATAATAAATGCTTTAGACAATAAGAAATATAAAGTTGACTGTTGAGTTGCTCAGTTTTTTTAGATTGTCAATACTATTACTGTATAACTAATATCTCAGGTTAAGAGGCACCTTCAAATAAAGATTGGTCTTTAAATACATTTTGTCTTTTGAATTGTTTGTCTAAAGTCAAGGATCTAGAACTGGTACTTATAGTTTTAATGATACAGTCTGGTTATAATGCTGTTTGGAGGAGGCCTCACAGGTAAGAGCACTAACTAGCTATCATCACATGTACCTTAGCTTAACTTAAATGTATTACACGTATAATTAAGTGATGGCAAAATATAAATAACTATGTCATGCAAACATATTAATATTTGCTTGATTCCAGTGTTTAATTTAGCACAATTGCATACAAACGTTAAGGGATTTTAAGATTCTGAAGTATTATGCTAAAAACTCAACTTAGATTATTATTTATAGTTTTGCTGAATAGTCTCATGTCCGCTTACCTTAGAAACGTAAAATGCGACGGCAGTGAGCAGATGGGGAGCATGTTAGCTTAGCTTGGTAGCTTCAGCTAGCTCTGGAACTTCCAGCCCGGTGGCAGCAGGTCCCGCCTCGGCTCCGCCTCTTTGCCCTTATTTGGAGCAGGCTGGAGCAGGCGGGAGTGGAACTCTGACGCCACTGTCGAACCGTTAGTGGCCGACTCCGCCTACTAAGGGCTTCTCGGCAACTCTGCAGAATCCTATGGGTGACGTCACGGACCCTACGTCCATTTATATATACAGTCTATGGTGTGAACGCAACATTTCAGAACTATATCGGAACTAAAGTGGGAAAAGTACTGCGGTGTGAACGCACCTAATGAGTCTGCGTCTTTGATGCGCACAGGCGGATGATGCGGGGATGCAATGTAGACAGGAATAAACGCAGATCATCCTCTGGCTGCAGCCTTGACCGGTACTTGCTTTTGATCAAAGTCAATGCGGAAAACCCGCACTCACACAGGTAGGTGGAGGCAGGGGCGGACTGGGACTAAAAATCAGCCCTGGAATCTCACCCAGCCCAGCCCACACAAATTGGTAGAGCACGCTAGTGAACTGTCAACGGGGATGGGAACCTCGCTGCGTGGAAACAGCCCGCTGAACGGACCTCTGTCGCCTGTCAGCGCAACTTAAATGATGCCGTTTAAAAAATAAAGGGCGGTGCCGGCCGTCAGCGAACCGAGCCGGCCGCCAACGGCCCGCTGACGACCGGCCGTTCTGTGATTCTCCAGGACACACAGATAGCCAGTCCGCCCCTGGGTGGAGGTGAAGGGAATGAGCACTTTTACAGCCTTTTTGGCGAGGTGGGGGAACTCGGTCTCCACAGACAGCCAAAAGTGTGCAAGTGACACTTTACTCGTCTTTTTCTCGTTATTTTTTTCTCACGCTGCGCCTCCCCTGAAGCTCTCTGGCGCCTCACACTTTGAAAACCGCTGTTATAGACGGAATACAAACCACTACACTTACTGTGTGGGACAAGGGTTTTTTATTTTTCAAATGTGTGCAAACTAACATCTTTAATGGAATCCAGGTTGTGGATTTGAATCCGAAAGAAAAAAAAGAAAGCCTCTCAATTCAATTTTAACATCAATAACTCATGATGACATCACTTGGACGTATGACTTGCGATGACTTAATATACTCTCAAAGAACAAAAAACTATAATTATATAAATAGAGATATAAAAGACTGTGAAGTGAATTAACTTCCCATTGTCCAAACAGCGGATTGAATCATTCCAATAGCAGCCAATGAGCATGTGTAAAAAACAGATGATGTCAGATTATCACATTCAGATGGTAAGAAGAAAAAGGGCAGTAACACTTGGCTCAGGATGAGAATGAGTGTAATCGTTATTTCTGTACAATTACAATACTTACTCTTAGCCTTTTTAAATATTTAAAACAGGTTAACATTAAGTAAACACTACAGGATATCTTTATGGTGAAGAGTTGAGAATTATCTGGGATAAAATGCTGCTCTGTTGTCATTTAAAAAAAGAAAAGAAAATAGTAGCACATTACACAAATCGGCCTCTAACGGGGAGAGCTGATGTATGTTTTTAAGGTAGCTCAAGGACAAATGTGGAATATTTTGTTCTAATACCGGTCATGTGTCAGGCAAAGAAAAATATCAGAGTACAATAGTCAAAGGTATCCCTTAAAGGGGCCCTGCATGTTGGCCGATCTGAGCGAAGTTCCACACACACGTTACCATAAAGAGTCCCTGAGGAGACCTCTCTCAATCTTAATAACAGACCCTTCATGCAGCCCAGTCACAGCGAGGTCAGACCTGGCTGTGGTTTGTCTCTTCTTCTCTCCTCCGCCTGCTTCTGCACACCCCAGCCCCCTCTTTTATCAGACACAATGCATTTTTCATCAAGCTTGCTGACGTTTGTTGCAAGGATAGTGGCAGTTTAGAAGCGAGTCATGCTATTGGAAAAATACGGTGGCCGACACGGGCAAATGCATTAGGAGAAAACACAGTGCAGTTTCAAATACAGTGCAAAACCTAACATGTGCCAAAACACATGCAAATGAAGGAACATCCTCCCCAACTAGACAACACATGCAAGGCATTTAGAAAACATTCACCAACTTCAAGATTCAAGGCTTTTATTTTCATTCGTACATAGCTAAAGTGTAGTTATGTCGATGAAAATCTTATGCCCCAGGCTCCTCCAACAGTGCAACACAATAAAACAGAAAAAATAGTGCAAGTAAATACAATAAAATAGAATAGAAGTAGTGCCATAAGAGTCTACAAGTGATACACAACTGCCGATAGGAGAGGACGCTGGCGTGGTTTGTTCGCCGCTTCTCCACCGCTATCCTACTTTCAGTTTGTGTTTGAACATATTTGATCAGATTTTTCTTTATTAGCGGTTAGCTATATATAACATCTGTCAATATTGGCTCCAACCGAATCGCTTCTTTGTTCAAGTAGTTTTCCGTTACCTATTTGCTTTTTCCTGCGTACCGGACCCTAGCCTGCTAGCCCGTTTGCTACCAGCCTCCAGCCGTTGGCCGTCAACAATCTCGTCAACTCCCTGCCGTCAGCTGGCCACTAACATTGGACACCCTCGTCTCTGCACAACACAGCTACGGTGGGACATTTTTTTCACTAACAGTTTCTTAGCTTTCCCGGTGCGGAAAGCCCTAGTAGCCGTGACCGCTACCTCTACAGCTAGCCAACCTCCAGTCACCGGGTGGCTACATGCCATCGCTCTAATCGGTCGAGTTTCACCGCGGCTGTCAGCTGTGTTTACTCCTGTCATTCAAACAAGACGCACTGGAGAGGGGGCGAGGCGTATCTCCATGTAAATCCTATGGGAGATACCAACTACAACAAAATGAACATATTTTACCGTGATTTAATTGTAATACACGTTTCAAAATGATGCCGAAGTAACAACATACTGATACCAGTTAGTAAAAACCATGAATTAATGCTTTGACAAGTGTGCAGACAAGACGGCAGGCGAAAAACCATTTAAAATGCGTGTTTTCTGAATGGAGATAGGATCGATCAGGATAAACTAACCTGTAGCTGCTCCATCCACACTCACAACAATGTCATACAGACATAAATAAAGCAGCGACTGTATTCGCCATGACATAGACAGTCTGTGGTTTGTACTTGTTTAACTTTTGTCCAGTTTCTGAACAGATATGAGGGGCTGTGAGCTCTGAGTGTGTGCTAACAGCTAACGGCTGATGTGTTGGGACATGTTGCGCTGTCGGGTGCTGACCAATCACGAAGCGTCATTTCTTGACTGGCAGCAAAAACAACCAATCACAGCAGTGCTTCTCTGGCTGGCTCTGTCAAATCACAAACAAGAAGTGTTCTCCCTAAAGGAATACCCTTTCCGTCCAATGTGAAATGCTGTGGTGTTTTGTGAAATGCTGTAGCATTTTGTGAAATGCTGTAGCGTTTTGTGAAATGCTGTGGCGTTTTGTGAAATGCTGTAGCATTTTGTGAAATGCTGTAGCGTTTTGTGAAATGCTGTGGCGTTTTGTGAAATGCTGTGGCATTTTGAGAAATGCTGCGGCGTTTTGTGAAATGCTGTTGTGTTTTGTGAAATGCTGTAGTGTTTTTTTAACATTTTGTAGTGTTTCCTGAAATGCTGTAGTGTTTTCTGAAATGCTGTGGTGTTTTCTGAAATGCTGTGGTGTTTTCTGAAATGCTGTGGTGTTTTCTGAAATGCTGTGGTGTTTTCTGAAATGCTGTGGTGTTTTCTGAAATGCTGTGGTGTTTGCTGAAATGCTGTTGTGTTTTCTGAAATGCTCTTGTGCTTTGTGAAATGCTGTGGTGTCTTGCACTTCAGGGCCACTGTACAGTCCGGTCATTCCATCTCATCCATCTGGTCTGCTGCGCGCACTGACACACCCCCTCCATTTCATCATCACAACAACCAACACGTGCACTCTGCCTGCCTACGCCCCCTTCCCAAAGCACCCCAGCCTGTTCAAACTCAACCTCATCTTAAGGTCCTTACACACCGAGCCGATTTTCGGCGTCGATAGATGTCGGTCCATCGATGAGCGCCGTGTCGCCCTACTCAGATTGGTGTGTACTGCACCGTGGTGTCTTTCCGCCGTGCCGACACCTGACAATAATCTGGACTTTCTCTGTATCACAGAAACTTGGCAAAAACCACAGGAATACTTCTCCCTCAACCAGACAACACCCCCAGGATACACATATATTGAAAAACAACGCCACCATGGGCGTGGAGGTGGAATTGCCACAATTCTAAGAAATAATATAAAAACAATTGCAATAAACATCCCTTGCCCCTCCTCATTTGAACACCTTGCATTTAAACTGTCTGGTCCAAAACCCCTGGTTACAGCAGTCATTTACCGTCCCCCCAAACCAAACCCTGCTTTCCCCTTGGATCTTGCTGAATTCCTCACACAACTCTGCTCCATCTCTCTTACTTGGTGATTTCAATATTCATGTCAACTCAAACGACTCCAATACCGCTACAGAACTCCTGGACATACTCAACTGTTTCAATATCACACAACATGTTGATTTTCCCACCCATAAAAAAGGTCACACACTGGACCTGATCTGCACCACTGGCATCGCCATCAGCAACCTGACCACCTATGACCTCACCATCTCCAATCAGCTGGCCCTCATCATGGACATCCTAACCCCAACCCCCCTCATCAAGCAGAAGCGCACCATACAATTCCGGAATATCAAGTCCATACACCCCTCCTCCCTCTCCTCCCTACTGGCTGACACCATCCCTGACTCCACCGTCACCCAGAATGTTTCCCCTACTGACCTGGTCAACACCTACAACAATGCTCTCTCCTCCCGTCTCAACCAACTCGCTCCAATAAAAACCAAGTATGTCTCTTTCACTCACTCGGCCCCCTGGTACACCGATCATCTCCGTTGCCTCAAAACGAAAGGTCGCCAGCTCGAAAGACATGCTAAACGAACTGGTCTCACTATCCACAAAGACATTTATAGACTGCACCAACAGCAGTACAAAGATGCCCTCAACAGTGCACACTCCTTCCATTACTCCTCTGTAATACAATCTGGCAGCAATAACCCAAAGTCCCTTTTTTCAACTATTAACAAGCTCCTCAACCCCATGGATAATATCTCCAACTCCTTCACCACATCAACGTGTGAATCCTTCCTCTCATTCCTCCAAAGCAAAATCGAAATAATACACAGCAACACAGCCAACTCCTCAGTCTCGTCCACTACCCATCCTTTTCCGGAACCTGCCTACCCTCCTCCTTCCAGGCACCCTTTTACAGCCTTCAGACAAATGACCTCACTGGACATAGTTGCCCAAGTCACCGGCATGAATACCTCAACTTCCATCCTGGACCCCATGCCCTCCTTGTCAAGGCCTGCCTCCCCCAACTCACTCATCTTATCACCACAGTCATTAGGCTTGTTTGAGACGAGCTGCGGCTCGCCTCGAAAGTAGACGAGAATAGCCGATCGCAGCCGGGGGAGGTCTCAAAAAGCTCGCCTGAAGTCGGACAGCTCGGAGTCGGCTTCTTCCTCTTCTTCTTCTTTTCTCGTTTTTTTGGCGGATTGCAAACAACTTTAAGGTGCATACCGCCACCTCCGGAGTCGGCTTGACTCGGTTTGCATTTATAAAGAATGCACAAATGTGTTTAATCGTTAATGTCAGATATGTAAGTAAATACATTTGTTCCTGCTCAAGATTAGATTCAACTTTATTGTTATTGCACAGATTACAGGTACTGAGACAACGAAATGCAGTTTAGCTTCTAACCAGGAGTGCAAAAAGCAGTAAAGTGAAAAGTAATGTACACAATCTACAGAATAAAATATAGAATGAATTGAATGATGAATAAACAGTGAGGGGTATGAATACACTATATACACAGTAGCCTAGCCTAGTATGAACAGTGTGTTTTATGAATATGCTAAGATATATAGAGTATGACAACGGTAAGCAGTGCAAGTATAGTATAAAATATATAGATATTAATTTAAAGATGATAAACATTGTGGAACAATGATGAAAAATGTGAATGGAAGTGGCGACGTAAAACTGACACAAAACAACAACACACTTTTGCCGAGCCAATGGAGAGTTTCATCCCCAGCACGGGGTAAAACCCACCAATGAGCGCTCAGCTCGAGATACCAGCAAGTCGTTTCCCATCAAGCATTTCGCTTCCGCAGCCCGTTGAGAGAAACTGCACCGCCTCGCCGCGCCTCGCTCTCAAGTCTGCGGGCGTCATTGTCCCGCGAGATTTCAACGTCTCATGTAGGCGAGCCTCCTGAGCAAGTCGGACAAAATGACTAACCATCATGCAACGCACTAGCAAGACGTTGATCGCAATTGCGCAGGTCTGCGCAGGTCTCGCTTGTCTCAAACAAGCCTACTAATTCCTCTCTGTCCACTGGACTCGTCCCCCCTGCTCTGAAACTCGCTGCTGTCACTCCCATACTCAAAAAACCTGGTCTCAACCCTGATTCCCTCAATAACTACCGGCCCATTTCTAAACTCCCATTCCTGTCAAAAATTCTGGAGCGAACTGTTGCCTCCCAAAAAAAATTAAAATAATATTGTGTGAAAATAAATCTAAGATGTTGTCAGGATGCTCTCTATGGTGCACCTGTAGAAGGTCAGGATCCTCTATGGTGCACCTGTAGAAGGTCAGGATGCTCTCTATGGTGCACCTGTAGAAGGTCAGGATCCTCTATGGTGCACCTGTAGAAGGTCAGGATCCTCTCTATGGTGCACCTGTAGAAGGTCAGGATGCTCTCTATGGTGCACCTGTAGAAGGTCAGGATGCTCTCTATGGTGCACCTGTAGAAGTTGCAGAGTATCCTGGAGTCCATGTTGAACCTCCTCAGCCTGCGGAGGAAGAAGAGCCGCTGTCCAGCTGTTTTGATGATGGTGTTAGTGTGATGAGTCCATGTCAGGTCCTCATTGATGTGGACACCGAGGAACCTGAAGCTGCTGACTCTCTCCACCGTAGTCCCATTGATGGCGATGGGGGCGTGTCCCTCTCTCGGCTGCTTCCTGTAATCCACAATCAGCTCCTTTGTTTTGCTGACGTTGAGATGGAGGTTGTTCTCCTGGTACCAAGATGTCAGGGTTCTGACCTCCTCTCTGTACGCCGGCTCGTCGCCGTCGGAGATCAGGCCGATGACGGTCGTGTCGTCAGCAAACTTCACGATGGTGTTGGAGCTGTGTGTGGCCACGCAGTTGTGAGTGAACAGGGAGTAGAGAGGGCTGAGCATGCAGCCTTGAGGGGCTCCGGTGTTGAGGATCAGGGTGGAGGATGTGATGTTTCCCAACCTGGGGTCCAGTGGCGCCCCATGACACTCTGGGGAAGAAAAAGGGATATGCCACCCAACACATCAAGCACAACCGACAGCAACTTTATAATCCCTGAACGTCACCAAGCCCTCCGGTCACAGCTGTGTGCGTCACTTTTTAGTGTCCCCTTGTTTCTGTTGTGTTTTGAGCTTCTTGCAGCATTTTGTATGTGCAGCGTTTTGTTTATGCAGCGCTTTTAATAAACACTAATAGTGTTTCGACAAGTTGGTGAAGATGTTTATTCATTTGCATGTGTTTTGGTACATTTGTGTTTTTATATTTGCATCTATTTTGAAGCTGCAGTGTGTTTCTCCTTATGGAAGTGTTTTGGGCCATTGTAACTCGTTTCCTTGGGTCGGCCACCATAGCAAAAGCTCCTCATTATGAAACTATACAGTCAGGTGTAGTTGACTCACTATTGAGTTGCTCTGAAGAAAATAACATCCTCCAAATAGCAACAGCAGGATTACATAAACAGCTCTCTTGATGAGCTATCATAATTTAACCTCTACAGAGCATAACAACATTGTAAGCTTTAGACACAGCACCTTTCACACTCAGATACCTGCTTCTGTCACTCTGGAAGCTGTCAGGCTTAAAGGGGCAGCAGGCGTGCTAATTCACAGAAAAAGAGATTCTTATAAAAGTGCTGGCTGATGTAAACAGTGCTGCTCTGCAAAGAGAACTCGCCCTATATGGTCAGCAGAGGGAAACACTCAGGGTTAGGACCTGAAACAGATTATTCACAGAGACCTCTGTTTATGGAAGTGTCACCATCTCGAGGTTTCACATTTTTCTGAAGGTTCCTGTCGTCTGCTGAAACCCAGCTGTTCTCTGAAAACAAAAGAAAGTGAAACATTAACCCCCATAGAAAGCATTAGCAACACTTATCAATATGATAAATCCCTCATGATCAATATGTCACACACACAGGATTAAATGTAACGTCCACGCGCTGTGCAGCACCTGTGAGACCTCCTCAGCAGCAGATGTTGCTCACCATAAGATTACATTAGCTGTTCAGTTTGTTAGGAATACTCACGTGTTCCATTTTTCCCCGTAATGAGGAGAGTTTACTGGCATGCTAACACCTCGGAGCGGGGATAAATCAGACACTGATATGACGCAGAGCGGAGCGTTGTTGTGGCGTGCAGAGAGCTGCTGCACACACACACACACACACACACACACACACACACACACACACACACACACACACACACACACACACACACACACACACACACACACACACACACACACACACACACACACACACACACACACACACACACACACACACACAGTTTGTTCTGATCTGCTAATGTGTTACCCAGCTGGACCCACCGCCACCCTCTTATTATGGAGGTCTCGTATAAAGTGGCCCTGGAAGGATGCTACTGTGAAGTATCTAAATCCAAGACTGCTTTTACATATCAGATTCTTTGTTTCTGGAATGTATTAAAGTTAATGGGTCGAATTTGTTTTGGACACATAGAGTTTATAATGGTTAAGCCTCTTTTTGTAGTTGTTTTGAGGCTCCTTACAGTAGTTCCCATTTATTCTCTCGCATTGCTCTTTTTTGTCTCTTTGTGCTTGTTTTTGGCAATTTTCATTGTATGCAAGTATCTTTTTTGTATCTTGCAGCTGTTTTACATCTCTCTGTAGTTGTTCTGTGTGTCTTTTTACTTGTATTGTGTCTCCTTGTATTCATTGTAAGTCTCTTTGTGCCTGTTTTGTCTCCATTTGTAGTCATTTTGTGGCTGTTTGTAATCATATTGTATCTGTTTTAGTTGTTTTACCCCTTTTTCAGAGTTCAGTCAGACAACTCACGTGTTTCTTTACATGTTTATTAGAAGCAGCATATAGTTGAGTTTGGCGACTAGGCTCAGGCATCATCACGCCACAGATATACATAGCACGATGAGTGATGATTAAATAACTAACCCGAGCCTACAGGTGGAAGCTGGGGTGGTGGTGGGGCAGGCAAGCAGCAGCGACGTGGAAGTAGCTGCAGCAATAGCAGCAGCAAGCAATGCATGGAGAGAGATCTGGCAGGTTAAATAGAGCGGCAGATTAAGGAGACTCTGTTTGGTTGGTTGTAGAGTGGCAAGGGGCGTTATGTATGAATGCAGCACAAGTGCTCGAGTTGACTGCCTGAACTAGCTCGCAGGCTTCGCCCCATTTGTGAGTCTTTTTGTGATCATTTAGTTTTCTCTTTAAGTGATATTTAGTAGATGAAATCCCCTGACCCATTCAGTGATCCATCCAGAATTAGAGAACATTTATCAAACCCTATAAGTAAACTAAATATGTGTTGTGTTATATGCCACTGTCTGTTATGTTATGTTTTATACCTCAAAACCTTATGTTTCATGCAGTGGAAATGTTTTGCTTGTTGCAGCTATAGGCTAAATAAATGTGGGTCCTTCGCCCCCTGTCTCCATCAGCAGTCACTACCCTGTTATCCTCCATCCTCCCACCAGACAACTCCTCCACCTCTCAGTCACCTGACCCTCAGCTCCACCTGTTTCCACTTCCCCTCATCAGCCCTACAGTGTTTAACTCATTCCCTGAAACCCTGTCAAAACTGACATGTGCCTTGAGTTCCAGCCACCTGAACCCTGACCCTAAACTCTCTGCCTGCCTGCTCTGCATTTGGGCCCTGATTCTCTGGCTGCTTTTTACCTGGCCTTATAATAATAAATAGTGCTACACTTTAAGAAGCCCCAGGTATTTTGATCAAATTAGAGAGGGTCAAGAGAACATTCAAATATCAATGAATGTCAATGTCTGTTTTTCCATTTACGTTAAATGTGTGTGTGTGTGTGTGTGTGTGTGTGTGTGTGTGTGTGTGTGTGTGTGTGTGTGTGTGTGTGTGTGTGTGTGTGTGTGCCCATTTAGTGCACTGACGTGTGGAGGCGCTGGCTAGTATCTGCCAGATTTACCCACATATGAACCCAAACGATGTATCAATCATATATGCAGTATATGTTTATCTTATTTTAATAATGTATTAATCAATGTCTCCAGAATTAACACATTTACAAAATAGCATTTCATTGAATGTTGTTGGTGTTCATTGAATGCCATAAAACAATGCACATAATAAGTCAGCTAAACAGTTTAAAACAGAAGTTTACTGATGAACTTGGTTTCAAAGAGAGCTCAGAAGGTTTTATATTATACTACCCAAGCTTTAATATGAATCACTGCTCTGCTCATAAGAAATATGTCCATATTTTAGTTTTATTAAGCAGACTGCCTTTTCTTCAGCCAGCTCTCACTGGCCTCTAACATCGGCTTCACTGCTCGCTTTCACCTTCATCCATGAAATGTGCTATAATTCCCAAATCCTAATTCTGTGGAAAGAAGTCAAACTTTGTAAAATGTTCCATCTCCACTGCCAGCTCAGCATACGTCAGCACTGACTGAATCCTGCTTTGATTTCTCTCTAGCTCATGTTCATAAATACTGATTAGATCAAATAAGTTATTCTGAAGAACTCTCCGGAAGAAAAAAGTATGCATGCAGCCTTGAATACAACTTCTGAGGTTAGAAAAGGTTAAGGTTAAGGTAAACACCTACACAAAGGCAATGCAAAGTGCTGAACATGAGTATTAACACACAATAAAAAAAGAATATTTACTAAAATACATTGATATCCTAGTCCGCTGCCTCCCTTCAGCCATGTTTCTTTAAAGGACCCTTTTTATCCTGCAGCACTTCTTTTCACCCTCTGTCTGAAACCAGAGCCCAGTCTGCTCTGATTGGTTAGCTGGCCGGCTCTGTTGTGATTGGTCCACCGCTTAGAAATGACCTGCCCCTTAGCCTATCATGTTCAATGTGTTGGAATGCTAGACAGTAAAAGCGCGATTGTTACATAATGATGTCACTGTGTCTCTGAAGTAAACAAAGGAGTACTATGGCGTTTCAGGCAGTGGGGGGAGGGAATCTCACTCTTGAGGGAACAGAGGGATTTTACTCTATGCAGACCATTTACATGTCCAAAAAGCACTAAAGGGCCCCTTTACCTTTGAACGTCCTTCCAGTGTTCCTGCTTGTCAAAGGAAGCCTTGACTCAGAACTCACTCTACAGACTCTACAGATGGCCTTCCTGTTTGAAGGCGGCCATATTTCATTTCTTGTGTCCCTGCTGTGTGAGTGCTGACTGACTGACTGACTCTTGAGTTATATTCATGCCTCGCTGCTGTGCCTTTCAGTAGGGCTTGGGAACCGGAAGGCTGCAGGTTCAAGTCCCAGCACCGACAAAGTACAGGGACTGGACTGGTACTTTGAGAGGTCCCAGATCGCCTCCTGAGCCCCCTGAGGTGCGCTTGAGCAAGGCTCCAGACCCCTCACTGCCACTGGGCGCTGTATATAGCTGCAAACTGCTACCTGTATACTTATACATGTGTGTGATGCATGCTCTGCACATGTGTGTGACATTGAAGAGGAACTCGTTTGAATCCTACATGTCCACTCTGTCAGCATCTTCTCCAGCTCTTTCTCTCTGAATATACCATAAGCATTGACATGAGGGATGTTAACTTTACATTCCTATTGGCAAATAAGATATGTAAATGTATATGTTTTACCATTTTCTTTAAATGCTGAAAAATCAAGCAGGGATAAAAAAAAAAAGTTAGACATATAATTTGACCTCTATTGTATTAAACTCTTCAGGATCATTTTCATGTTGCTACTTATTTAATGTTTATCCTAATTTGTGTTGTGTAAGGAAATCTGTGCTTCCTGTGATCCTGTCTTTAGGATCTAGTGAGGCAAAAAGCTATCTCAATAACACCCAAGGAAAAAGTGGGAGAGGTCAACTCAGGAAGGTGGAGGTGAATACCACCAAGGTGTCTACGTAGGACACATCAGACAATATCTCAGAGACACCTCAGAGGGAAGGGAAGGCTAAGAAAAAAGTATGTAAAGGAACAAGAAATGGTCACACATGGCTCCCAGCCAGCCACAACCTAAAGACTCTTTGAATAGGAACCTCCCTGCAAATAAGGTGCACGGAGAGTTCATGTCCCGCTGCAGAAGAGAAGCGTGGACCCCAAGAAAACAACCAGACAAAAGGGGAGGGCCAAGGAAGCACGCCCTGCTGTCACCTGAGGGCATAAAACAGTGAGTTCTAAAATATGGAAGCTGCTGCGAGGGTTATGGCAACATGTTTATCCAACACAGTCTCACTCCCTGATAGTCCAATAGCGACGCTTGGTCAGGGTCCTTTGGCGTGCAGTTGTGACGCACCGAGTCTCCTTCAGCTTCATAAACGGACGCAAAGAGCTTTCAACTGATTGCAATGTATTCCCATCGGCGGCGGTATTTGGCGCTCAGGGAAGCACCGCATCGGTCCATGTCGGCGGCAGTTAAAGGCAATGTGAGCGTCCATTCCCATTGGATAACGGAGGATTTTACACCCGGAAGTAAGTATTCTCCTTACTGTCGATTGATTTTACAGTGATATCTGCACTACTCATCAACTCAAACACACCAGTTTATCCTTGTTAATTACACAACATTGATTGGTTTGAATTGTGTACAAAGCTTTTGTATTTTTCCCCTTCGATTCAGAGAAACAAATAGTTGTATCGGAGTTTAGGATGGCAGAATACACTACACCCAGAATCCTCAGCTATCGTTTCAGACTACACCATGCGCTTTGCTCGACAAACCCCGTGATTAGTTCTCAAGCTCTGTGATTGGTTGACCTCCAACTGCATTCCATATGAAAAAAAACGTTTCGTAAAAGATCAAATCATACTTTATTCAGCAGTGCTTGCTTTACTCTTTGAAAGTCATCACATGAATGCATTGTAATGAATGGTTCGGCTGCATTAAACATTACACATCTGTCGTAGTTCTTTATTTATCTACCGAGATCGGGCCTCAGAATAGACCGGAAACTATTCTTTTACCGTTCTGTTTTAATTTCACAATAAAGTTAGTAGTAATATTTTGTTTTGATATTATTGTTTTTTATTAACTAGACTGTCAGGACCTCGACACAAACTGATGGACCCAAATGCACGACCAAGAGACAAAGTCTTAAATGTATAAAAAGTATCTTTAATTTCAAAGATCAGGAAATTCCTTTTAATAGAGATGGTACTGGAATTAACAAAAGGCGCTCACAAGGCATAACAAAAAGAGAACCTGACATGAGTGAAAGCGATCTTTTCTGAGCTGAGGCTTGGCACGACCATTCTGGGAAACAAACAAGACGAACTGACACAGGACAGGGGAGAGACAGGACTATTTAAACATGAGGTGAGTGGGAACAGGTGGAAACAATCAGGGGCGGGGCAGACACTGAGGATGGCGGGAAAAACACACAAGGGGAGGAAGAAACAGGGCCTGAAATGAAAGACAAGAGGTAAGTACAAAATAAAACAGGAAATGGAAAACGAGACATGACAATAAACACAGAGACTGACTAGAGATGAAGGATCTAAATAAACAGACATGACCAGACGTGAAAAAACATGAAAATGACAGACATAATACATAAACATAACTAACACATCTGACGAGACACAACAGTACCCCCCCCTCTAGGGACGACTCCTGACGGACCAGGCTGATCAGGACGACGATCGTGGAAGTCCCTGATCAGAGTCTTATCAATGATAAGTGCGGGAGCTACCCATAAGCGCTCCTCAGGACCGTATCCCTCCCATTCGACCAGGTATTGATGTCCTCGGCCCCGTTTGCGGACCGCTAGTAGCTTCTTGACCGTGTATACCCGTCGATGATCCGGGGTGGTGGAGGGGCCTTGGAGGCGGGAACCAGGGCGCTCTCCTGAACAGGCTTGATTTTGCTGACGTGGAACGTGGGGTGGACCTTGAGAGACCTGGGGAGTCGGAGACGAACCGCGACAGGGTTAATAATGTTCTGAATTGGGAAAGGACCCACGAACCTTGGTGCCTCTGCTGTTCGGGTGGAGCATGGA
Source organism: Trematomus bernacchii (assembly GCF_902827165.1). Lineage (NCBI taxonomy): Eukaryota > Metazoa > Chordata > Actinopteri > Perciformes > Nototheniidae > Trematomus > Trematomus bernacchii. The sequence continues at coordinate 4,616,090 of NW_022987708.1, forward strand.
GCTGGAGAAGAGAAGGTGGAGCACTTCCCAGAGACCATGCTCAGCAGCACAAGGAGGATCTGAAGGATCAACCCAGGCAACATTCAAAGTCATCCTTGTTGATGAACCAATAGTTGTTTACAAGTCAGGTCCACCAAATCAAGTTTTCAACACTTTGTCGGAAGGAGGTTAGATGTTCTTCCACTTCCTGACTAACTTAGTCATCTTGCTTTATGCTACTCTCTCACTGAGTAAGCACTATTAATCATATTTTACTAGAACTGGCATTTCAAGTTTATTTATGTATACTTTTCATCCAGTTTTAATTTAGAGATAAATGAGAAATGTATTCAAAGGGGGAGAGTTTGCACATCAAGTCCAAGTGTATGTTATATTTTCTATGCACCAATCATCTTCATCACTAAATGTGATCATTTTTCTTGGATTTTGTCAATAAATAGAGAGAAGCTCTAGAAAGAAAGGAATTCTTTATTTGAGTATAACATTTCCTCCCTTTGGATATTTTTATCAATTTGATTATCTTTTTAAATGTTTAGATTATTTTGAAAATACAGGGCCACCAAATATCTCACTTGGTGGAGCTGGCGACCCACCTACTGGGGCTCAATACCCATCAGAAGACCCCTTTTCAAATCTGGCCTGAAACCATTAGCCTTGTGTCATCCCCTTTTCTCCCATTTGCAACCTCTAAATAAAAGGTAGTGGTGGCCCATACAGCTCATGTCTGATAAACAAACAACTCCATTAGCCAAATGTACTAAAAAGTTGAGCATCTAGCAGCATGTGTACATGTCAGTTAGGCCCACATCGTGACCCTGTCATCATGTATTGATATAGGAATGATGTGTACTTGAGAAATCAAAGCAGACCTCTGAGGCAACACACCGAGCGGCCGACATGGAGCGGCAGCGCTGGTGTCTCTGTTGTCCACGTCTCCGAGGACATGAAGGTCCACTGTGGTGCTTCAAGAGCTCCATCAGTGCCCTGCAGGAGCTAAATGCATCACTCCTGCTCTTCATCCTCGCTCTGCTGCTGGTCCAGAGGCTTCTGTGGTCAGTTTCTCACACATGCAGAGTCTCTTTCATGGTCACTATCAAACATTCAGCAGCTATCCCCAATATTCTCTCTCATCCGTGTCAACTCTTGTTTTACACTTTGTTCTTAGTCCTTAAAAGTGTGCCCTATAACGCGAGACACCACAGGAACTTCAAGTAAACAAGTAAAAAGAAAATCAAAAACACACATTAGATATTTATTTCACTAACTTTGTGTATTTGTGTCGGTGGATCTCTCCGTAATTCAACAAAAGTTAGCATTAAATAATGCCTTATTATTATATTTAAACATTCAATTTCAGAACATTTGTAATATAAAATCTTTAAAAAACACTATAAGTAATCAACAGGTGAAATGTCATGATTAGATTAATTTGATCAATCTTTTTACCTATATACAGTATATACACTGCTCAAAAAAATGAAAGGAGCACTTTGAAAACACATCAGATCTCAATGGTAAAATAAAGCATGCTGGATATCTATACTGATATGGATTGGGTAATGAGTTAGAAACGAAAGAATGCCACATTGTTTGATGGAAATGAAGATGATAAACCTACAGAGGGCTGAATTCAAAAACACCCCGAAAATCAAAGTGGAAAAATGATGCTGCATGCTAGTCCATTTTGCTGAAATTCCATTGCAGCAACTCAAAATGGTACTCAGCACTGTGTATTGCCCCCACGTGCTTGCATGCATGACTGACAATGAGACGACGGATGGTATCTCTTCCCAGATCTGGACCAGGGCATCACTGAGCTCCTGGACAGTCTGAGATGCAACCTGGTGGCGTCAGATGGAAAACAATATAATGTCCCAGAGGTGTTCTATTGGATTAAGGTCAGGCAAGCGTGGGGTACAGTCAATGGTATCAATTTCTTCATCCTCCAGGTACTTCCAGCATACTCTTGCCACATGAGGCCGGGCATTGTCGTGCAACAGGAGGAACCCTGGAGCCACTGCACCAGCGCAGGGTCTGACGATGGGTCAGAGGATTTCATCCCGATACCTAATGGCAGTCAGGGTAACTAGACAACAGCACTGTGCACTGTGCACTGTGCACTGCAGCTCCTTCAGTGACAGGCTGCTTCCCCCCCGGTGTCTCATGGAGAGATACTGCAGGTCCTTCCTTCCTGCAGGCGGTCAGGCTGTCTTATCACCACGGCCCCTGGTAGACCCCCACAGCAGAACGGACTATACACACTGATATGCAATAACGCTACTGTGAAATATAAACTGTTTTGCAACTTATTTAGTTCTGTTACACTGAGCACAGTGCGTAATAGTCTTTGTGCAATATTTAATTCTTACACACTAATGTTATCACATACTGCTAGTGTACTTTATATGTTAGTTAACTTTCCTTTTTTTTATGTCTGTTCCATGGATGTGTACCCAATTGATCTTTTCTTATTAACATGTGCTGTGAGTTTCATGGTGATGACTTAGTTACAAACTTTACACCTTTATAAAACCCTGTGCAGGAAAATAGGTCTTGATTTGCATACTGTAGAAGCATTTGTAATTTTGCAGAAACTGCAGTGGCCGCCCCTAATTTACTCAAAGAAGTTAAATGATCTGTCATTAACATGTATGCAAGGAACTGGGCTCAGAAAATAGCTCATTCTGAAATAAATAGTTGAAATAAATGTAAGCGTGACTTTGATACTGATAAAAACGAATTCATGACTATTAACATAATTTGGCGTAACACCTTCTCATTATTAGTCCAGGTCTGCATCGCAGGCAGATCACATCATCTGATACTCTGTGGTGTCAAGGAAGTGTGTTAAATCTGCAGACGGCATGTGTATGGCGTGCTCAGAGGAGAGGCCTCTGCTGTAAAGTGGAGGTTAATGATGCAGCTCATGTGGTAGCAGCACCAAACCTCCGTTCCCAGGGGTAAACGTAATCACGCGGGCAATTATTAAGATTCAGAATCTGTTGTGATCCAAACTGCGGCGTACACACAAACGCTCCCCCTGCTCTTATAAAGCATATTTAGACCATTAGATAAGCCACAACTCACAATTAGGCTGCTGGCTGCCTCTCCCACACACTTTTCCCTGAGCCTGGTTCACATTTTGAACACAATCTTTGCACGGAGCGAGCAGCCTTATCAAAGTCATTACGTTTTTATAGCAGATTGTGATACTATATGGCTCGGTGCAGTTGTTATTGAGTTTCCTCATGTGCTGTGATTCGAACGTGCACGTGTAGCCCGTCTTATCTGAGCCAGATGTTTCCAGGTTGAGGGCATTCTGGTCCATGTGACTCTAAAGGGTGTTTAGTAAAGGAAATTGCATCAGCTTTCTTCAGTTTCACAGACTACTGTCACATGTATCCTCACATTCACGGTAAACAGGACATCTCCTAGAGAATAACAAATCATTTGAATAAGCTCCAGGTTGTATTATCACACAACTTATTTGGCAGTGGTGGAAGAAGTACTCAGATATTTAAAGTGGACCTATCATGCTATATTTGAATAATATAGTGTAGGACCATACCTATATAAGGCATATTTATACTTTTTTTTTTCAAAATACCAAACAGATCATGCATTTTAGCCATGCCTCATTTTGCTCAATTTGACAATTTATAGCTCTGTTTGTGCAGGGGCAGATTCAGTGAGAACAGCACCATCTACAGGCCTGGCATATGTACTACAGCGTCTCCAGCGCTTTCGAACTGCAACGGCCGTGGCTGTCTCCTCCTGATTGGTGGAGTTGGCCCAATAGCCGTAGCGCCACTGTCCTGACGTCAGGACAGTGTTCAAATCTGGATCAGTTTTTATCAGATCCGTTGCAGCCCTTTTTTTAGAGATTTGGGTATGGAGGAAAATAGAGAGGGTTGTGTTTTCTGACACTTGGTGAGTTCCCTGGAACACCGGGGACACATATTCATGTATAAAAGACGTGAAAAAGTGCATTTTGCATGATAGGTCCCCTTTAACTTAACTTGAAGTAGTAGAATCTGGCATTCAAAAACGTACTTAAGTAAAAGTACAAAAGTATAAGTATTAAAATATACTTCAAGTACCAAAAGTAGAAGTACTCAATGTGCAGAATGGCAATTTCGGATCATATATATTTTATCACTTGAAAACAATGAATGATGCATTCATGAGTTCATTATTTTGATGTTGCAGAGGGTAAAGGTGGAGCTAGCTTTAATGACTTTTTACACTGCTAGGTATCTTAGTCTTTAATAATACATCATCATTATTTAGTTGATTTGCTTTGTGTTATTAATGATATGAACCTGCAAAGTAAGTAGTAACTAATCATGTCAAATAAATGTAGAGAATACAAAAGTAGTAGTAGTGGGGTAGAAGTCTAAAGTAGCATTAAATGGAAATACTACAAAAATAATAGTACCCCATTTTACTTAAGTACAGTACTTGAGTAAATGTAGTTCCAACACTTTTTATTGGGAAGGATTGGTCAAATAAATTCACTGCAGAAGCGTTTTGGGTTTCTGTTTTTATATATGTGGCGTCTGCTACCTGTTGCGATCTTTGAACATCGCTTGGCATTTTCCCAGACTGCCCCTCTCCTGGCTGGAAGCTGTGGTGTACCTGCTGTCTGGAGCCACCTGCCCCCCCCCCACTGAGCAGAGAGAAAATCTGCAGCCTGCAGAGACTTGGCCGCCTGGTGTAAGCCCAGTGAGCAGGCAGCAAATCATAAAGAGGAGAGGGAGTCCAAATGTGCAGAGAATAAGAGGGGCTCACAGATGTTGCCTTGCAGATTAATGTTAATAACCTTAGCGCAAGGACAGCAGAAGAAGAAACAGCTCAGGGATCCAGATGTGTGGAGGAAGCAGCTCCCTGAGGAGTGGTGTCTCCTCCAGATGGGGCAGAGGAATAATTCATCCTCCCAGGAACGCTGCACACTCTGCAGGCATTGTCTCCGGGCCAAAGGGTGGCTGTGGACGTCTGCGGCTCTGAGGCAGCGCCCCGTTAATATCAGGCCTGTCTTCCCTTACTGAGGCAAATATTTATTTTTCACTCTGTATCCACAGAGAGTGGACATTGTAATAATTCAGGGGCAGTGATAAATAAAATGTACGTTAACACTGAGAGAGTATTCTTATTCTTTTTTTCATTGTTGTACCGACCCTATGAAGGATTTGGTATGTGACATTCTGTGCCTATAGTTTGCACCCCTTATTTGCATGTGGCCCTAGCTTGGCCCCTGTATTTGAAAATGGACCCTGTTTGTCGATCAGACTCAGACAAGCTGTCATCCACTGTCTTTTTTAAAAGGAAAGGCCCTTTTATGCTTTTTGGGGGTTTTCCTTTCCTGTAGTGTGTTATATACAGTAGGTTTCTGTGCATGTAAATGGTCTGCAAAGGTTATAATCCCTGTGCTCCCTCCAAAGGGAGCTTCTCTCCCACACCCCCCCTGCCTTAAATGCCTCCATTGGACTCCTTTGGTTACTTGCGTAACATGATAATATCATTATGTAAAACTATGCTTCTTCTGGCTAGCACTCCAACACATTGTACGTGATAGGCTAAGGGAGCGGGACATCTCTAAGCGGTTAACCAATCACAACAGAGCCGGCCAGCTAACCAATCAGAGCAGACTGGGCTCTGGTTTCAGACAGAGGGTGAAAAGAGTTGCTGCAGCACAGACAGTATGAGTAAAATAAAGAGCTTTTTGAAGATTAAAGCATGGAGACATGTCTCAGTAGAGACACTACATACTGATATACACCTGAACATCAGCAGGAGAGGACTCTTTAAAGTAGAGACACTACATACTGATATACACCTGAACATCAGCAGGAGAGGACTCTTTAAAGTAGAGACACTACATACTGATATACACCTGAACATCAGCAGGAGAGGACTCTTTAAAGTAGAGACACTACATACTGATATACACCTGAACATCAGCAGGAGAGGACTCTTTAAAGTAGAGACACTACATACTGATATACACCTGAACATCAGCAGGAGAGGACTCTTTAAAGTAGAGACACTACATACTGATATACACCTGAACATCAGCAGGAGAGGACTCTTTAAAGTAGAGACACTACATACTGATATACACCTGAACATCAGCAGGAGAGGACTCTTTAAAGTAGAGACACTACATACTGATATACACCTGAACATCAGCAGGAGAGGACTCTTTAAAGTAGAGACACTACATACTGATATACACCTGAACATCAGCAGGAGAGGACTCTTTAAAGTAGAGACACTACATACTGATATACACCTGAACATCAGCAGGAGAGGACTCTTTAAAGTAGAGACACTACATACTGATATACACCTGCATATATTTGCTGTAATGTAAGCTATAATTGTTAGCACCAAATGGAGTTTGCCTTCAGGGCTTTCTAACAGATAGGGTTCATTTCAACCCAAACCATGATCTTTTCCTAAATATAACCAAGTACTTTGTTGTATTTTTGTATTTTATTTTTTTTAAGAATGGACAATGTACATACAAAACCTGGGCATGTGAGTCCATCATGTAAATGGGCTAGATTTAGCTACATGTATATAGGCACATTTTCATCTGCATACACATACTACTGTACAAAAGCACATAAGCACAGACAGAAACACATGAGCACAATTGCAGCCCATATTAAAGCACATATGTCCAATTAAAAGCCCTTATATACACACCCATTAACACACAACAGATGCAAAAAACTCCACATATGCATAAATAGAAGCTAATAGGTACAGACAATTAGAAAAACTACGAATAACTCCTACTCCGGTTTATGAGTGCATGTTTCAGTGTCCGGTAACCACTGGAGAAAGAGTTTGGAGATGTTATGTTCCCATGCATGTGCAATTGTTAGCACGTCCAGCTAACTAGCTTACTACTGTAGACAACAGACTTTCATGGCCAAAGAGCACATCATTTTAGGGTACCATAAAATAAAAGCCTGAAAAGATTTCTAAAAACCAGAATAAGATGTTTACATGTGCAGCACATAACTGGGATACTACTAGTATATATTTCTCCTGCTGCTTCATGCAGATGCTCCTTAAGCCAGCTGGGAGATGTAGTCACTGCCTCTGAACCAGCATTTCCATCAGTCACTTGAGCTTGGTGTTCCTCCAATAAGAGGCGTGTCATTCTTAGTAAGACCACAGCCGGTGATCACTTTTCAACAGCACAATGCAAGGTCACAGAGGAGCTTGGATCAGGTTCCAACACAAACATATACAAGTCCTGTTTATTGATCATTTAAATGTGTTCATTATAGGAGGGCAGTGAAGCCATCAGTTGTGTTGAGAGAAACCTCCCTAGGATTACAAATGGCACAAAGTATAGTTTCTACTAAGATGTGTTCATTGGCAGAGAGGGTTTGTGTTGGATGGGAACCAGCAGAGAGGGTTGTGCAACATTAGCTGAGCTCACATTGCGTAATATCTGGGATGCGGGGGGGGGGGACACGACGACAGAGGCAGCAGATAGAACTTCACTGAGACTCGAGCCCAGGGCCAAGCTTTCCCAGAGCTCCAAATCCTCAGCTAATAAAAGGTGATGAGTGGAGTGTAGCTCTGACTTTGTCGTGGAGACTTTTTCAGAATAAGCTGCAACCAGGGCTCCAAGTTTGTGTACAACATGTGTCAGTGTGTGCCAGAGAAAAGTCAGGAGGTGAAACTGTAACAATGATCTCACTCTCAGCTCTGGCACAAAGTGTGAGATGAGATAACACACACACCATCATGTTCCTCTTTCAGGACGATCAGTGCAGTTACACTAGAACACTGTTTTATCAGAGGTGTCCACACACACACACACACACACACACACACACACACACACACACACACACACACACACACACACACACACACACACACACACACACACACACACACACACACACACACACACACACACACACACACACACACACACACACACACACACACTCACACACACACACACACACACACACACACCACACTCACACACACACGCTTGCCAGATGCACATACAGTATGCCATAAAGCATGTATATATGCATGCATACATTGAGCCAACAGATTTGCACACACATTACATTACATTGCATTTAGCTGACGCTTTTATCCAAAGCGATAAGTGCATTCGACCAAGAAGATACAAACTTGAAGAAAACAGAATCATATAAGTACATCAGGTTTCATAGAGCTTTAGATAAGCCAGTCCTTTATTAGTATATAAGTGCTTTGTTAGTAATTTTATTTCTCGAAGTGGAGTCGAAAGAGATGAGTTTTCAGTCTGCTCTGGAAGATGTGTAAGCTTTCTGCTGTCCTGATGTCAATGGGGAGCTCATTCCACCATTTTGGAGCCAGGATAGCAAACAACGTGTTTTTGCTGATGGGAACTTGGGTCCCCCTCGCAGTGCGGGTGCAGCGAGCCGTTTGGCTGATGCAGAGCAGAGTGCACGTGCTGGGGTGTACAGTTTAACCATGTCCTGGATGTAGGAAGGGCCAGATCCATTCACAGCATGGTACGCAAGTACCATTGTCTTGAAGTGGATTCTAGCAGTTACTGGAAGCCAGTGAAGTGAGCGGAGGAGCGGTGTGGTGTGGGAAAATGTAGGAAGGTTGAAGACCAGACGAGCTGCTGCATTCTGGATGAGCTGCAGAGGTCGGATGGCACATGCAGGTAGACCAGCCAGGAGGGAGTTGCAGTAGTCTAGGCGTGAGATGACGAGAGCCTGGACCAGAAGCTGCGTCGCTTTCTGGGTCAGGAGGGGACGTATCCTCCTGATGTTGTAAAGAGTGTATCTGCAGCAGCGGGTTGTAGCAGCAATGTTTGCAGTGAAGGACAGTTTGTTGTCTAGGGTCACACCCAGATTCCTTGCAGTCTGAGTCGGGAAACAGTAGAGGGGCCGATGTTGATTGTTAGGTCAAGAGTGGGACAATCTTTTCCACAGAGATACTTTAATAATGAATACGTTATTTTATATTATACACTGTCTACATATAATACATGTAAGATTTATAATACAAAGTGAATGCAGCATTAGTGAAGGCTCCACGCTCCTCAGCTCCTCTTATGTTATTGCTTATCAAATGGATGGCAGCAGAGGGAGTCACTGAGAGGAATGTGCTCATCTGCAGCACCCTCCAGTGGAAACAAAATTCCATTAGAATTTACAGCAGGATGAAAGAAAAGCTCAGCTGCCCCATTCTGTGAGCAATCATACACAATAATAGAAATAATATGACTTATCAGTGTGATTAACAACATATTTAAAACAGAGGACAGTTTACTATATCAACATATCCATGAGCAATAAATCCACTGACAACTAATAGTGTGAATATTGGGTATAAGCATATTTTCCATGGCTGCTGTCACATGCTGTGGTGTGTGTGTGCTTGTATCCCCCCCCCCCACCTGTGTAAAGCTGCAGCACCTTACATGTGTCAGATGTGTGAATAGTTTTCTCTTGCAAAAGTGTTAGTGATGTGCCCCATTGTAACTAAATGTATTCAGTATCACCAGTGCTGCTGTATATCTTTTCAAAAGTTGTCTTGTGATTGAATGGTGAGCATTTTCATTTTATAATCAATAAACAACATATTTTAGTTATGCAATCCAGTTTTCTCGCTTTCTTTTTTCCCTGGGTTATTTGTAATTGTTTTGTTACTTCCCCAACAGTATCAGGAAATGTGGGGACTCATCCGGGATCTTGAAATGTAGTAATTCATTCATTTTCTGTGTCTGACTCGTATTGTAGATGTGTAGCTTTGTTTAAAGTCGATAGAGGTGAACAGTTTCCTCGGTTTAGTCAGGGTGAGTGTTGAGCTGGGAAGTATCGCTCTTTCATTCACTTATTAGTTATTTTGAATTTGTTGTTTTCATCGTAATCCTGGGTAGGGATTACGTTTCTGTGGAAGGTAGGTGGTCAGGTAATACCTGATGAAAGGGGCAAGTCATTAAAGTGAGTTATAAATGTGTGTTTTCTCAGCTGGAAATATCTTCTACAAAAAGGCTGCAGTGGCCTCTTCTCAAATTTCATTGAATCATTGTATAATAAAAATACATTTGGCTATTTTAATGCGCTACCCACCAAGTGTTGGAACTTCAGCTGCTGTATGTATCACACATTAAGTACAAGAACAGATCTTGAAGCCAGATTGAATATAACATAAAACTTGAAACAAAGACGTCTCGTGGATATAACATCTTACTTCCAAATTCTAGATAGAAAATAAGGAAACGCATTTCTTCCTACACTGTGTTTGTAAACTTTGGATTCATGCACAGCTGAGTCATTCAATTGGTTGTCAACCATTAAGTAATGTTATGTATTCAAATGTTATGATTCCAGCTTTCCAAATGTATTTTTTATTCCTGTATGAGAGACAATTTATCTCATCTTGCGCTTTGTAAAACACTGATCCACATTTTCTGAAATCTTATAGACAGAATTACGAATCGATTCATCAAAAAAATACTCTCAAATTAGAATAATGCACATAGTGTGAGCTTCTAAGCTTTGAGATGCACCTGCATTAAATATATAGCTGTCCTGCACAGACAGACACTTGTGCAGATGGATACAGACAGACTGCCACCCGGAGCCAAAGTCTGCATTCCTCTGCAGTTCAGTACAATCCGCAGTACTATAGCACGTTTATTACAGCAGCTGGATGCACAGGAAGCTTCTCGGCTCGGCATGCCAAAGTGTTGGGAAACACTGGCCGAGGCGGCTGAGCAGAAAAAGTACATCATACTCTGCAAAAACAAGTGAAACTCCTCCAGTACTGTCTGCAAAACAAAATAATTCATCTTTGATATTGAAATTGACACGGAGCAGCAGCTGGATGCCACCATATATATCCAACTGGGAGGAGATTTACACAGACAAGATGATGACTATGTACTTCTATAGTGAGATCACAGAGCAAACAGACTCAATGGATCTAATTTCTCTGGTGGGGGGATCATTAAAACGGTCCCATCACTTCACACCCCCCATGGCACTGCTGCCCCTTATACACAATTGTTTCTCGATTAAATTGAAAGCTTTACAGCATGCGAGTGCAACAGTAAATAAATCAGCTGCATCAAAGCTCACAGTCTGTCAATCAATTATCCCATTAGTGGGGAGCTTTACAGAAGGCCTTGTTTTTCTTGCTATATCTAACTCAAGCAGACTAGTGTGTTCCAAAGGGGCCAGATCCTCATCTAGTCCCGGATAACAAGGCGGACAGGGGGTCCCAGTGTGACCTCACTGTTACCCACACCAGCATCTATTATTATTTTCTTTTGGTGCAAAAGAATTAACTTAACAACAGAGCCAGGGTCATCCTCTATTCTCTTTATGGAGGAGGCGAAATGTGCTCATTGAAATAATGAGCATGCACACACAACATCTGACTCACAAGATCTCTGTGCGCTTTGAAGAGAACAAACACATTGGTGAAAACTTTAAGCATTCTCTTTATTTCTCTTCCTTGCGAGAATAAAACAAATATCATAGCAGACTCCAAAGCACTGCTCGTCTCCAGTGTACAAAACTAATCAGCCCGTGTTACTCGCCCAAGGTCTTCCCACTTTTTTATTAGCAGTGTTCAGCCCCCACAGTGAGGAACATGAAAGAGAATGCAGAGTGCTCAAAAGAGGGCTTCGTCTCCCCAATTTATGTCAATCTCACTTGCTTAAGCGTGTTTACAGAGAGATCAATTCCCAAACTCTGAGGGCCGACATTGTCAGAAATGAATAATTTAAAAATGATAACTTTAAACTTTCTGTTTTGTCATAATTGCCTCAGTAATATTCTTCCTGTTTTTTCTTTCTCTGCCAAAAAAACATGCATGGCATCAAAGTGGTGCTTGTTTATTTCATAGTGGGGACAAAAACCGTTTTTTTGTTGTGACTTTGACCTTTAGCTGTTTAGCTGTCTGTGGAGCCCTGATATCTACAGTTTTTAAACCTCTTCTTTGGTTGATTTCTAAGCATTTTTAATGAATACAAAGTTGACACATTAGTTTTCCTCGCCCTCTACTTAGCCCTTTAAATCAGTGTGAGGCCAGCAGCCCATCCATCCATCCCACTACTAAGCAGTGCTTAAGATCTTGCACAAGCATTAGGATGTGAGTATCGGCGCTCCATGGCTCATCAATGAATCATGGCCGACTGCTTTCCAGAAGATACCACTGTGTGAGATCTGCTTAGCTGATGAAAAATTACATCAACATCAAAGAAGTCCTCTTAAAAGAGCAAGTTTAGACAAATTAATATTTGATAATGCTGAAACCCCCGCATAAGCACACAGCCAGCGAGTGCCTGATAATCTCTTAAGAATATTATTAAAAGCCTTAATATGCCATATTTACTGATATTAAGGATTAAAACAGCATATAATATGCGTTTAAGAAGCGTTTTGCATATCAAAATACAATTTGTGAGCAGTGATTTAATGGTAGTTAATAAGACTCATTTCAAAAGACATACTAGGAATGGACACAGTAAGCTGCCCTCTGCCACCTTGTGGTAAATCTCCAGTACTGCATGGATGCTTTAATCATTATCGTAAACGTACATGATTTATGTTAAAGTTTCAATGTTTAACTTGTAATGCCCATGTGTAGTAAATGTGTGTTGAGTCTATAGTTGTTGTTAAAGGTGTAGGTTCATGGTGGAGGCACTGATTTTACACACGATCATAATGAGGAGCGTATAACTGCTATAAATTAATGTCTATGCTTTGTCAAGTCTAAGGATGATTGCCTCACTGATATTTACAGTAGATTAATTTGTGCAACATACTGGGTCTATGGAGTCTGGAGGGCATTTACAAAAAGACACACCATTAACCATATGTCAGGATATTTATGCCTTTGCTGTCTTAATTATGATCATTCTTTTTTCATAAATCTGTCTTTTCGGAGGCCTCTGGAGAAACATGTTGTGCACCTGTGCAACCTCGATTAACTAAAAGAATTCAAGGTAACACCAGGTGAGTATTTGATATACAAATGATCATTTTGGGGATGAAGCATTCCTTTGACTAACATTTTAAACAATGGACATTTACCTGTAATATAAGGTTTTTATATGGCACTCCAGAAAGCTAAGAGGGACATTTCTCTCATCTTTTAAGTCACAGATAAATCATGTTTTTACAGAAAGTAGCCAGCCGGACAGACCTTATCACAGCAGGGGAAGCAGGTGTTAATAATGTATTAATATATGTGAATGAATGGGAAAAGATCCTCACTTGCAAGCATCTGATACAGATATGGGACTCATGTTTGGAGTTAAACATAATATATTGTAGAACATATGAATTTCAAATAGAAATGAGTGGTCAGGTGGCGACCTTGAATTAAACCGAGGTCTGCAGCCTTCATTAGAGAGTCATTTCACCTGAGCTACAGAAGAGAGACGAGCTGCGTCTGAGATAGTGAACTCAGTAATTCCTCACACTGTCATGTGCCCCGTGATTTAAACTGGTTCTCTGCTTCTCTTTGTTAACTAGCTTCAGTATAATGATGTAGTTTTCTGTGATGTTCCAACACCATGGCTGGAGGCAGGAGTTTAGTCAGCAGCATGCAGGATCAAGAAAAGAAAAGTGAGCCACTGAAAATGGAGAAAAATGGCTTGCAGTACCCCAAGGTAGGAAATAAATTGCAGACGATAACTAGGGAAGCGAGGCACAAACAGCATAATAAATTGTTAGAGATCTTTTTTTTGGCTCTCATTTTGCAGAGCAAAATCAAACTTTGGAGTGCACAGTTGGCAGGCCATTAAAAGAATTACTTCATGCTCTGAAAACAGAAGGCTTGTGTCAATCCCTATATCTCACACAAAAAGACAACGCACTCCTCGGAATCACTTTGTGTTGTCTGCTGTATGGGTGGGTACGCTAATAACCTCAGATCACAGAGAGGCAAGCACAAATACAGTAAGTGACTTGGAAATAGCTTTGAACGAAACACATCTCTGTTGAATAAGCAGCTAAACCCAGAGCTAATGCACACTGGCATGGAGTAGATAAATATGTATGCACAAATATTTATGTCTTACAGTTTCTCAATATATCAATATTAATGATCTGCATTCTACACATTAAATAATTTAGCTAAAATAAATAAGTCATATTTTTGCCCACTCTATAAATATTCAACCGATCTGGATACATTTTTGTTGTCTGCAGACTACTTGTTGATAATAGCAGTCACTGGAGCAATGTACATTCAAAGATGTGTTAGTTGTTTGCTTAATCCAATCAATGTTTCATATGTTTATGAATATGAGAATTAGCAATCCAATCAACCACTCCAGACACCACACACTGTTTCCTCAAAGCACAGAGCAAAGATGTTCTGTAATATTATAAACAATAAATATATGTGTTTGGAATATTTGCTTTTACGTCATTGGATACAGGATATATACCCTTAGAAGCATATATTGCATATGTGGACCTAAAGCAAAGTTATGGCCAATTTAAAGGGACAATATAGTGCAATGCAATGTATCGTTGGGACAGTCAGATATAAAGTTAACCATGCTTAAAGCTTGGGTTCCTGCATAGTTCAATGACACATATGTCAACATAAAAAAACAACCAATTATCCGATAATTTGTTTCCTTCACGGTAATCAGAAAAAAATACCTTTACAAAATGTTTTACATATTGATTATGGCAAAATTAATGTTATCAATAAACAGCACGTACAAATAAATAAAAACCTGCATTGAAGTTTAAAGCAAAAAATAAATAATTATAATAAATAACACCTTTTCTACTTTACATGATGCTGAATTCTTAATGACTGATGAGGTTTAAATGGTCTGATGGTCTTCTGCGGAATCATGAAAATCACACTTGGGCCAGAAAGAAAAAAAAACATGTGACAGTATTAATAATGTATTTCCAGCATACATTCTGCATCATTATCCGACAATTTAAACGAGGGTTAAAGCTCACTGCTTTTCTTGTACAAGAGCAGTTCAACATTAAATATACAACAGTCGCACATTCTTTCTTTTTTAACCAGTAATACAACCATTTTGAAATTCAGTTAATGGTCACAGAAGACACATGTAATCCCTTCTGTCCAAGTTACACTGTGGATGACACAGTTACGACAGACACAGCCATTTCAAATGAAGAGTGTCAAGACTATTCAACAATATTACCCTCCGTGTTTCCAACATGTTCATTTGAAAGCAGTTTACCCTTCATTAATGAAATAAAAGTTAATATTGTGAAAATACTTTCTCATACCATTGAATGGCAATATTAAGAATGTGGTCACATTCTCATTAATAAAAAGACGAGCTCAGAGTGGTAAATTCAACTATTTATCCATTACTTTTAGCTAACTCAGTCAACAATTAATGCATACATGTTAGCTATTTCAGACATTAAGCCGTTAAGTTTAGCAAAGATTATCTAACCAGCTAGATTGCACTTTTTGGCTATCTAATTATCTAACCATTTATCAACTACTTTTAGCTATTTTTAACCCTTGCCAATCATTTTAGCCATTATTTAGTGGCTTTAGTAGTATTCCATGTCAACTGCAAAAGTAGCCCACCCCCTGGGGTGCAGTATGCTAGCCCTGGTTGGGAATCAGTCATTTACACAATTATTAGGCTATATATAAAATATTCCTATTTTATATCTCATTTTATAGTGAGTCCACTAGCAAGAAGTGTATCTCTGAACGAAAACGTAGGTTGTATATTGATTTGATATCAGGATGCATTTCAAGGTCATGAACCTCACTCAAATAAATTGTGTTGTCACATCTGTTCCCAACCATTTTCAAAATATGGCACCATGTGTCGCTTTAGTTAAGTAGTAACGTCATTATGGTGAGCTGTTTTAAGTTTGAATGTCGGGCAACTAAAGTGGACATGAAGCTTTTTCGGGGTGAGCAGTTTGGGTGACGTTCTTCCCTCTACCTCCTGCTGAACATCCCTCTCCTCTGGACCAGAGTGCAACCTGCGTGGTTTTAAAGCAAAATGGCGACAGTGTAACAGAGTGGAGAGCCGAGTAACTGGGTCAGGTGCAATGACAAACCAGAGGACAGCAGTCTTCGTCCTGAGGTAGGTGATACAGCCTGTCGGAACCTCTGATGTGCGCAGGGATACATTGTAGTCAGGTACGGTCATTAGTCTGCCGTGTGTCGCTGTCTCTGTCGTGGGTCGATGTGAAGGTATTCAAACACTGCAGTGACCAACAACTGGGAGCTAGTTTACCTCAACTTCTATGTGTTCGATATTGCTACACAAAGTGTTTCTCCAAGATGTCGCTGGTTCAGTTGTATCTCTGAGGCTCAGCCTGTGGGCAGAGCAGCTAGCTGACTGTCGCAGAGCCTGTCAAAAATAAAGTCACTGCTAAGTGCTAACAGAGCCAGCTCTTTGATATCTAGCTAAGTTGTTTCAGTTTGTACTAAAGGACAAACAGTTTGTGGTCACAAGCCGGATTTCTTTGGAGTCAAACGAGATAAACTTGGTTGTTACTTTGATATTTTTGTAGGATATGCAAAGCATTGATGTAGAGCTGCATGATAAACTTGGTTTATCATGCAGCTGCAGAGTGATGTGGTTGTATGGAAATTACAAGACGATAGTGTAAGTTGTTAGACGTCAAAAGTAAGGTCAGTGGCTAAAGCAAAGCAAACTCTGCATGTCAAGTTGAGATAGCATTGCCAACATTATTACTGCAGAGCTAGCACAGCAAAACATGACCGCACCTACTGTAAGCACATTTAAGCAGCCTTGATTCAAAACATCCTCAACTACATATTGAAGTTCTTAAATGATAAGAAGCAAGCATAAAAATAAAGACAATATTTACCTTCCTCCATTTCCTTTGAGTGTGGAATACCCTCACAGATTCATCACAGATGTACACTACTTTCTCCTATCTATTTGTCGACTTTCCACAAAAAATCCCACAATGCAATGTGTTGTATTTTATAGAATAAAAACATATTTTTGTGTAAAAGCCTAATATAACGTTCAGTAATGATGCAAATAGGTTTGATCAGAAAGTTCACTGTAATTATAAAGTTAACCAGTGAGTGTCTATGCACAGGGAGTAGGCTATAGCGAATGAGGGATGGCTATAGGTTTAACCAGACAGATTTGCAACATTGGTGTAATTCTTTAGATTTATTTTATTTTATTTTTATTGCAGGTCAAAACGACTACATTATCAAAAGCCCCAGCATGTCCCTTCACACGAAGCTGCTGTTTATGTTTCAAGCCTGCAAGCAACAGAGAAAAAGCATGTCAAACATGAACAAAACTTGTTTCTCTGCAGTTGCAGAAATAACACGTTGATCATTTTTAATTAACACATGGAAGACTTTTCGATTGATAGCTTGTTAAAATATTTTAGCCTTACCAGTAACGAAACAGCCAGAGAGCATCTGGTAGAACTTGTTGCCAAGTTAAAACACAGGTACGCCCACAGTCATTTTCTCAGAGCAGAATGTTAGGCAAACAGACGAGGTTGTCGTTGCTCCGCTGGTCTATGGTGCCTCTGCTACCTCACTTTGCTGGCAAGCTAGCAGGTGAGACTGCAGATTTGTTGTCATTGTAGTCAGACCACTGCTTTGTACAAAGTTGACAAAAGCCTTATCTTTGTTAGTTATTTTGCCATCTGAGGTGTGAAACTAAAATACTTCCGCACAATGCTCCTCTGTACTTGTGTCCTGATTGTTTGCTCAGGATGGCTTTCCTCGCTAATGACCTCCATTTTCATAGCAAAAGACAACACTGGCATGGTTTACTGAAAGGTCAATAGGTCATGCAATTAGTCAACCTGATCACAAAGTATTTGTATTTGTTTTATTGTTTTATGTCCTATATAACTATGTTGCAATGTTGGAGGAGCTTGGGACTTTATCATTGCCATTTCTACATTGTAGCTACTGTACATGCTTTTGAATCTTGAATCTTTGAATTTTGAAAAAGAAAACTACTAAAAATTCAGTTGTGCTTATAAACTGTAAAAACGATTTATATATTAAGTAAGTTGGAACTCATGTTCATGTCCATGTTGATGCCCTAGGATGGTGATAGTGAATAAATATCAGCAGTTATTGGTAAGAGTTTCATTTTGAATGGCGCTTCATACATCCATGATCCATCTATCCATTAGGCGAGTTCACACCGGAGTACTTTTCCCCGTACTTTTCCCGTTTAGTTCCGTCAGTGCCTGGAATTTTGCGTTCACACCAAAAAGAGTACTTAGTTCCGAGAACTTTTACCCCCATTTCTAGTGCCTGCTAGAGAGGTGGTACTATCCTGGGGAGAAAAAAGTACCAATTTCAATTGGCTGGGCGAATTGCAAACCACGCCCCGTAAAACTCAGAAAAGTTTTTTGAAGCCGCCATTGTATTTGCTGGCATTAGCATTATTAGCATTAGCATTAGCCCCGCGCACCAACGGAGAGAGAATAACTTATAGCAACACAAAAAAAAACATGGGAGCGGTGGAGTGATGAGGAGGTGTCGGCGTTCTGGCGATTTACTCGGAAGGCTTCAGTAGAAGCTGCTGGGAGTCCCAGCAGCTTCTACTGAAGCCAGTCCCCAACTCCGGGGACTTCGGGTGGCAGTATACGCCGTGAAGTGGTTTGCGGCCTGCCAGTAAACCCAAAGCAGAAGAAGAAGAAGTGACGTCAGCGGCTTCATTTGCGTAATCTTCCCTCAGTGTGGTGCAGTGGGTTGTGTGTTGGTTTTCGGATCAGGTGGTCACAGGTTCAAACCCCACTGCAGTCAGCATGTCGTTGTGTCCCTGGGCAAGACACTTCACCCCAAATTGCTCCTGTAGAGATTGCCCACAGTATTGAGTATGTAAGTCGCTTTGGATAAAAGCGTCTAACAAGTGACATGTAATGTTATTCCGGTGTGAACGCGATCTGTACTTAGTTCCATGGGGGTACTAAGTACGGCAAAGTACTTGGTGTGAAAAGCGGCTATACTGTCCATCCGTCCGTCCATCCTTCTATCCAAACATTTCAGTCTCCCATCTTTATCTTTTGCAATTTGTGATTTTCATCAACCATTGAACCAAAGAATTGCCAGCAGAGATAACAAGCATAGTTGCATTACTCATATCTCTGTAATCAGCTCAGGAATAGAGGTTTTATCAAATCAAAGCGTAGTCCATGACTCCCTGCAGGTGTCTATAAGAAGAGCTTACGTGGCTATAGGAGGAAGTCAATGGTAGCTTTTCAGGTTTTACTGCTCGACTAAATAAATCAGACGGTCGAGGCATTTTATCCACAAATTGATTAAATGTCACTTGACAAGGTCAAATATTTTAACCAAGATGCTTAAAGTCCCTGAATGCTCAGCATAGCAAACAGTTCTGTGTTCTCTGCTGGCCTGCCCGGCTGCTTACACTGCTATAAATGAAGACACCGGGGACTACTTAAATGGGAGAACACTGGCCTGAATTAGCAACTCAGCTGAGGAACAGCTGCAGAGAGGAGATATTTTAGTAATCAGGTAGATCTACCAAGAACATTGAGGTCTGCAGAATTATATCAAAGGTGAGGAAATAAGGGCGGGCATCCATGGAATCACTGAAAGACTCATTAAACCTCTGCATGGAAATTCATTTATATCAAAGTTGTTTTCTCTAGGTGATGAACATATATATAGCTGTTCTATTTTCACTCATAATATATATGCCTGTTCCCATTTGGCTGTATATAAGTGTTATCTTTACAAACATTTTCATGTTTAATCATTAGAAAATAGTTAAAGTTGCATCCAACACAATTTCCCAGACACCATGGTTATTTTAGTAAATGCTTGTTTTTTCTTAACGCCAGGTATTACATAAATCCATACGCATTATTGCTTTTGATGTAACGTTCTCAAAATGGTTGTTGATTATTGTTTTGCGGGAAATCGATTAACATATCCTCTTAGCTTCAGTTTCCGTATTGTAAACATTTGAAAAGTTAATTAACTACCCTTGGCAAACCATTTTCTTAATTGAATGTTCAAATTGAGCTTTAAGTTGAAGAATAACCAGGAAACATAATGGACTGTCCCTAACTTTGTTGATGGTGCTGACTTTTTCTTCACATTTAGGCTAACAATGATCCTGTAAAATACTGTGGCAACACCAAGGCTGTGCCCAATCATTGTTTTAATTGTTTAGTCTGTTAATTATGTTTCCTTTCTTAAACCACAAAAAGGGAGGAATGTGTTTGATAAATGATTAACATATAATCTGAGTATTTATTGCTTAACCCTTTGGGTTTGGACACAAACACAAGAACACAAAAGATCCTGTAACACAATTTATCTTCTGATCATCACAACGCTTATCTGACGCTGCGATAATCATGTACTTGTGTGGATTTATTTAGCAAGAACAAAAATCAAGCTTTTATTTTTGGATCCTAATACAGAGTCTGAATTTGGAGGGACAGATTTCCTGAGGCAGGGTGTGTCAGATGTGATCACAAAATCTTACTGAAGCTGAGATGTTTTTCAGTTCTCTGTCGTGAGCAGTTTAAAGTTTAAGTTTGTTCTCTGTTACAGATGAGTTTACCAGGAGCCATGAGAGGGAATCTGTGCTTCAACATTCACTGGTAAGTACATTACTTTTCTTATTTCTTTCAATGTATCTTGTTAAATATTCTGCCTCGTTATTGAGATCCACTTTCTCTAATTTGACAAACACAGGTGTTAGTAGAATATCGTCTCTTATTATCAGCTTTATGATTCAGACGGGAATCACAACAGGCTGACCTCCTGTGGAGCGACATATGTTTATTCAAATAGCCACTGATCTGAAATTAAAAGTATTTGAGCGGGTAAAACTCAAAATGAGTGTTGATTGCTTTTTAATTGAAAAGAAAGAAAAATGTGTGTGTCTGTGGAGTCTAATGTTCTTGTTAGTATTATCATCATTATAATCACAATGGCAGAGCATAAAGCTAAAATGTGACCGTCTCTGAAGAGGTGTTAGCATTCAGAGGCACAGTAGTATGTCTCCTTACCGGCTTAACACCTGAAACTGTAGCTCCGACGTGTGAAATGCTCTCAAACTGTAGCTGGGTGTGATTAGCAGTCAAATTAAATCTGAGATGTCAGTTACATGTGTCAGTGCTTCCACTCCTACACTTGGCAGGTTGTAGGGAGTGACAAGCTGGCTGTTGATTATTCTCCGGTGTGAAACCCAACCAGTGTTTACTCCAGTCTTTGTTCAATCCTCTTAAAAATGTAAGTCCCTATTTTGATGTGGAAATTGTCACCATGATGAATGTGTACCATAGTAATCTAATCATGAAAGGTATTATTTGTAACTTTTTTGAGTTAAAATGTCTAAAAACGACTAGACCGGTGTTTTTGAGTTGCATTATTGCATTAAACCATATACTTTTTTATGTTCAAACCTAGAGTAAACCATCGGTTTCAATGTCATGGGGCTTTCATATGGTTAGCTTTCATGGCGACATCATTTTAATCCGGTTTTAATAAAGATTTTGATCAACCTTTTTTATTCATATAAGGATTTTATGATGTCTGGAACTTAAGATATCAGAAAAACAGGCTGAGCAAAAGTTAGTGTCAGGCCAACCGCATTGAAGAAACATCATTTTTAACATGAAACTGATTTATTAAGTATTTTTAATAGTTTTACTTCCCGGATCCATTTGTTTTGAAGAGGAGGAGTTAAGTTTGTACCACCATGGTCCAATCATAAAAGGGAGCACTACCGCATTACAATTTGTTATAACTACGAGACCAGTGTTAAATATGTTTTTTAGTTGCTAACGTTCACTGTCCCCATTGTTTTTAACTACATTCAGACATAGTGAAATCTCAAATGTTAATCAGGGTTCCATTGATTCATCTGTAATGTCATTGTATAGCTGTGAAAATGCTTCAGCGTCTTGGTTCTCTGCCAGAAGGTGACATTATTCAACTTTTTTTCCAGTTCTGAGAAACAAGCTATGCAAAAGTTTACTTCAGTTAAAGAAATACAGATTTTTACATTGAAACGGCACTATTAAGTGTTCTTTCAGTTTTATTTGCTGGGGCCGTTTGTTTTGGGTAGGAGGCGGATAATTCCAGATAATTCAGCTCCGGGGTAAAACACTTCTTAACTATGAACAATGAGGGAACCCTGACAGGGAGAAGATGACAAAAGTTTTGTTAATGGCACTGAATAACTGCTACTTACCAAATCGTACTTAAAATGATAAAATAAATGTGCATTTTAATCAAGGGTTCATGTATCATATCCATTAGTCCGATGAGACACATTTAACATTATTATGCAAAATACTTACTGAACCTACATTTCTCTGCAAAGTCCACGTAAGTTTACAGAGGAGGTTGAGGTGGATGGATGGCTCAGTTAGACGAAGACTTTCCCTCAGGAGACTGCTGTTTGTGTCCTGAAGCACAGCTTAAGAAAGAGCAAACGGAATTGAATGGCATGTATGACCATAATTAGCCTTTATAAAACTTCACTTTTACAAACATTTGGTTTCGAAAAGCCTGTATAAACCGCTCTGCATCCATAAATCATGACATTTTGAATCTATATGTTGTGTTAGGGAGGACCAGGATCCTTGTTGCCAATATGATTTGTTACACATTTGTTTTACACATGTATGTGCAATTACATGGACTTAAAAACCTCTTACTGAAACGTAATGGTGAACATTCACTGCTGCTGCAGTAGGATGGAGTTATAAGGCAGTTTCTCCCTGTCTTAATGTGATGGCAGCCCTACTGAGAGGGATTTGCAGAAACATATTTTGGATGAATTTGTAGAGATCAGGGTTCATTCTCTGGTTTTGATTCTCCGGTGCAGTCTGATTTATATAAAAACCCTCAAGCTAGAAGCTTTTGAAGCCAGTTTATTTCAATCCAAACTTGGATTTCCATTCTTTTTTAGTTTCTAGTTTGGGATGTTTTTCATGTTCACAATCCTGGATTTACATGTACATTGAGTGGCAGAGTGATTTTAAAGAGCCATGGGAGTTACTCTTTCTTGGAGAAGGTTTTGTTTGAAAGGAAAGACAGATTTCCGTTACTTAAATCTAAGAAGCCGGCAGGTGAGATTGCTTTTTGTCCAAGGCTGAATGAAGCAGTAAGTCAGGAGCTGCAGATGTCCACAATCCAGCCTCTGCAGATCAAGCCTCCAATTATCCTGTTTCACTCGGGTTATGGACCGTTTCCTCCACTAAGGGGCAGAATATGATCACTGATGCGCTCAGCCCTCGCTCAAGGGGATGATACAAGGACAAGCAACATCAGCTAATGTGCAGTGTGTAATCACATTAAATTGAATCAAAGGAATGATGCATGAAAACAAAGAATAGCTTATAATACAAAAAAAGAACATTTTGTAATTAAATGAAACCTGAAAGTAAATCAAAGATAAAAAGAGTCATGTTAATATACAGAATATTCGAAGGTATTATCATGATAAATATAGGTTGTGTTTTTTGCATTTTACTAACCTGATGATTAAATCTTGATTACAGAGAAATATATTTTGCTATATTTTAGGCCTGATCAAGATAAACCAAAGTCTGCAAGAATGTGAAGTCAGTATTTAACACCTCACAGGTCCAAACAGCTCTGTGTTTGAGGGTTTGGATTAGAGAGCTTCCGTTGAACATGAGCTGAGAGGCGGCTAACCCTTTCTGCGGTACTGCTCTAAGGTTGAGCTCAGCACTTTCCTCATTAATGTCCCACTTATTCTCAGAGTTGGCTGTGATATTTTAGAGATTTGAGCATGCGGGGCACAGGTTAGGCACAATTATGCTGACGGAGGGCTTTTACAGCTATGCTCAATGAAATCTGGAGTGTAGGATTAGACATGCAGAAAGTTATATAGTGATTAACCTTCATTTGAGTCCCCTCCGTGATCTCCAGAAGACAAATCCGCCTGCTGTCAGGTATATTTCTCCACCTTGATAAATGACCTTCAAAATGATAGATTGAGGCATTTTTTCCTTCTTTTTATGCTTTTGAAGCATTTGTTTGCCCTTTTCAGGAAGTTCAAATGCTTCCTTAAAATACAAACCTCTTCGATTTTCTTTGGATGCATGGCAGTATCGATTCAGAGGTAACTTAAAGGTCCTCCGTGGAGTTACTGACCACTAGGGGCGCTGTGGAGCATGACAAAAATACCCAGTTAATGTATCCTTGCGTTATGTCTTATTACATTTTTAAAGGAAAGTGTCAGTCTCTTATCATTGCAATGAAACGTATGTTCTGCACGAGTCATCACGTCATGAGTCATCACGTGTTCTTGCCACTTTTTCATATTTTCCGCAACAATCGTTGGCTGCAGGTGCCTTTTGTTGGTGATATTTGGTACTGGGGAGGATTTAGTGCCACACCAATTATTTTACCAATGAAGTGTCTGCTGCTTCTTCAAAAGACCATATATTTATACAATTACAGGTCAGATTGTATCAGATTGTAGTTCAAGGGGATAATAAAATACCAACATTATTACCACAACCAAATAACTTGATTTAAAAAAGGTTTAATGAAACATCAGCTTTTGGTTGGAATTCTTTTTGCCCCCATTAAGTGATTTCTGTTTTGGAAAATACATTTTGGGGGATTTATTTTCAGTGTGTGTTTGTTGGGTTTATTTATTCAGGTTTCATCTGCAATAAAAAAAATAAACCAAGTGTTATTTTTCTATCAAGAAACTGGGAAAACATCCTGTTAATCTGTTAATGATATAGAAAAACTATTGAAAGCTATAATGTCACAGTAAAGCTCCATTTAATCAACTGAATATATTGATGCCATCATTTTCTACTTATTATGCTTAGACATTTAACACTACCATGCATCTATATTAGTTCATGTCATGACTTTCTAATCATCGCTAATCATTATTTCCTTAAATGCAGCATGATGAATGAAGCTATAGCTAACGTTATCTTGTTCATGCGTTTGCTCTTTGACGCCACAGAAAGAAGCCTTTCATAACAATGGCGGGTCTCCTCCCTCGCCCCTTCAAGAAAGGACATTTTTGAGCCCCTTTGATTTGCCCCGATTTGTTTTGATGTGAGGAGTGAGTGGTTTTTAAAATCTCCTTAACTCCCCAGGCCTGGCCCAGCCTCCCACAGGGCTAATGACCGCAGCCCGGCCCGTGCTGAATAATACAGACGCTTGCTCGGTGGAAGTGGGGAGGAGGGCATGGGGTTAGACGTGGGCCCTCCTTCTACAGTACACCTCCATTGATAAGATTGTATTAATTGGTATGAATAGAGAGGGATTTCTCCCTCTCCTTGTATACATTTAGCATTATACTCATTAGCTTCCCTTTGCCTCCCAGCGAGTTTCTCCTTCACATCCCCCGGGGTCTCCTGGGAGGCAATTTGCATCTCTCCATGGTGTCCCTATGGGGTTATTGAGGAAATATTAGCCTCTTTTCTTCTGTGGCCGACCCTTTGATTTATTAGGATCTGGGGCTGATAGAGTGCCACTCACATGTTAATGACTGGCGCTGATACAGGCCCCCGGTGCAAGACCACGCATTGATCCGGGTTGAAAAGGTACAATTGACAAGCGGCACTGAATAATCGCCTTACACGCGTCTGTGTGTTTATGTATGTGTGTGTGGACCTTGGGAAATGACAAGGGAATCCCACTGCTGTCAAGGCCGCTGCGCTCAGGCTGTCCGTTTTCCCTGATAGAGTTAGATAAATAGGCTTTTGTTGCCCCTCTGAATTCCTTGTGACTTTTTGACAGGCGCAGTTTTGGGCGTTTTCTCGTCAGAGGCTGGCTGCTTCTTTGTTCTGCTATTCATGTCATCTCTTTGACCCCATGCAGTGCTTATTTTAGCCACTTCTATAGCTCTATAATCACAAGCTGCAGATGACACACTTGATCCAGTTGCTGTTAAGAGATGTTCTCCAGGTCTAATAATAGAGATCTAGATGACTACACTTTGGTTGCCATTAGTGACTACGGGGCCGCTGCTCCCCGTCCCCGCAGCGGTGCACTCGTATTATGTTTTAAAGAAAGATAATGAGAGATTTCATACTAATACCTGCGATACTTGACATGCCTTCAAATTCAAGCTCACTGATGTCTGCTCAGCAACATGGAGCCCGTCCTCAATTTAGAGAGCAGTTTGACACCGACTCCCTTTCATCTGAATGGTCACATGTCTGCGGCAACAAAGTTGATATAAATATATTTCATTTTTTTCCCCATCTCAACCGGAGAGGGAAGCATCTGCCTAATCATAGCAACAACTTCTGTCTTGGTTCGTGTCTGTGTGCTCTCAGTTATATGGTAATAATAACATTTAATACAAGTCAACATATCTGCCACTAAAGCAAAAATACCCTGCGCTGCAGCTCCTCTACATACTAAGAGGGTTGGGAGGGTTACTATAAAATGTATTTTGTTACAATAACAAGTTACATGCAAAAAACTGTTATCAGTAACGTAATCTAAGTAACACAATATAAAGTAATGTAACCTGATTACTTTCCATTACTTTTGGATTACCTGAATAATAAATTATAGATAGATAGATACTTTATTTATCGTAAGTTGGGAAATTGTTTTGTCACAGCAGCATTTTGACAGTCAATCTACAAGAATAACAACATTTCTTAAAAATAGAACAAAATAAATATATAAACACAAAAAATGTAATGCAATACAAAAGTAAAGAAATATCAATAAGATAATTACAACAGAACAATGTGTCATCTTAAATTAAGGCAAGGCCTACAAAATATTATAGTTTACAAAAATGTAATAAAAAACACAGTATCTTTAAATAAATATGGTGTCCATCTACTGCATTAAAAAACGAAGTATTAAAAACAAAAAATAATTAAATGAAAAAACAAAATTCAGGCAGGTAACATTTTAATATATCTCTTAATTTTTTAATATATTTTAACATGGTATTCCACATTTTTAAAGAATCTACCGGTAATCTGATTACATCCATGCTCATACATTGTGATATATTCATTGTGCTACATTTTTTATTTTTTACCGGGTAATAAACTTGATTCTGGTTAATGTAACTGTTAGGGAATACAGCTTACTTTTTTTGTATCCTGATTATGCAATCCCGTTACATGTAATCTGTTACTCCCAGACCCTGTTTATAACAGATTAGAGTTTATGTATATCCATTGCGCAGCTCATGCATATTGTTATGAAGGAGTAATGCAAGAAATGGAAATGTGCCATTTCGACGAGCCGGCACAGCTTGCCAAAAGCGGGCAAGTGGGTAGTGCTTGTGGTGGTGCTCGGGTTTGTTTTCCTCTCAGTGTCGGGAGATGAGAAGTCATGTATCTAAACAGAGCAGATATGATGTTTATGAGAGCCATCTGCTCCACTGCCCTCCTCAACGTGAGAGCAGCCTCATTAAAACGGTCACATGCCTGAGACATTTCTAACCGCTGTTTTTTCTTCTTCTTCTTACCCTCTTTAAAAGGAGTAGAGTTTAAAACTAACAAAGCCTTGGGAAATCCCCATCAGACATCCCTCCCTTAATCCATTTAATTTTGAAAGGTATTGTTTAAAGCTTTAAAGTTTATATCGTTTAATCCCCCTCCAACACTACGGGCAGCAAATGAGGCTGTGTCAGCAGCTTGAACAGATATAATCTACTCCACACAACAGAAAATCCTCCTTCAAGACAAGGTTGCATGGGTTTCCTGTGAACTCACCGTTTGATGTTTCTACCTGCTATTGAACATGACTTCTGTCTTAACCCAACTGTCACTCGCTCCCTGTCCCCTTTTATCACTCCCAATGTTCTCGCTTCACCTTTTTTCATCAGTAAATCTACCATCACAGCCATTTCACTCATTCCCCTTCTCTAGGACGAGGGGGGCACGGAGAAGTTTGTTGTGGGCAGGATCGGGGGGGCTCCTCAACACACTTTTACTCGTGTAGGATCTCGGACAAAGAACAGGATTGTTTCTAATGCACTTCTCTAACAGTTGTTATACTGTTTATTATGTATCTGCAGATACCTTTCACACACCACGGATTGTGCAAGACATTATTACTTATCATTTTTCCAAGGGACTTTCATTTTGTGTTGATTTTGGACCCCTTGTGCAGTACTGCCTCAAGTTGTAAAGGTCTTGATCTGACTGCACATGCATTTGTTTCGGAAGCAAGTACAAAGTGCTTCATTTTAATTGTATTTTTCTTTGTTTAACACATCTGTTTTTGGCATACATAGCAATGAGTAAATGTTTGTATTGGCAACTTTGTAAGATTAACAACTGTAATGCAGTTTGTGTTATAGCTACGTGAATACATATGATTGAGAAAGAAAACTCAACAAAGAAAATGTCCTTTAATGTACTGCTGTTTCTGAAAAGTTGTCTTTAATAGTGTGATAATCAGATCTTCCGGTCATGCTGTGAATCGTTCTGATATTGCAGGCAATCTGACAAGCCATATTGGACAGCCATAATAATAATTGTATAGAAATAACCAATATTATCTCTGATGGTCTACTCTGCTTATCTTTGGCCTCCGAAGTAAATCGAAACTGTTTTAAAACCACTGAAAAGTTCTAACTCTAAAGCATTATTTTAGAAATGATGCTAAGCTAGCAGCTAGTTAGCCTATCCAACCTAAGCTCAAATTGGAAATGGGGAAGCAGCTAGCCCAAATCTGTTTAAATTAAAAACATATATTCCCTCCACAACCGATTGTTAACAAAATGATTTGTATGCATTAAACATTTGACAATGAAGTAACATTTGAATACTTCCAAAAATATGGAGCTACTCCTTTAACTTATCTTTTTCGAAGTCATTTGAATGAACACTCGGTATTCTTGTTGTTAAAGCATGTATTAGCATTTAATCTTCTCATTACAAAGAAGATCATTTTATTTGCAACACACCTCCTATGGTACTCCTATATTGTCCTTTAGAGTCTAATTTGAGTCGTATAACACGGTATATATTTTCACTCAAGCAGTAAATTACATTGTTTAGTTATCAAAGGCTTTGTGTAATTACATTTGTGCAATTCAGGATGACAGGGCTGATAGTGTCTGCACAAGACGCTGGCATACATAATCACAGCCAAAATCCCATTAGGGAGAAAGAAGACCATTATTATGGAAATGACCTTTGGGTGACAAGAATTCAGTGGGATAAAAGAGTGCGTAATCCAGACAAAGACATGGTGTGAAGCCGCTCTCTTTATTTTCTCCTGTGCTAATTTACGAAATTTAGGGTGTTTCATGAATACTCCAAATTGGGGTTTATAGTTTCGCTGCTAAAAAAAGAAAAAAGTCACATTCAAGAAAGGGAGATTTGTGGCGTCTTGCTAATTTCTGCCTACTTTTCTTGGTACTGTGAATAGAACGGCAGGGCTAGGAAAGTAGATGTTTTGTTTACTGTGGCACCTTCTCCGAGAGAACACACTCACCTTGGGATTACCGGAGTGTCAAGCCGAATCTCTGTCTGTTTGTTTTTGAGCCACTCTTTGATACCTTCACACTTAAGAGGCAGCTTCATAAATTCACATTGTGTCAAATAAATCAATAGATCCCATTAGCCCAGGAAGTTGTGTAGTGCAGTACTTGAGGGAGCGTGGCTCCCCTTGTTTAGACGTCTGTGCAGCGGAGGCGATGGCAGAGGAGTATGAGGCTGGCTGTTGATCCGTACAGACAGCTCCAGCAGTTGAAATGGTTTGGCTGACTGGTCCCAGTTGGTTTTTAGCGCCGTCTCCACTGTGCTGCCAGCCCGGGTCTTCAGTTGAACAGGAAGAAGGAATTTGCTTAGACATTCACAGCCTTTACAAGCCTACAGCGCCAAACTCTCTTCAGTGTGTGTGTTGTCCTCAGTAGACCAGGAAGTTTGGGTTATTTCACTTGTTTGCACTGAATTGTGTTCTAAGTTTAAAATAAACGTCTCAACGTAAATATCTTTTACTTTTAGCATTTGTAGTGGATGTCAGGACGTTTCCTTGAGATGCTACTAACAATAATTATCCCTATGAATTAATAAGCAGATCATTTTCTAATTATTTGCTTTATAAAATGTCAAGATTTTGTTTAAAATGCACATTACAATTTTCTACAGCCCAAGATGACTTTGTCTTGATGGGTTTTGTTCAATCAATAGTAAAACAAAAAAAAAATTGCACATACAATCATATACAAGAGAAAAAGAAGATACAAATACTAAGATCTAACGAGCTATTACTTCTAAATGTTTGGTATTATTTCCTGATAAGTGACTCGAATGATGTTGGGTTCTTTCTCTGTCAGTTGACTGTCTTTCAGCAGAGCCATTGCATCACATTTTCTATTGCTGTTCTCCATGCTCTTCTGCATACCCAAAGAACACAACAATATCAAATACATCTACACAATGTATATTTAAATAACAGGTAAATGCAACTTCTTATACTTGAGCCTTTTGACAGCAGTTACCTTAAAACTGCTGTCCAAAGCTGCATACCACACAGATTATATTTAGTTTCATTGCCCATTATCATGGCATCCATTGGTTTCTCTAATTAAAAACATTGTAAAGTAATTAGCTGATAGTCAATTTTAAACTTTTTTTGGTTTCCAGTCTTTAAGTTCAATTAAACCATTTCCATTTATTTATGGTTAGGGTTATTACTTTTATTTGTTACCCAATATTCATTAATCCTGCTCATCCTCAACTGATGGTTCTTCTTCCTATTGGCTAATCTTTCTCGTTGACTAACCCCTGATTGTCACTGTTCTCATCTCAAATTATTGTTATAAACATTTGTATTAGGGTGTCACGTTTTGAGAGGCCTTGCTCAAGGCCATCTTGACATATAAGAGCCAGGGAACCCTTAACACTACCATAAAGACTCTACTACCATTCAAAGAGGATTCTTCAAATGCAGAAGACAACATAATGACACTGACACTAACAGGTCAGATAGAAAGGCTTCACATTCATCTAGATAGAAGTACATTGTTGACTGATCATTGCTTACTACTTAGTACTTACACATAGCAAATGTATTACAATAATTAATTTGGGCACTATCTTTGACTGTCAATGTATATGTCATTTTCATTAAATGTACAGAAGAGAATGAGCGCAGGATGAAAGAGAATATAGTTTGACACGCGCCGAGGTTGTGAGCCAGACTCAAATCCGTCCTGATGTGAGAACATGACACTGATCCCTGCCACTGTGTGCCATCAGTGCCATGTTCTCACATCAGTTAGTGAGGGCCGCACACCATCATTTTAACTCACTAACTTGAAGCCATTTTTAGCCTTGTGATTATCATGTGCACATGTACAATTGAATCTGATACAACATCCTGACAATAAACCCAGAAAAATGAAACATTCTAACCTAGGTTAAAGGTGGGGTAGGTAAGTTTGAGAAACCGGCTCGAGAATGAGGGCACGAGATAAGTTTGTGCACAGATGGAAGGCTGACAGGCAGGTAGGCCATCCAGTTATTTTAGCCGGGCCGGCTAAAATGATTGGTCGTACTTTTTACAGTATTACGGCTTCCACAGATGACATTTTGTTATGGATTTTTTGTCAAAGCACTTAAGATATTCATTGCTATCGGGATGTTAAGAGCATTCCATGGAATATAACAAAAAGTGTATCTCGAGCCGGTTTCTCAAACTTACCTACCCTACCTTTAAGGTAGAGCTGGGCAGGCAGAGGACGTCAGACCTGTGATTGGATCTCACTGTACAGTTGTACCTGATAATGGCCTTTCAGTGTATATTAAGACTGCATGATAAACATAGGCTTACAAAGTTAACTAAAGCAAACTAGAAAATACATTTCCTGCTGAAAATGCGTGTGAATGCTGTAAACTGTGTACATTTGTTGCTGAATTTAGCTGAAAATGCAGAAAAAGCTGAATATTTTATTAGTTGAATGGTCTCTGTAGCTGCTTTTAGCTACAGAAACCAAGTAAGTGTGTTGCTGAACTTAGCGGAGAAATGCAGAAAAGTGAAATGATTTGAATCAAAATTGTTACAGTTCAAATGCATTGCAATGACTTTGTTGAAAACTTGAAAGTGAAATGTTAAACTGGAAGAGTAGGAAAAATAGTGAAGAAGCTTAATATTTAAAAGAAAATGTTTTAAAAGGGATAAACAACTAAATGTATAGTCTCAATGTCCTGAAATAGCTGAATAATTTAATAGTTGAATGGTTTCTGTAGCTGAAAATAAGCTGAAGGAGTTAGATATTAAATAAAAGTAGTAGTGAATGAATGTGTATTAAGAAGAGAAAAGAAAGTAAAAACTCTTTGAAAAGCATCAGAATATTTTACCTGCAAACCTTTGAACTAACTTGATGGTGAGTGATCTGTCACCATGGCAACGGCATTTGATGAAACCCCATAATACGCTTAGATGTGTTGATGGCTGCATCGTTACCAAACCTGTGAAGTTTTGGGCCGTTTGGAGCATTTTCACTGAAGTTATGAGAAAACCGTGTTTCATGGTGAGCATTGTGTTGTTGAAGAAATCTCAAAACTGTCACGTAGATGTCTTCACGGCTGGACTGTTTGCACACATGTGAAGTTTGAGCACTTTTTGACAATTTTCATAGGAGTTATAGCAATATCGTGTTTTATGGCGAGGGATGCGTTGCCATGGTAACACCACATTATGTAACATCAGATTTGACGTAGAGCTGTTCAGGGCCACAGTGTTAACCATCATGTGATGTTTGGTGGCGTTCTGAGCATGTCAGTTGGAGTTATGACATCATCGTGTTCCATGACACAGGTGTTCATGTTTGAGCTAACGACGTTATGAAATACCTGTGCTTGAGCCCAGAGATCAGAGGTTTCCATGGTGATGTGCAGTAATCAGTGAGAGGAGAGCCTTTCCATTGTTCTGAATGAGAGATAAACCTCTTACATGTGAACGTTTTGTTGAAGAACCGCAGCAGATATCGGTAAAATGTCAACGCGTGAAGCGTCTCAGGACCCTGAAGAGCGTCTGAGTCTGCTTTTTGTGTACTTTCGGGTCAATAATGTGGCCTTTTTGGCAGATTAACTAAAGGTGTGCGGCTGCTGCTGTGAGGAAAGATCAGGCTGTATTTACAATAGGCCTTAATGGAGACATGTTGAACGTTTTTATCACTTCATGCCCTCAAGAGGCATTTTGTTTAATTATTTTGCGTAATTCTTTATTATTTTCCAATCTAGGAGAGGTTTTCCTACGTTTTTCATGAACAATTATGTCTCAGGAGTGTAGGGTTTGGGAATTATGGCAAGTTAAAAAAAATATATGTATGTATTAGGGGTGTAACGGTTCACAAACATTTCGGTTCGGTACGTACCTCGGTTTTTAGGTCACGGTTCGGTACGTTTTCGGTACAGCAGAAAAAATTATCACAAAACATAAAATAATTTTTGGGGGTTTTTAATTATTATTAAACTGTGAATATTCACTCAAATAAATACAAAATATAATAAAATAAACATTAAGGTGCAGCATTAACGTAACCAATTTTAGTTGAACAATGCCGACAAACAGCTTTGGTTCGGTCCACCTGTCTTTGTCCGTCATCCTTGTACGTAACTGCGAAACCAAAATGTTCCCAAACCGGAGACTTCAATGATGCTGGAGGATTTTCGAGCTCAACTTTATCTGCGTTCGGCATTTCGACAGTTCCTCAAATTACTGACTAAATTTGAACGCATCCCTGTGACCAGCTCTCATAGTATGCCTCTCGTCCAATGAAATGACTTGGTCGCTCTATGACGCGTTGAACCCAATGTGAGCAAATTACACTGAACGCTGCGACGCAGCACCTGAGATTACTTCCAAAAAGTTGTTCACGTTCTCAATTTTTTACGTTTAACGTTATATTCGTTCGGTACACTTCGGTACACACGTGTACCGAACCGAAGGGCCCATACCGAATAATTTCAGTACGAATACGTATACCGTTACACCCCTAGTATGTATATATGTTAAAATCTGAAGAAGGCCTCTTTACCAAGCTCCAAACTAAGTTAAATATCTCAAAAAGTGTAAAAGATATGAAAAAATCTGAATACAAGTTTTATATTTGAATGTCTTGTGATCATTTTAAAGTTGGAATGAAGTCTCTAGCTGAAAGTATGTGGAAGGAGTAGCATTTGGCGCACGTTGTAGTTAAAAGAGGATTTGAAGGTTCCTCCCATTGAGTTACATGTTAAAAAAAGAGTTTAAAAAGCTGAATATTTCAAAAAGTGCAACATATTTGGAAAAAGTTGAAAGTTTCCCATCATGTGCTGAAAAGGCTGAACATTTTGATATTTGAATGGTTTCTGTAGCTGAAAGTAGGCTGAAGTTATTCAACGGCAAGTTGAATTGCACAGCATTCACACTAATAAGAAGAAGTAGATTAAAGATTTGAAGAACTATAGTGGAATGCTGTAAACAGCATTCGCACTAATGATTGTTTGCTTTCTATTGTCTAACAGAGCACAATGATGATGAGGCGCCCATAAATCTCATTTACCAAACTGAAAAGGAGGCGAGTGTTTGGGGAACGTAGCAGGCAAGGTTAGCACGGCTCATCGCAGATTGATCTGTGCATACAGCTTAACGGCATTAAAGCTCATAATCCCTGTAAATATCTCCAGGCAAGGCAAAGTCAGCCTTTTAACATTGACTAAATGAAGTAAATAGAGGCAAATAAATTCATAAAAATTACATTTCTGTTGAACCCGCGTTCGTTATATATAGACGCGGGTTGTGTGAGTTGGCTGCTAATGAGGCTTACACAATTCCAACCAAGATATTTTGATGGTTTTGCCACCCTGCCGTTTGGGGGTAACAGTGAAGTCGGTTTTAAATGGAGAGCGTCTGTTCTCCCCTCCAACCTCTTACACCACAACAGATGGGGAGAATATGGAGCTTGGAAGGTTTTACCTCTGAGGTGGTAACAGTGAAGCCACTCATTAACACTGAATTTACCACTTCGTTAGCAACACAGCTTCCTGTAGAGAGAGCCACCCTGGATGTCAAATCCACAGAGCATACGTTTAGAAATAAATCAGCTCTGGACTGCAGGGTGTAATCTGTTATAAGATGTAGCATACACATGTTTAATTTAATCCTTAATATGATCCTATTTAATAACCAATGTAATAGTTCATAGTATAATTAGGGAAGAAACAGGGTTGGGGAGTTACAGTTTACATGTAATGAGTTTATGTAATCAGGATATCAAAAAAGGTAACTGTATTTGATTACAATAACATAAAAATAAGTAATCAGATTACTGTTACATAAAAAATAGATATTACTAGCATGATTAAAGTATTACAGTACTTTTTGAAATAAAGGTTGATATATATTACAGGTAGACGTGCTGAATGAATTTTCTTTATGGCTTGTATTTGGGCTACTTTAATTCTTCTTTATTTTAAATACATTTATATCTTAATGCAGTGGATGAACACCTGATTTATTAAACAAAAAATGCAGCTTGCTTTTGATTCATGTATTAAGCTTAAACAGCATTTTTTAAACTATTACTGTTACTACATGTTTGACATGAAATATCTTGGTTTCTTCTTTTCTAAGGTTATATTGTTACACACACTTAACGTAAAAATCATCTTATTGTTATTTATAATCAAAAGTAACAGGAAGTAATCAGGTTACATAACATTTATACTTTGATACATAGGTTAGGTTACTGATTACATGTAACTAGTTATTGTAACAGATTACATATTTAAAGTAACCCTCCCAACCCTGATTGCGAAGGCATATGTCTTCTTTGTGCGGGTCTTTGTTTGTGTTTTAAACAGATTGTGTGCCTGCCAATTTGTCAGGATTCAAGTAACAACAGTCTCATGCTGGGCTCCGTGTTGGCACCATCACAGAGTGATAAGACGCAATATGATCTCATCGGAGGTGTACTTTGTTCCCATGGAAATTGGTCAATTTTAGCAGACGACTGAGAACTTGAGGTGGAGACGCAGGAAGGTTGCGTCCCAGAGGAACCCTCACATAATTAAGCATCCTCGCCAGGGTATTCAGGGCTAACAGCGGGGTTTGTTGTGAATAGAAGTGGCGAAAGAGGGTGTTGGAAAATCATAATGCAGCACGGAATAAAACCACTCTCATTTTATGGAGGAAAATACTTTTTTAACTGAGCCAAATGATCAGCATGCATGAGAAAAGTGAACTACTTTATGTGTTGTGCAACAGTGTTTAGTTTTGTAATTTGTATGTGCTTTGTTTTTTCTTCAAACTATCTTCGGATGGTTGAATACCAAAATAAAATGAATATTATGCTGGTAGAACTTTAGTGCTGCTGCCGTGTGTATTGATGTGCATGCTGGGTACAGATTTGTTATGTATTTAACTTTTTATGTATATGTATTATTATTATTATTCAGTAGGTTTATGTTGTTCTGTCTAAGTATTCTATTTCATCTTAATTTTATTTTCACTATTATTATCAAGTGGGTTTTATTCCCATTGTATTTTCCTTTAACCTGGCATTCTATCCCTGTTTTTATGTATTTTTTATGTCCATTGTTCCCTTGTTGTAAAACACTTTGTGTTGCATGCAAGGAGCTCTACCAATGAAGAATAATATTATTTTTTATCATAAGACGTTGTTTGCGTTACTGAGCTTGCTTGTAATGATTAGAAATAAAGAGTTCATTTAATAATTTTCTTTTATATTTCAGAAAGTATTGCCACTATGTCAGATCTGAAGCCAAATGCACAAGAGGACAAAGACGTGGAGTCGGTGTGTGACAGCCCAGGTCGTACTCAGGAGCCATTACAGTGTCACACATTGTCCCTGAAGAACAATGCTGCAGGTCTGTCCTCAGATGAACACGAAAACCCTTTAAATGGAACCCAGCCGAATCCATTTGTATACAGCAGTGTCCCTGCTGTTCCCCATGCAGGCAATTCATTGCCTTCAGGAGCACTTGTTAATGGACCTGGTTCACACCCCACCTCAGAGGTACACTGTGTCCTGAACAAAGGCACTATTTTATCCAACAATGTCCTGGATGCCGCGTGGCAAGCGGAGAAGGACACGAGCCCCGAGGTGTTACCACCACCTAGTGAGCTTCAATCAGACGCTTGGAAGAACACAGCGGGGCCCGTCGAAAAAACCCCGGCCACACAGCCAGGTGTCAACACGCCATCGTCTCACTCGGAGGAGAATGAGTCCAAACTGGCCTGTTCCACGCTGTCAGGTGCAGACAGCGGCGAGGAAATGCACATTAGCCAACCTTTGACAAAACAGACAATGAAAACAAGATCTCGACGGGACGTAGAATGGTCAGAAAGCTCCTCGGATGATTATGACGACGCTAAAGTAATCAGATGGGATTCAGAGAGAGAGTGCTTCTCACACAATGACAGAAGGCTGGAGACCAAAGTGATGCACCAGAGGGACAGCAAGCACAATACACATGTAAAAAGCATGTCAGGCTCTCTGGAAAAGGTTAACAACAGCTTAAATCACACATACAGACGCTTCTGTTTCACCAGTGTCAATGATTTGGGAAATGTTGACACTGCCAACAAAGACGATTCTTCGTGTACTCAATCTGATATTAGATATTCCAGCGTGCCACTCAAAGGCAGTTCTCCAAGCACAGCTTCAGACTCCAAACGCCATATTTATAGCACAGCGCAGGAAGGCTGTAATGAGGGAAATTACCCTGAAGATGAAGACAATTTCAGTTCAAAAGTGGAACAGCTGAAGAAAGAACAAGTGGAACAAGAGACACTTTTCTTTTCATGCACGCTATGCAATGTTAATTTCAAGGAAAAAATACATTTCCATAGACATATGATGTATCATTTAGGCAAGCATAATCAGGTGAAGAGTGAGGGTGTCTCTCAGCCCTTTATATGCAGGGAATGTGGGCGTTTGTTCTGTGATAGCAACTCCCTCATGAGGCACATCATTATTCACCAAGACAGACTGGAAAAACGTATGAAGGAAATCAAAGGTCTCAAAAACACTGAATCCGCAGACCGGGGCACCAAAGTGCAGTGCCCTCGGTGTGTGTTCGGCTGTAATTGCCCTAAAATCTCTGTCCAGCATGCCAGAACGCATGATAATCTGAAGCACTACTACTTCTGTGAGGAGTGTAACTACATTACTCTGACACAGCAGGCACTTGAAGCACACATACATGTCGCACACCTCGACACACACCAGCCTAAGTACAGGAAAATGACTCATAATGATGATGCACAGGAAGTGGACCATGTTCAGCGTAGAATGAGTTTTTTCACAAGCAGAAACAAAGTAATAATTGAAAGATGTTCCGAGCTGAAGCATCTGCGTTCAAACTATGGCGATTATAAAAAGGTTGCAAACAAGCCCAAAATCGCCATGTCTAAACCAAATCTCTTGACTCTCGGAGAAACGGCCCATTTTCCCAACCGCTCCAGTACAACAGAGGGCATTTACATTCAAAAGTCCAGCGACAAAACTGTAAATCCTCCTCAGTTTCAGTGCTGCTCTAAAAACATGCTTTCGCCGTCTTTGTGGAGGGTCGATAGGCATGGAAAACTACTCCAACAGCAAAATGTAGATGTGGCAACTGATCTCACCTATGTGAAAAAAGACTCTGAAAACAATGACTGCGAGGCTTTTGGCAGCTCAAAGCAGGCAAACCGTCCTGCGACCGCTGATTTTTTACCATCAGCCAGAAATCTTAAATTAGACCAGATGTTCTGTCAGGATGGCGAGAACCACCCCA
Organism: Trematomus bernacchii; assembly: GCF_902827165.1. NCBI lineage: Eukaryota > Metazoa > Chordata > Actinopteri > Perciformes > Nototheniidae > Trematomus > Trematomus bernacchii. The sequence continues at coordinate 4,654,849 of NW_022987708.1, forward strand.
AAAACGTGAGTTTACAACCGCGAGCAAACCAAAATTCTCTGTCAATAAGAAAAATGTCAACACCCTTGCATAGCACTATTGACAACATGAACGGTAATATATCGACAAAGCTTTGCCAGAGGCTCAGGAAACGGTGTGCAGCAGATGAGGAGTTAGAGAAAGGCTGTGAGGGCAGGGAGAACTCCAGTGATGACAGCAGTGCAGCTACAGGCAGCTTCTTAGAAAGCCAGAATGTGAGGAACCCGTATGCTCGGAGGTATTTCACAAAGAGGCAGAGGTTCTCAGACAAAGACCAAAGCCTGCATGTGTACAAGAATGAAGAGGATGGAGATGACGACTGTAGTGACATAGAGCAGCTGGTAATCAAAGAGGAGTACATTGAAAGCACAGTGTGTGATGATTCCCCAGAGTCGCCTTGCATGTCTGTAAGTGACAGCGTTGATGTTTTGCCCTCACCGGGGGTGGAACACAAGCCCTGTCCGTACTGCCCCGCCATGTTCGAGTCCGGGGTGGGCCTGTCCAATCACGTGCGAGGGCACCTGCACCGAGTCGGCTTGAGCTATAACGCTCGACACATGGTTTCACCAGAGCAGGTGGCACTGCACGACCATCAGCCACGGATACGCAGAAGGATCCCCTGTGCCATGAGGAAAATTAGAAAAGGTAACACAACACATTTTTTTAAGTGAAATGTCTAGACATCCTTTGTTTAGTTTGCCATGAGATTTGGTACAGAACATTCACTTCCGTCCTGAATTGTAACTAATATGTTAAGCTAATATGGTGAAGCAATGTCATTGTGGGCATATCTGAATGCATACTTGCAGCATTAAGCTTAAAGCAGCCTCGCAGATGCTACCTTAAAATCTTTGTTGTTATTTACAACCCTAAACCTCAAAATGCCGCTTTTGGCATGTAAAGATATTATAAAAGGTTGAAAATTCAAGACTTGAAATTCACAAATTTGAAAAAACGTCTCCTTTGCCGAGATAATCCATCCACCTGACAGGTGTGGCATATCCAGATTCTGATTAGACCTCATGATTATTGCACAGGTGTGCCTGGTCACAATAATTGATCAGGTTGTTGATTGTGGTCTGTGGAATGTTGGTCCACTCCTCTTCAATGGCTGTGCCAAGTTGCTGGATATTGGCAGGAACTTGAAAAGTTGCTGGATATTGGCAGGAACTTCAATGGGTGACATGTCAGTTAAATATGCAGGCCATGCGAGAACTGGGATGTTTTCCTTGCAACACGGGGCTGTGCATTATCAGAATGCTGCGGCCAGGATTTTAACAAACCCCAAAAAAGGGATCACATTTCCCTGTGCTGGCATCACTGCACTGGTTACAGGTCTTTCAGAATTTATTTTAAAGCACTTTTAAAGATTTACGAGGCTTTACATAACCTGTCCCCGACATACTGTTCATCAATGACTGCCTTTCATGGTATAACCCTACAAGTCACTCAGATCCTCCAATGTCTTTATTTTAGAAGTACAGAAAGTATTAAACAAGAAAAATGTTGTGTTCATAGAAAAAGACTTAGATCTTTGATTTCAGCCCATGAAAAATGGGAGCAAAAACTAAAGTGTTGCGTTTATATTTCTGTACAATGTATATATCCGGATCTTAATCTGCTGAATGTTCCACTTTGTTCACCAGTTAGTTTCTAACAGTTTATGTACCGTTTCGTGCTGAGCAGGTCAATCACGACTAGTTTATAAAAAAGCTTTCTTACTGTACAGCTAAACAGCTAACAATGAGCTAAAATTGACTATAAAGCTCCATAAAAGTCTTATAAAGATGCAATGAGCAACCGCTTTTACACTGTCACATTGCTTTCACATTGTCATAGGATTTTGTTATGATAAACAGAAATATTAGAGCCACTTCGAATTTACTTTTGGGTATGTGAGACTCTAGTGGGCATGTGCATTAATAAGTGATCTATTATCAACATATCATGTTGTGTTGCTATTTTCTGACAAATGTCATCTGATCTTGCAGCTGTAAAGCCAGAAACCAAAGGAGAGCACACATGTCCGCTGTGCTGCGGGTGGTTTGATACTAAGACCGGCCTCTCCAACCATGTGAGGGGACACCTGAAACAAATTGGTAGGAGTGCAACCAGCACCAGCAAGTCTCCACTGTCCATCTTAAATGAACTGCTGCAGGACAAAAGGGAACATCAGAACATCCTCCAGAACCAGCCCCCCCCACCACCCTTTGTCTCTCAGAAGTTAATCAGCAGCAATAGTCTGGTCCTGATGCACATGGGCATCCCACTGAAGACCCAGCATGAAACGAGGAGCCCCGCTCTCATGCTGGACAGCTTCGTACCAAAACAGGACGCAGAGGCTGAAGCACAACTAGACACCAAGGCCTCTTCCAGCACTTTAGTTGGTCTTCTCAAGATGAGACAGGAACGTATGCAGCTCACAGCGAGACACAACCAGGAAGCTTATGGAACCAGGGAGCTCTATGATCTGACCAAAGATTACATGGAGGAGACCCAGATCACCAGTGTGGAACCAAAATGGGTTCACGGTAAAGATACATCTTCAACTTTGGTGGTTTTATATTATAAGCCCAGCACTATTGTACATAAAGTAACTTAAAGAGGCCCTATTATGCTTTTTTGGGTTTCCCCTTTCCAGTAGTGTGTAAATGGTCTGCAAAGGTTAAAATCCCAACTGTCATAGGAACGAACAGGGTCCTGCCTCCACGCTGTATCCAGTTCTGTATCCAGGTGCCTAAAACGCCTCCATTGTTTACTTCCGTAACATAATGACATCTATATGTAACACTCACACTGCTATTGGCTAGCGCTCCAAAACATTGTACGTGATTGGCTTTGGGGCGGGATATCTCGAAGAGGTTCACCAATCACCACAGAGCTGGCCAGCTAACCAATCAGAGCAGACTGGGCTCTGGTTTCAGACAGAGGGTGAACAGAGGTGCTGCAGCACAGGCAGTATGAGAAAAATAAAGAGCTTTTTGAACATTAAACATGGAGACATGTCACAGTAGAGACACACTTGAGAAAAAGAGGGCCCCTTTAGCTTAATTGGAAAGCATCCTAGGTACATTTCAAGTCTCTGCAAGTGTATTTTTAAAAGGTGAAGGAAGTTAAGAAGTAAATGAATCCTAAAATTGTATACAAATGTCAGCATTTATGTACCCGTTTTGTTGATTTTTGGCCAAATCTCTTTCAAGATATATGAAGCATTTCAGGAACCCCCGCTTTTTCTTGGAAGTACACTGCTGCTCAGCTGGATCATTCATATGAGATTTCTACACATCAAACATTTTTAGCTGTGTTCGATTGCTGGGGGGTCTGCTATTAATTGTGTATATACACTAGCTTTCAGTTCTCTGATGTTCATCAATATTTTATTACACATTTTCAATATCTCATTACACATAAACTGCAGGTGGGGGTCAGTTAAACAATAGTCCACAATCATTTGATATGTGGAGAAAAAAAAAACACTGAATGTCGCCAAAGTGCTTTTGAAGTTGATATTAAAAAATCATGAGGTCCTCTTGATGTGGAGTTGGAAACCCATCATCCGTGTTTTCACAACAGTGTTTAATGTCTGTCCAAATCCAACTTTTATTCAGGTTCTGAGAGAAATAAGATAAAAGATACAGATTTACAATGAAAGGACTCTTTGAGTTCTATTTTAAACTAAATTGTATGGTTATTGCTGTTATTATGGTGTTACCGTGACATCTGTAATGTACTCGCAAAGATGGCTTTATTTCTCCTGTACTGAAACTGATTAAATACTTAAGGTAAAACATATAATTACGGTGTTAATGTTAATATAATATGATTATATTTTCATTGGCAAGTTAGATTGATATTAACCTCATTTTTGCTCAATATTTATGGACATTTTTCTAATGGTAGGAAATTGTTCTAAGCATTGTTTAAGCTAAAAAAGGTTTTTAACTTTTTAATTTTGTTAGATCTTTTGGGATAACTTCTTCACAAATGTTCACATTAACAGGAAATGGTTCACAGCACATTCTGCCAGATTTCTGTCATAGGACTAACACATCTGTGATTTTTTTCACGTTTTTTATGAATTCTCTGTGACACTCGTGAGGTGGTGTATGTGAACATAGCCCCCCCGAAGACACCAGATTGTGTTATACTTTAACAGGAACACTTTTCAAATAGGAGAGTGCAAATCAGCTGCTTAGAATGAAAGCAGGTGGAAGAAGACTTTAGCGCACACTGGGAATAACTGTTTGCTTGATAATAAAATTACTGCATGAACTCAAACACTATCCCATAATGCTTTTCTCCTTAATAATGCAGTGTCTATCTTTGGCTGATCTAGAGCAAATAGATAGTATAATCACATAATTTGAGTTTCCTCATTTGCCTTTCTCTCTTTGAGTTTAATATTTCTTTCTCACTGTTCTATCTTTCAGATGAATGTGATTCGGATGACATTTCTATTCGGTTTAATAACACTTTACCCAGGCTTTCTGGTCATCTTCGAGGCTACGCACACAGGAAGAGGTTTGCCCTTTTTCAAGATGCAGGTACATTTTTGACGATATGCAAAATGACAACAAATGTGTCTCTACATGAAATATCTGTTTTGAGCACATGAATCAAGTGGTTCATATTTGTGAGTAATGCTTCAGACATTAGATAAATCAGCCCATCTCAAATGCATGTTAACTAGAATAGTAAATATCAGTATTAAATGCAATAGTTGGATTTGGGATTATTTATTTATGCCTTTTGTCAGTGATCACTTAATACATGCCCTCAGATTAAGCAGTCCACTGTTTTGTCTTGTTAGGCGATGATTATAAACCGAAGAAGCCAAGGCCCGGGCTAAAGAAGAAGATTTTACTCTCCTTAAATGCTGAGATATGCACGCTCACCTGCAGGTACAGAGATTTGAAGGTTAACCATGGTTCTTTAAGCGAAGAGTGAGTGAGAGTGCTTTCTACCTCTATTTCATATGTAGGCCTTCAATTAAATAGATAACCCAGCACACCAAAAATAGTGACCAGTTGTCATTCCTATCCTTTTCAGTTACATCCAAAACCAGTGGTGACCTGGAATCTAGGGGCAAACAAAATCTGATACCCTTAAAAAATTGAAAAGACCCAGGGGCCGAAATTAGCTTCCACACTCTAACGCTTACCGGACCAGGTATGGACAGATGTATCGCATTGATCCTGCTATTTGGTTTTGTTTCTCTGTTTTTTAAGCAGGCCTTATTATATGTTGTACTTTGGATTCCTAAAGCTTTTAGTCTACTAACCCATCATCCAAGGGTAGTTTTCACTATAAGTAAAAAAGAATTTTTGGACGGACACTATCATTTACCGTTTTTTACTATGTAAAATCTGAATTTTCTTTAAAATAAAAAACATCTATATTGATTCTGACTTTTCTACATCCAACTCACAGGTTTATCATTACTTTGAGAATAAAGATGATTAATTTAACCCTTTTAGAAGGGAAGATATGGTCATTTGTTCTGGGAATGTCATTTTCGAGCCTGAGACCTGAAAAACAGGCTCAGGGCTTAACAGGTTAACGTCAGCAGAGCATCGAGTACGCCTGTTCGTTGTTGTATTCCCATGAGCATACTTGCTGTTCTGAGTGCGTTCACACTAACAGATATGGCAAAATACAGTGCATTATGAGTTGAACTCATGATGGTCAAAAGGTTGAGTAGCCTCATTTGTTACCAACTAGACTACGTAGCGGAAGGGTCACAAATGTTGCGATTGCCTTTTCGGATAAGTGCACACAATCTGAGTTTGGTTGAAGAAAACGCTACCCTGTCAAAATTCACGCAGACCAAAGTAAGTAGATTGTGTACACAGTGTACTACATGGAAGTCCTTGCTTGTCTGATCTTCCACCTGACCAGTGACCCAGAGGCATGCTGGGAACAGTGATGGACCTAACCCTAACCCTAACTCTCAGAGAAGTACAATCCCATCCCTCTACATTCACATAGTGAACATGGAAGCATTGGCTCTTTTTGTTCACAGGCCCAATATGTTTGACAGAAGCCTGAAGACTAACCAACTCTTTAGAAGAGAATCTTCTCTAGAGTTCTCTAATGCACTTCAAAGGCGCTCCTCTTCCGGAAACATACATTTCTGACAGCGGGAAGACTTTTTAACTTGTTATAATGGAAAATGTTGCTGACCCCCCCCCCCCCCCCCCTGGCCAATCCATGAACATATGGAATATGTAACTGCTGGATAGATCGCTTTATAGTCTGAATAGAAATAAAGTAATATGAGCAAGTATGGCTTACTTCTCACACTGGGAGAAGATGATTGCACAATAGCTGACGGGTCTCCCCTCCCTCTGCAGGTTCTGTGACCTGGTCTTCCAGGGCCCCCTGTCTATCCAGGAGGATTGGATTAGGCATTTACAGAGGCACCTCCTGCACACCAGGGTGCCTCAGTCAGGGACCGGGATGGTGGAGGTTTTGGGTCTTCACAAAGTACAGATTTCCCATGAGCACCAAGATCCAACGTAGAGTTCTACCCATCTGGAACCTCCAGTTGCCTGAATTTGCACATTGTTTGTATGTAATAATCCCTAAATTGTTTTAGATTAGTCCTAGAAATATATAGTGAACTAGACTTGATATATTACTTAAAATTATATATTAATATAACTGTTTAAATTAGCACAAATGTATGTATAGGATATTTTACTGTTGTGCTTTGCCTTATACTTAGCTAGGAAAGCTTATAAGATTGATCTATATTGACTGCCAGAGATGGAGTACTGGACTCGGACTCGAGTCGGACTCGAGTGCCGATTTTCGGGACTCGTGACTCGACTCGGACTCGCCCACTGATTGACGCGACTCGGACTTGGACTCGTGAATTCTCGCGCACGATGACTTGGACTCGGACTCGGACTCGTGAATTCTCGCATACGATGACTTGGACTCGGACTCGTGAATTTTTCCCCCCACGATGACTCTGACTCGACTTGTACATTGGCGCTCCGACTTGGACTCGGACTCGAGCAAGTTTTCTCTGGAGTCTGATGTCCTCTATCCTGGCGTGTGCACCTGCGAGGCGAGTTCACGTACTGGGCCCCGCTATTCCAGTCTAAAGATGTCTAGAGACACACCCCGCATCGTGCTGTATGCTTTCACACATTCTGCTTCCACATTGGAAAAGAGCAGCGCAAAATGCTCGTTATGTGGAAAAAATATTGAAGAGAAGGCTCCGTAACGCATTACTCTAAGGATCGAGTTCAGACTTGAACACTATCATCAGAGTAACGTGATCTACTGTAATCAATAAATAAAGATTCAGCCGATAACACGAAAGTACATGGCTACTTAACATGGTCATTTTGCTTGCTAAGTAGCCATGTGCTTTCTGGGGCTAAATCTTTATCAGTAAACCGATTTAACCGGTAAAGGTTCCTTCAAAATAAAAGTCCCGATCTTATTACTATCAAAATAAAAGTGCAAAATGAAAACTTTACCATAGGAAAATATTGGCATACAAATATAATCACTTCTCTAAAAGGTAACTAATTTTAAATATAGTTAGACATATTATAGGTCATTTACAATAATAATAATATTAATATTAGTAATAAGCTTTATATTTGTATAGTGTAGTCCCGAGAGATAGGAGTCGGAGGCGGTGCATCGAAGGTGCAAATGGGAACTTTAATGAGCAGCAGAGACGGACATGTTGTCGGGTCGCAGCCCGGGAAGAGAAGAGAAAGCGAAAGGGAGGGCACGCAGTAAGTACCAACAACATATGTGTCCGTGCGGAAACAATACCCCCAACCTGTAGTTCCATGAGTGAATTATGTAACCTAGTTAATTAGTGATCACTACACAAGCCCCCCAGAATTCAACCATGGACACAATCCTCGCGTCCGGGAGGAAGCACCACAGGGGCCGAGGAGGGCGGGGCCGGGCCATGGAACGGGCCGTCGGAAGGGAGCCGCAGGAGAGGGTAGGGGCCCTAACGAGGGTGAGGGCATCCCCACCAGGTGGTGGGGGGCGGGCCGGAACGGGCCGTCGTCAGGGGGCCACAGAAAGCAGGGTCGCTGTGTTGCGACGTAGGGACGGTCGTGAATATCCCGGTGCACCCCAGCAGGGAAGAGCGCTGCCCGGCCGCAGGCGAAGGCACAGCGGCGGAGGGTACGAAGTCCACGGGAGGAAGGAGCCGTGTCCCCGGGAGGAAGGAGCCGTGGACAGGGGAGAGGCCAGACGGGGCGCCGTCCGAAGCCGCCGTCGAGGCGAACCGTGAGCCGCGGTTAGAGGAGAGGCCAGGCAGGGTCCAGAAGCGCGCCACCCACGGGCCGATGAAGGCATGGGCGACGTCCGAAACCGCCGAGGCGAGGGAAGAAGCCAGACAGGGTCCCGAAGCGCGCCACCCACGGGCCGATGAAGGCATGGGCGACGTCCGAAATCGTAGAGTCGAGGCGAGACGGGGTCCAGAAGCGCAACACCCACGGGCCGAAGAAGGCATGGGCGACGTCCGAAAGCCGCCGTCGAGGTGGTGAAAAAGCGAGAGGGTCCACACGAGGCCGACCAGACATGGTCGAACCTCCTCTCAGGCACCAGAAAAAACTCAAAAGGGTCGTCCTGTCCATGATCAAAAGCAGGTGGGCGAAATTGTGAGAGGATCCACACGAGGCCGACCAGACTTGATCGAACCTCCTCTCCGGCACCACAAAAAAAAAGAAAAAAAAAAAGGGGCTAACAATGGATGTCATTAGCCGCTAGCTGCTAGCCATTAGCTGTCGTGGCTAGCCGTTCTCGACGGCCGTTAGTCACTGTCGTCGTCGGCCCCGGAGCCTCTGCTAGGCGGCGTGCCCCCACCAGGGAAGGTGCTGCAGCGTGTAGTGGCCAGCACATCAGGGGTAAATCGCCGGGCGGCCAGGAAGAACCGGCTAGCTTCTTCGGCTAAAGCTTGGGGCTCAACACTAGCCGCGTGAGCTAGCGCAGCCTGGACATGCAGCCGCATGTCCCGAAGAAACAGCTCCATGAGGTAGAAGTCGGGTTCCTCCATACCCAGCAGGTCGCGGGAATGGCGAGCGACGTCCTCAGCCATTCCGTGGAGCGCACCGAGCCTCAGTCCGTGTGCACGTGGCAGCCATGGACGTCTCCAAAAATCTCCGGCATTTCGAGAAAAACAGTGTTTGTTTTTTGCCGTGTTCGGTTCAGTCTCGGATCCTTCGCGAGACTTATGTCGGGGTCACCAATGTAGTGCCGAGAGATAGGAGTCGGAGGCGGTGCATCGAAGGTGCAAATGGGAACTTTAATGAGCAGCAGAGACGGACATGTTGTCGGGTCGCAGCCCGGAAAGAGAAAGGGAGGGCACGCAGTAACGGGCCGTCTCCACGGCAGCGTTAAAAAAATCTTGGAGGTGGGCGTATCTGAAGCTTGAGGATTTTTTGCGAGCAACCAATCACATGAATCTCCCGCCCGCGACATACGAAGCAAAAAAGCCCGAAGTAAACTGGATATAAACTCCCCAAACAGGTGAAAACATACCACTGTCTCTGCCACCTCCCTCCATGCCTGGCTCCTCCGGTTTATATCCCGGTAGGTCTGGTCATAAAGCACCGGGTGATTGATTCGCTACCGCTAATTTCTCCTACATTTTTTGGAATATGAGGAAATGACCTGCGGTATGTCTCTCCCAGCATACACGCCGTTTGATTGGCTAGAGCTTGAACTGTCAGATTTGCGTACACGGGATTTGATTGGCTGACGCTTCCACCTCAGCCTCAAAAGTTGAACATTGTTCAACTTTGGATCTTGAAAATCCTGAGAATCTCCGCTCGCCTGCCCACAATGCATTTCGGCGAAAGCGAAAAAAAGTGACGTCACCCCATTCAAAGTGAATGGGCAGAAGCGTTTCAAGATTTTTTAACGCTGCCGTGGAGACGGCCCGTAAGTACCAACAACATATGTGTCCGTGCGGAAACAATACCCCCAACCTGTAGTTCCATGAGTGAATTATGTAACCTAGTTAATTAGTGATCACTACAATAGCACTATTACAAGAATTGTAGCCAAACTGGCTTCACAGCAGTTCAATAGACAGATTAGTATAACATGATAGGATAAAAGCAATGTAGAGGAGCAGCTACATTTCAACACATATATCCACGAAGATTAATACATGAAGACTTGTGACTCAGACTTGACTTGGACTCTACTTAGGTGACTCGGACTTGGACTCGGACTCGAAAACAGGTAATGATGACTCGGACTCGACTCGGACACTCCTTGGGTGACTCGGACTTGGACTCGGACTCGAACACAGGCAATGATGACTCGGACTCGACTCGGACACTCCTTGGGTGACTCGGACTTGGACTCGGACTCGAACACAGGCAATGATGACTCGGACTCGACTCGGACACTCCTTGGGTGACTCGGACTTGGACTCGGACTCGAAGAGTGGTGACTCGAGAGTGACTTGGACTTGTGAATTGGTGACTTGACTACAACACTGTTGACTGCTAGATAAGTTAGACAAAACAATGGGCAGCAGACATCTCTTCAATGGAAACTGGTCTGCAGAGCTGCAATCTTTAGAACATGTGTTTCTCATAAAGAAAAGTGCCTTGTCATAAGCATTTTATGAGAAATCATATTCATTATGAAATGAAGAAAATATTAACATTTCTGAATGTATTGTAACTTTTTATTCAAGATTCAATTCAAGATTCATAGGTCTTATTGTCATGGCAATGAACATCTGAAGTCCCAAGCTCCTCTAACAGTCCAACATACAATATGTTTTAAGACAATTTAGGTCAGAAAAGGTACATTTCTCATTACAAGACAGAAACTTTACTCAATATTGTTTTCCTTAGAAACGTTTTATCACAACAACAAAATGTAATAGAAGCGTTGCCAGTCCTATATTGGCAAGATGTAAAAAGCCTGCACTTTTTAATTAAGTTCATGTCTCATTTAGTTTTAGAGAGGAGATAAAATAAGGTGTTGTTAAGCAGTGTACACAGGGCTGTCATTAGTCTGTTCTCTGTCGGAGTTCACCTCGGTGTCTGCATCACACGCAGCATCTCTCTTAATCAAAGTGACATTCAAGATGTTCGGACAGCTTGTTCTGCTTAACCTTCAACCAGCAACATAACATCTGAAAACAGCCTCTCAATATAGCCACGATAACATCTTTTGATATAGAGAAAACTCTGTTTATAACAAGGAAACGTCCCCGTTATTAACAGCATAGTGTTCAACATCCAGATCTGCGTTCCTGAAGATTTGGACCTAAATTAGTTGCTTTTTTTCTGCTATGACTAAGAATGTATTGAAATATTCTATAAAACCACTGGCCACTTTTTTTGCATTTCGATAACCTGCCCTCCATATGTTTCTTCCTAAATGTGGTGCTTGTTTTGTAGGATGCAGAGACTCTTCCATACGTTCAGACAGGGAAATGGCTATGCAAGGTAAAAAGATGACAAATCATTTGAAATGTGTAGAATTTTTAGGGTTTGTCACTGGAAGATAGCACTTTGTCTTTTGCCAGGACATGTTGTCATACACTTTGTCCTTCTCTCACCCTCTTTTCGGCACCTACAGGGTGAGTCGACGCCAAAAGACTCAACTCACATGTCGCCATTATCATAAATACTTCGTACTCGTAGAATATTACAATTTTAGGATTTCAATTTTCATATTAGAAAACATCATTAAAAAATATATAAATGTCTGTGTTATTCAATCATGTTTCTCCAATGATATGCAAATTATTATAGTAAAAAGCCAACATGCAAGAAGAAAAATACTAAATCAAATAAATATTTAGCTTTAATAACCTAATGTAATGACATGTATTTATCTATTTTTCTTGGAATATCCAGCTTTCTAAAATTGTAGACATGCAGTGCTTCCTTACATACACGTTATTAAGATATTACAATTTCTATACAATAATCTACTCAGGCTTGATAGTTTAGTATTGCTTAGATCCTGATACAATTACTGCAGATGTTATCTTTTAGATAAAGTGAATTGTTCTTAAATAGTTAGATAGACGAAAGCATTTATTTGTAATTATTTGATAAGTTACATCAACAGTTGGATGTAGATTCGGAAATTACAGCATGGCCCATCCAGAAAACAGTTTTAAGAAGATATGCTGTACTGGTTTGAGGGTAGATCTACAGTGTATTATGTCTTCTAGTTAAATTGAAGAGATTATTTACAGTTTCTGTGGAGAGGTTTAACTAAAGGTTCGCCTTGTGTGGTTCGCTAGCAAACAGCCTGACAAAAGAATACTCAATTTGAAGAAATGGTGGCCAAATGTGTTGGGCATTCAATGTCAGGTGAAAATAGTGTTCCAGAGAATAAGCTGTATTTTTTGGAATATCAATGTTGAGAGCCAACGAGAAACAAAGAAAGACAAAACACTGAAGTCACGATGTTATATGCTGCTATATCTGTGTTAAATTAATAACATGTCAATAAATGATATGTCAACTCTTATTTATTAACTTGTGGTTTTATTTGAAAGTAAAGATAATAATAATAAAATAATAAATTTAATTTATATAGCGCTTCTCATCTGCCAAGACAAATCTCGAAGCGCTTCACAGCAAAGGACACTGATACAATTTGAGAGATTAAACAAATAATAATAATACAAATTAAAAATTAAAACAAAATTAAATAAAAAGATACAGCTGTATGTGGTGTGTTCAATTGGAGCATGGTGACAATTTTCTTCCAAGTGTAAAAGTGTTATTGTTTAAGGCTTCTGTGGTCAGAAATGTAGAATATGTTGACCTATTTGATTTATTGTGTTTAATTAGTTTGAACTACATTTTGAATACGTTTGTAGATAAGAATAACAGTGATTAAGGGTATAAATAGTGGATTGTCCTATGGGGAGGGGCTTAACATATATAAACCTCTGGCCACAAGTGTTTTGGAGTTAGTCTGATGTGGCTGTAGAGCAGAGAGGTACCAGTTATATTTCTTCGACCTGTACATATACTGTATATTGAGGTTTGTTTTCTTTCTATTTTGGACTGTAGATCCTTGTTACTTTGTGTTCTTTCAGCATTTTGGCTGTTAATAAAAGCACTTAAGGATACATTGTTTGTGACTCTAGCCATCTTATTTAATTCCTAGTTTTTTCATTGACCCTTTTTGTAACATATATATACTGTTTATAGCGGATCTTTATCTATTTATTTATATCATGGCATTTATTGTCACAAAACCCAATGTCTTGCGGGATAAAAAAAAGATTCTGATTCTGCTGGAAGTAAGAGATTCAAACAGTGAGGTTAGGAATAATACAGCAACATAATGAAGCACATGTTGAAACAAAGCATTTCAAAGCAACACGAGTAAAGAGGTGTTAATCTGCTGCAGCTCTGTAACATCTGGATGTATTTGAGGCTGAGGAGCAAGTCCATTAAAACACAAACTGTACATAATGACAATCAGAACTCTATAGGGTATTTCTATGAGAGAATGATGGTACCTTAGTTGCATTCCAAGATTTTCAAAGCCTGTTTGTAAGTAACATCCGTAATTTATTGGCCTGGACCGGGATCAGGCAGCAACCATGGGACAGATGTGAAAATATCATTGTACTTTGAAACAGCAAGTTAGCATGCTAGTGCTAATAGGGAGAACAAAGAACAGCAAGCCAAAGCCAGATGTCAAGATCATTCTTATTCTAATTCACACATCTTTTTTGCACGACTTCTAAGGGGAACAAAATGTGCTGCACAGGAAGTGATATTTTAAGATTTGGGCAGCAACAGTCGCCATGTTTGTGTTTGCTTTAAAGAACCTTTAACGTCTTAATCACCATAAAGCAGGGGAACAATAATACTAATGGCACTAATTTAGTAAATTGATATCCTTTGGTTGTAACATAATCACATTCTTTGCTAAATAAAAACAATATGAATTTCTGGAGCATTTTATCAATGACAATATAAGTTGTCTAGTGTTTATCATGTTATATACTCTGTGCTTTATCTACTTCCCTGTCTACAGTTCTATTAATATACAATGTTTCTACTCTCCCTATAGAGCACACACTACTTTTAGCATCCTCTGGAGTTGACCCTTTCATGATGAACTATTCCCCTGCCTACTACACATTTTATTTGTTGCAATTCTTCAGGGTGAAACATGCAGATTCCTGTATGATGTTGTGCCATTATTCCCAACAGGAAGTACTTTTAGGGCTATGTGCTATTTTAAACTCCACTTTTTAGCGTTACAGGCGCAGTATTTGATGTATCCAATGCTTGATAGCCACTCCTGGGTTTTCTACTTACCAGTGGCAAAGGGGGCTAACCCTGCAGTTTATCTTGGGCAGTATTTAAAGCAGCGATCAAAGCTGTACAAACCAATTGTCATCATGCCTCTCCGGAGGGAATTTTGAAGTACATTAATGCTCCTTCTTTGGGAAATAATTGTGGCACTCTGTGACTTCATTAGGTCTCCTAGCTGTTTCAAAAGATGTTCTCTCTGGAGGTTGAAAGCCACATCGCTGGCAGACAGCATCCCAAGGGGCCGAATGAATAAAAAAGGAGAGATTATAATGAGATTGAGTTAGCCATGACCAGAATTGGGCTTTTCATTATTCCAATGGCTGAAGAGAGAGGGGACAAGGCCGACATAAAGAAATGTGTTGTTGCAGGACCCTCACTCGCCATCTGCCATGGGGGTCCAATGGTAGGCAGCCAAAGCATGCTTATCACTGCTATGGGTATCAAAGGGGGGGCTCCTCCCTGGAGATTGCTCCATTAAAATGGCAAACGCCAACCCTGTATGCACACCACAGAAAACCTGCATGTTATTCACACATGTAGCACTTGCTATTGATCTAGCTGATTAAAAAAGGAACATTGGAACACCTGAATTACTTTGTGATTTTGGAATTTTTGTTTATTAGCTAATAAAGTGATTTTTTTTATTTGAATAGTCAAAGGTATTTTTCTTTGTATTTTGTATTTTTCTCTTACTTTTCTCCGATGTTAGTATTAGATGGCTTTTAGCACGGCCCTGATTTGGAGAAACAAAATGGAGTACTATATTATTTAGTTACTCTGGTTAGTTTGTATTTACCAAAGTGTCACAATCACACAAACTAACCAACTGATCAAGGCAGTGGTAGACCAGAAACTCTACTGTTTTGCGACTTTAAATGACTATTTTTGTCAATGGAGTCATAGTGGTTTTGTAAAGATCATGGATTAAGGGTTCAGCTGTCATAAAGGACATTTTGACACCAAGGTAAACCTGTGAAAATATTCTAAATATAGCTTACTGATATCGAGTTTAGCTATTCCCCCTGTCCACACAGCAGAACACTGCTTAGCTCCCATGCTAATGCTTCTGACCGCTATCTACTGTACACTGAAAAAACTGAAACGTTGACTTTATTTAAATGTTTAGTTGAAAGCAATAATATTTAGTTTAAATAAAAAATATAGTGTTCAACTTAATATTATTGCTTTCAACCTAATTCAGTTAGGCCTATGTGAAATCTGTTGACATAATACATTTAATTAAAGTCAACTTTTCAGATGTTTCAGTGTAATAAAGTGAATACGGATAATACCTCATAGAACCCAACTTCAAACCATCAGAACTTAACATGTAATCGCTGTGTCCTGAGAAAGTGAGCATTAACTGCAGGACTTTTTTGTCAGTGCTGTGTTTTTGGCAGCAGCGGTCCAGAGATCAGGGCCATTGATCATGACCTGTCCTTCTGCCAGCTATTCCAAAAGTGCCACAGACTGCCTGTGTGAGAAAAGGGGGAAAAAAGGAGAAAAATCAATAGCTTTCCATTATGTGGTTGGGCAGTGTCACTGGCCTGTCAATGATCCTGTTACAGCGGCGGAGCGGGGGTGACACGGGCCCACACTGCTGCTGCTGACAAGAGGAAAACATGCTGACAGGCACCGGGAACAAGTTGGAACACAGATTTGCACTTCAAGCAGCCGTCCGAGGAGCACCGTGCGAGGCCACCAGGCGGCACGGGGCGGGCGGGGTGGAGGGGTTGAGATGGGGATTGGGGGGGGGGGGGGGGGATTCCCAGCCAGGCAACCTCCTTCTCCTGTCTGACTGTCTAGCTCTCTACCAAAAACGCTTTTATCCTCCCATAAATTATTCACCTCTGGATACACCAAAGGAAACTCGGCTGCACTGATTGTGGCTGAGGGGAAATTCATAAAAGAAACCTGAGGCCCAGTCTGCAGCCGGGACTCGGACACTCCTCATCTGTAAGCACCTACAGTATGAAATATTTTATATAGGAGATATAGGAGCATCTGCTCTGCATTATGCATACACTCTGACATCACTGATCATCTTTTAGAAATGATCATTGAGGGAGGTTTGGGTCGCACCTTCTATGACTTAACATAATGTGTTAACTGTTTATGTATAATAATAGATCCATGCACTCATAAATATTCATAATTCTATAAACTATCATAACACATTTGTATAGGTTTTTTCAATGACATATGGTCAAGTGTCACAACATTTCCAAAAAGCTCACTGACATTTCTTTCCATAGTGTAATATTATTCCACCATTATGACCTTTATATAATGCATTATAATCACTTTCATAATGCATTTTCATGAAACTAAGTTACTACAAGTCCTTATTGTTTGCTTTTAGTATAGAGGAAAAAGTGAGCAGCAATATTTTGTGATATGATACTTGACATTATAGGTCATACAATGTGTTGTAATGTTTTATTACTGCTGATATAAAGCATTATACATATTAAGTGCTTATACAATAGTTATACAGTCTTATAAGCCAATTATAATTCAATATAGACATTTACTTCATAGAAAGTGTTACAGAATGTTGTGTCATATCTCAGATTTAATGGGAAAAGATCATTTTCATATTTCATAACTGATGTGTTGATCCCTGACATTATGTGTTGGCCTCCAGAGAACAGGAGTCCGCCCTCATCACTCAGTGCAGATGGCCAGTCAGAAATTAAGGGAGACATCAACTGTCTGCTGAAAGAACATGAATCAATATATTTTGACAAGGATCAAATGTGCTTCAGATGAACCTTTTGGCCTTCCCAAAACACCAGCCTGCCTTGTCAAACCTCTTTATTTCAGTTGGCCTACATGTAATCATCCCATGACTCATCAGATTCAATTTAATAGTTACACTGGTGGAAGAAGTGCTCAAATTAATTACTTAAGTACAAGTAGCATAGTATATTTTAAAAATACTCACATTTTAAGATTTTTGATGCATTTATGTGTTCATCACTTTAATGTTGCACTTGGTAAAAGTAGGGTTTATTTGAATTACTTGACATACCAGGTAGCTTAACCTATAACATAACATAATGTGTTTCAATACAAATATCAAGAAACTGCAAATTAATCTACTAAATTACTAGTAACTAAATAAGTAAAATAGATACATTATTTGCTTAGCACAGACTGGCGGAGAAAAAATATAAAGTATCATAATGTGAAAATACTCAGTTAGAGAACAAGTACCCTGATCTTTTACATAAGAACAGCCCTGGAGTAAATGTAGTTACATTACATCATATTAATAACAGTAGGCTACTGCATCACTCTCCTAATCCAGCATAATATCTGATAATAAACATGTATTTCAGCTCGTTTGCAATTCATGGTTTTCATTGAATCTTCTGTTGTCTGAACTACAGGCCCTGGGACTCTCAGTGACGTCACGCTCCCTGCTAATAGACTTGAGAAAACATTATTTCTTTCAATTACGCACACATATGTGTACATTTTTTTTTTTATGTGGGCAATTCAGCCCATAATGACTTGGGAATTCAGGTTAATATGTTGACATGGTTTAACAACAGCGGGTCATGTTGCACATCACGCATGGCTGCCTGCGCGTGCAGCAGCTGACAGGTCCTAATCAGCGCGGCCCCGAAGGCCCGGGGCCACGGGCTGTAATCACTGCAGTGTTACACAGCAGCGCGGCAAATTGAGACGTAATTAAAGTCAAAGTTGTAATAATTGTTTCAGCTAATTGGGCAGACAATGAAGTGCGTTATGGCGCGATTACATTATCATAACCTGAGACAGAGGTGGGTTTTCTGTGTGTTCCTGGAAGAAGAGGGAATGTTGTGTGTGAAAATGAAAATGATGGTGCATGGAAACGCATGTTCTGAGCAAAAAAAAAAAAAAAAAAATCTAAGGGTCAGTTTATTGTGTCATGGTAGAATTGATACTTTTTTTTTCAAAATGCATCCCGAAAAATACTTTCAAAAATTCTTATTTACCATAATTTAGCCTTCATTTCGGGGGTCTATTGACATCTCCACCCTTTAATATTAATAATGTACTTTAATATTGATAAAATAGAGAATGTACGATGGTTAACATATTCAGATTAGATTAGATTTACTTTATTGATCCCAATCTGGGAATTCTTTCGTCACAGCAGCATGTAAAGTTAACAATGCCTTGCACATTAAATACAAATGAAACAAAATTGAGAGAAAACACTCATAAACAGTAAATATATCAACAGTGTACGATATTTATCCATAGAGTATCTGTATCGACTACACATTATTACTACATTTGGACAATAAGATGAATGCATCAATAGCCGCACTGTAAACATCACCAGTCTGAGTGATGTGTCATTTACAGTAGCAGATTCATAATGCAGCCAACAATATGCCCACTGCTGCGTGTTGTGTGGCGATGCTGCACCTTGGGCTACATCATTACTTCCTATTAATGACTCTGCAGCTGAATGCCAGTGTACGGTGGGGTTGGGGGGTGCAGGAGGTGTTGGGGGGACCGGTCAGGGAGCAGCTGCCCTGATCCCGCCGGGCTCAGCCTGACCTCCTTTTTTATCCTTTCTTTTTACATCACTAAACTGCAGGCTGACAGGCCGAGCACAGAGCCGTTTGATTCGGATGAGGAGAGAAATGTAGAATATGAGCCAGAAATGACGAGTCAGCCAGGATTTCAGGGAATAAAGAAAAAATGGACATGAAGAAAATAAATCAGAAGGCGTCTGTAGTGATCCATCACTGCTGCTTTAACATGGACTTCCATCCCCTCTCATTCAGTCCCATTTTACACCACCACTCAACATATATTCAAACAGTGCTGCAAAGCAACTAAGTACATTTACTCAGTACTTAAGTATGATTTTGAGATTGATTTGCTATACTTGGTATACAATTTAAAGGTTAATCGTGTACTTTTACTCCATTACATTTATTTAATAGCTTCAGTTCCTCCTGGATTAAATTCACATGCTACCCAGCAGAGAATAAAGTAATTAGTATTAAATCCTCCTTTACCAGCTTGATAACACATGAATGCATTAATAATTATAATCAAAACGTATCATATTATTCTGAAAAGGACCAATCTGCATAATGAGTAGGCCTACCTTTACTTTTGGTACTTCAATTATATTTTAATGCTAATACTTTATTGTATTTGAATAACATTTGCAATGCAGACTTGTAACAGAGTCTACTTCTACTTTTACCAAGATCTGAGTACTTCTCCCACCTCTGGATTTAAATCCTGCAATCATTCACACAGAAGTGAATATTTACGGTTGTGATTGTTGCAGTGCTCACTTAGAGGGGTGTGAAACGGCTCTCTGGGATTAGAAGTGTTCACTAACCGCTGGGCCCAGGAGCCTCAGTCTGCAGTGAGGTGCAGTGTCAGCCAGAGAACGTTAGGGGGCGCTGCTCATTTCGTTCTGAGAGCCCACTGTGCTTACACTGAAACAATGATAATGGAATAAATGAGGCTAAAAATAAATTAAAAGCAGGGAATTAAGGTGTCAATTCGATAAAATAAAAGTCAATTAATGCAGATGATGCATTTGATTTTTGCGCACCTTTTAAGCTTAAGTGATGTGATGTTTTTAGTTATTAGGCCTACTGATGCAACATTCCTAGAATGACTCTCACTGCAGGCCGGATGCATTCCACTTCTTATGCACGGTGAAGGGAGGATTTAAACTGACTGCCAGACCTCCTTCAAGGCCTCATTCTGCAGGCGATTCCTCCCCGCTTCCATCCACCCTGCTGCGGCCACAGAGAGCTCACCTCCCCGCCTTCAGCTCCGCAGTCTGCAGGATCTGCAATCAAACACATCCCAGAACAAAAACAGAAAGAAAAAAA
Source organism: Trematomus bernacchii (assembly GCF_902827165.1). Taxonomy (NCBI): domain Eukaryota; kingdom Metazoa; phylum Chordata; class Actinopteri; order Perciformes; family Nototheniidae; genus Trematomus; species Trematomus bernacchii. The sequence goes on from NW_022987708.1 coordinate 4,675,046, forward strand.
GCCTTTGTCGCATTTGAGGGAGAAATTTAATTACAACCGCGGGTGTAACGGAGGCATTGAAGACAAAAAAAATAGCAGGCGACAAATGAATATACAGAGCAAATGACAAAACATGAGGGAGTAACTGACAGATGAAAAGGCGCAGGATGTGCCGCTAACAGGCACACGCGCCGCTACAAAGCGCGCGCGCCTCTGAGAGCCAGAGTTTGTTTTATTGCTCTTCTCCCGGGTTGCATCTCCTGTCGATTTGCAGGAGAAAGAAGGGGGATAAGTGAACATGCCCTGTTTAAGAAACAAACATGCAGATTAGATGGGATCCTGACAACACACGGCTCGGCTTCATCTCCCACAGCTCACATCCCAACAATGGAAAACAGAGGGTTGGAAATGCACTCAGCGCAGGTTGACAACACTTACCGTCACTCTGCACAAAGTAATGCAAATAATGAGCTGGCATATGGAAGTAAAGAGAGGGAGTTAAGACAAAATCAACTCTGGCCCGCTTAAGACCCGATGGGTGGCGCTGGGAAGCTTTCTTTAGGCGTTTCAAGGCATGAATATAGAATAATAATGTGATAAACATTGACGGGTTTGCTATTCTTTTTTATTTCTAAAATAGAAATTAAACCCCCCCATAATGTGTCGTCGAGGCACACAGTGGATTTGGGCGTAGCCAGCAGGAAGCCTTTTATAAAGAAAATAGCTTACAAGGTGGAGCATGTTGTTCAGTGCGGGGGTGTCACCTGTTCTGTGGGACAGCATGTCACCCACCCCCCCAACATGATGCAGCTCATACTCACTTTATTCTGCGGGTGGAGCGACTCCTCAGGCCTCACCATACAGGAGGATATATAGGGAATATTTGAAAGAAGCATTATTATTCAGGGTTAGTTTTCAAATATGTGTTGTTATTATTGTAGATGATGTTTGTAATACTGGTGGTTACTTATATTTATATTAACATTATCATATCCCTTATGAAGCAGTTGCTCCAAAAAAAGAAAAGAAAAAGGATTTATACAAATGTTTCTATATTCTATTGCTGTTATAAGTTAAAATCCATATAAATAAATACAGACAATAGTATATATTTATTACGTAGAGGCAACATCTAGTTGTGTTTCATGCTCTTTTTTATATAAATGTTTTTTGTATTTTAGGTAGGCTAGTTTTAAAAAGGTCACATGACGCTTAATTTGATCATGACGTCATACATCCCGGGGATAACCTGTGCAGGTATAGCGGGTCAGTTGAGGGTTGCGCACAATACATACGTTTTAGTCTTTTTCAGCGCTGTGTTGGTGGATGGGGACTGATCCGAAAATACCGCGAGAGTTTGCGAAGTTAGGGGTAGGAAGTTCTGAGGGAGCTGCAGATGATGGAGGATGCTCTGGATGATTAGAAGCTTCACACTGCAGACATCATCATGTGACATCTGCATTATAAAGGGCCAGATCTAAATACATAGCCTTCAGTTCGGTTTCAGTGTTTCCTAATATAGGGGTCGAGACCTCCCACAGGGTCCCACAAGCTGATTTGGGGGATAATGATAGGATTATTATAGGAAAGAGTATAAAACGTATTGCTTTTGCAATCCACGATTCAATCTTCAACCTACGATGTGGGAACTTGTAGCCTTGAATGCACAAACAGAGAGTCCAGTAGTTCAGCTTTTGAAGTTAATAATATTAGAATATGTACAGATTCTGAATTTACCTATGAGGTAGGAATTACTACTTTTTCTAACTTTGTCTGGCAGGTATAAGACCAACATTTTGCAATGCGTTTTTATATGTCTGGTAAGCATTGTTAGCCAAAAAGGTTGGGAACCACTGCTCTAGTCTGTGAAAACTAGCTAAAAGAATATCATGTGATCTTCCCTAAATTACAGAATATAATTTTCTTGTACCACTTGTGAAGCCCCCCAAACATTCCAAATGATTCCCCCCTAACCTGTAGACCAGTGTAAAGTCATGTTTATACTACTGTTTACATTTTCTTAATTTCTTTGCCCATTTCCCTCTCCAGCTCTGCAGTACAGCAGCAGCGTCCCCACAGGCCGGGACACTTCCTGCCGCTGAGCTCCAGACCTCATTATTCCATTCTCCTCCACCATCCAAGGTTGATCTAATCACCAGATCAACAAGAGGGATGTGGAGCGAACAAATAATGGAGACAAAATGAACAAATGATTAGTATGCTGTGAAAAGTACAATACGTTTCTTATTTAGCATTTAGATAACTATCTATCCTGAGGAGCAAGCTTCAAAGTTGAACTCAGTTTAGGCGAGGGGGATTAATTCTCTCTGCTGCATGCTTCATTGAATCTCTCATTACCAAACTTTGTCCGTATTGATGTTAGATTTGATTGAAGATTAGAGCATTTAGCAAATCTTGCTTTTCCGCGTGTATCAGGCTTTCTCAAGCGTGGCGCACCGCTCGCTGGTCAATACCCTCACTTTTATCCAGTGTCTGCTTCATTTAAACTTAATCAACTCCATCAATGAACTGGAACAGCGAAACGTCCCCTGGAACAATAGCTTTTGTTGGATAATGCTTTGGTCTTATTCCCAACCGGGCGGCGATAAACCTAAAATTACACTATGATGAACTATTTCAATCAATATGATAATGGAAATTGGCTTTGGTGACTCTTTGCAGGGCTTAAGGAGGCAGGCTAAAGCCTGTGTGACATTAATACATCTCCATGCTCTCTCCCTGCTGTTGCAACCCCCTACCTCACTTTATTGTCCCATCTTTTCAGTGACATTGACTACACCATATTGCAAAGCGCCTGGTAGTTTAATGATCTATCTGCACCGGGGAATGCTTGTGCTGAAATGGATGCACGAGCCCACGGTCTCATGCATTGTTTTCCAACTAAATTATAGGCTCTATACTTTGTTTCCTGTAGTGGCTCAGCGGGGTGTAGATCAATCATTGATGGCACTGTTGTAAAGCAGACACAACATGACTTTTGCTGCTCATTTGGACATTTTGTCCTTGTGTGGCTTCCAGTGCCTGTTATAGTCTCCAGTTCATCATATTTATACTGCTACCAAAAGACCAATTTCACAAGCCATAGCAAGGAAAAACGCATGCTCCCCATCTGTTGCATACTAATAAATATGCCACCTTCTGGGACAATCCAGGCGTGATCATGATGATCAACTGCCAAGTGATATGACTTACCATAAAGCTGTTTATTTGAGAAGTTTCCCCTCAGCCAATAATTGTCAAATTTATTTCAGCATCTATTATCATTTTTCTGAAGTGATTTATGAAACCGGCAGAGTTGTTTTCCTCCACGCCTTTCAGAGACATTTCATTATCATTTCTGAAGCCAGTGCTGGCACGCAGTGAGAGGGATGCTGTGTGTTGTTTTCACACAGAACTGAGCAGTTATCAGTGGAGCTGAAAGTCACAGCTGTCTTTTAGCAGGGACTCAGTGATCAGCCCCATCCCATGTGAATGACTGATGGAGTCAGTGGGTATGCTATTAGAACCAGGTAACTAATTGTAATTGTATTTAAACCAACAGCATTTATTTGAAGAAAAGTAATATCGATGCATGCAGGTGAGTGTCACTATTAATAAGTACATTTCCACTTCTCAATACTAGCCCTTTATCTACCTGAGCTGCAGAGAGAATACAAACTCAAAAAAGGATAGAAAATTCTTTTTTAAATGACATTTATTTATTGATTTATTCTGACAGAGAAAGCCCTCTTAAATAAAGTCTTCTTAAGCCAATGAGACATGTAAATGTAAAGATGGCAGGACAGCTGGAGAGCTCAGTGCTAATGTCCATGTCCCGTCACAGGACCATGCTCATGGTGATACTATCATCTACACTGAACATTTTTGGCTAACCATTTCCCAAAGTTGTGGTAATATTTTCAATCCTACATTGGGATCAGTCTCCACCACAAGTGACAGGCTTTCCCAATCACATAAATAAAACGGATTATACTTTAGGTTTTAAAAGTACAACATTATAATTGTTATTTCTGCAGCAGGAAATTCTGACCTGCTTCCCAGCCCCAAATAATAAGTTAAGAAATATATTTGTTACTGTACATAACCTTGTAATCCCAATATGTTCTGTAAAGCATTAAAGAGAGACTTGTAACCTTGAAATGAAGAATTCCACACTCAGGGTTTATTACATGTCAATAATACTCTGACAGATACTGGATTGTGTCTGATAGGAACATCATTATTTGAGATAGTGATTCTCTTATTTAATTTTAGGCCCAGATTTGTAGTGAGTGTGACAGTTTACATTTATAGAATCAACTTCTCTCTTGCTTTCTGGTGTCAAAGCCATGTTATTGTACAAATAGTTGCCGCAATTTATCGTTACTCATTGGCAGACATATGCAAATACCAATGTATGTGATGAGCTAAAGCAGGCCAATAATGTAGGCTAGACTATGAACCTGAAACGCCTCCATTGGACTCCTTTGTTTATTTACATAATGACATCACGTAACACTTCTGGTGGCTATCGCTCCAACACATTGAATGTGATTGGCTAAGGGGCGGGACATCTCTAAGCGGTTGTCCAATCTCAACAGAGTTGGCCAGCTAACCAATCAGAGCAGACTGGGCTCTGGTTTCAGACAGAGGGGGGAAAGAGGAGCTGCAGCACAGACAGTATGAGAACAATAAAGAGCTTTTTGAAGTAAGCACAATATGGCCCCTTTAATTGTTTAAGTGGCTGCTGCTCCTGCTTCCTTGGTATTTTGGACTTAAACCAAAGGTATTCAGTCACGACGATATATAAACAATGAAAAGCAGCAAATTCCCTAAATAAAAAAAGCTACAAATAATGTTTATGAATGATTTAAATAGCTGATTAAAATGATTGTGTATGAATCAGTCAGGTCTTTACCCTGCTTTATGTAAATGTAAATGTGAAGCCTTTAAGTATTTATCCGCAGCCTAATAAAAGTGAGTTTGGCTGGAGGACAGTTGCTGACAGAGATGGAGACTCGCTGCCTCTCTAACCTCTGCCTCCTGCGGCAGCCTCTGTCAATTAGCCCGTCCTGCATCTTCACTGAGAGAAGCTCTTCCATGTCACCGTAATCCCGCTAACATGAAACAGCAGATGTGTCGTTTGACACTTTTTGAATATGTTGTTTGCCTTTGTTTCCATGTTTTACTCCCAGTGCTGGGGATGATTTGAGAGGACAGACATGCACAACAGATACAGCACCTTGAACATCAAAGGCCCGCCGCAGTATTAGCAGCAGTGTGTGTGTGTTTCTGCTCTGACTCTGCACACACACACATAGCTGCTGTGAGTTTGCGTGCACATCGGTGTGCCTGCTGTAGGAAAGCATCTGAGACAGCTCAGAATATAAAAATGTACAGGCCTTTTTCCTGCTTTGTCTGTCTTCTTTCCCATTCTCTTAGGTGAGCGGGGCCTGAGCGATGGAGCCAGAACCTTTCATCTCAGCCGGTGAGTGTAAATAGCTGTCATGTTTGATTGACGCACACCGTGATGCCCAGCACGAGGGGAAGAGATTCAGGAGAACACTTTACATGAAGGCCTTCCTGTCTTCAAACCAAAGACGTAATGAATGAGTTAATACACAAAAACCAACAGTGTTCTACTTTTCCTCAGATAAGATTTTATGCAGAGACATTTGCATACATTCCATAACAGCCTATACTGTACACGACTGGATCCACCTTGTTGGCTTAACAACTTGTTTTAGCAATGATTTTAAGAACTGGCTTCATGTGGTTACTTTCTTTCTGAATTACAATCAACCAATCACTGCTGCTGTAGCCTGTAGAGCCAGGGAGCGCTGAAGCTTAAAGTTACACATCACAATTACTAACTGTGATATGAAATCTGTAGACAGACCATGTTCACCCCAGCCAAGGAGGTTATCATTTTGGTTTGGTTTGTCTGTTTGTCAGCAGGTTTGTGGACAAAGTGCTAACACGATTGCCATGAAACTTGGGTGAAGATTGGGTCTGTACCCTCAATGCCCCTCTTGTTGGTTTGTTAGCAGAATCATTAAAAAACTGAAGCCTTCAACTTCTGCATAGAATGCAATGCAGGTTCATACATTCATTGCATATTATAATATTAGGTTTTTGAGAATCAATACAATATCATTTATATCAATTTCCGGAAGGGGAAATATATTCTCAAGCAGCTACTTATTACTGTGTTAGTCTAAGGCCATGCTAATAGCTCTGTTAGGCCTAAAGGTCCTTACACACCGAGCCGATTTTCGGCGTCGATAGAGGTCGATAGATGTCGGGCCGTCGATGAGCGTCGTGTCGCCCTACTCAGATTGGTGTGTACTGCACCGTCGTGTCTTTTCGGCCTTGCCGACACCTTCCGCCGCCGATTCGACATGTTGAATCGGTAGGCTGTCGGCCAAAGGCCGTCGGCCAAAGAAATCCCTCTGATTGGCTGTTCAGCTTAGCGAATCAGTGCATGAGAAGCGAAACGAAAGTGAGGGACACAAACAAACTATTACATTTCATTTAACTCCAGCTCTCGACACAGGTTGGGGAAAGCCCCATGAGCTTCTCGTTGTAGAGTGAAAATGGAACGCACACGCTATTTGTTGTTTGTTTATATCACGCAGTCTGTTCTTCTTCTCTCGGTTATCACGCAGTCTGTCTTCCGATTGTTGTCTCTTTTGAATGACGAATACACACTACCGCCGCCTGCTGGTAAGGAGAGTTATTGCCACTCACGCATGCGCAGTTCGTACGTGCTACTTGGCCGTCGGCTGAAGTCTTTGCGGTGTGTTCCAGTGCGAAACATGGCCAAGACGCAGGAGACGTGAGGCGACGTTCCGTCGGGACGTGTTCTTTGGTGTCAGTTTGGTGTGTAAGAGGTTAAGGCCCGGACACACCAAGCTGACTCCAAAGAACTGACACAGACGGACCCCCGACTGTTGTGTCGCCTCGCGTCTCTGCGTCTTGACCATGTGTCGCACTGGAACACACCGGAAAGACTTCTGCCGACGGCCAAGAAGCACATACTTGCACGTACGTGCGCATGCGGGAGTGGCAATAACTCTCCTTACCAGCAGGCGCCGGTAGTGTATATTCATCATTCAAAAGAGGCAACAACCGGAAGACAGACTGCGTGATAACCGAGAGAAGAAGAACAGACTGCGTGATATAAACAAACAACAAATAGCGTGTGCGTTCCATGTTCACTCTACAACGAGAAGCTCATGGGGCTTTCCCGAACCTGTGTCGAGAGCTGGAGTTAAATGAAATCTCAGATTTGCCTTCTTAATAGTTTGTTTGGGTCCCTCACTTCCGTTTCGCTTCTCATGCACTGATTCGCTAGCTGAACAGCCAATCAGAGTGATTTGTTATGCCGACAGCCTTTGGCCGACTGCCGTTTTCGGCCGAAAAGGTGTCGGCCCGGCTGAAAAGACACGACGGTGCGGGACACACCAATCTGAGTAGGGCGTGTCGACGCTCATCGTCGGCCTGACGCCCATCGACGGCCAAAATCGGCTTGGTGTGTCCGGGCCTTAAGAGGCTTAACATCTGTATGGATCTGTCCTCAGCTAAATGCTAATGTTAGCGTGCTTTCTAGCAGTAACAATATGTAGCAGCTAGCAGGACATGATTACAATGTTCTTCATCTCAGTTCAACTGAGATTAACTTAACACACATTCAAATGAAGGTATTATATTTAATGTTTTGTTACAAAGTCCTTTAAAGAATGCTATAGTGCATAAGCAGAAACATGGTGTTTCCTCATGTAGGGCTGTGACATATCTGCACGGAAGCTACTTAAGCAGTGAAATGCATTATCAGGGAATAAAATATCTTAAAAAAGATTGTGCTTTGTCTGTGTGGTTCAATCGGGAGTCCGACTGGCCTCCTATGGACATGAACACCTTCAAACCACACTCTAAAGTCATTGTTTTCTTTCAAATAAATGAGCTGGAGTGCAACACCAACACAGTACTTCTGAATGGACAGCGCTCCCTATCCTTTTGATGTTAAAGGCTAAATGTGTTGTTTTTAGTATACATTATGCAGTGAGCATTGTGACGGCTGTGTGGTCTGACACATATTTCTTTGTTTGGCCTGATGCATTTAACAATGTGCTTTTGCTTTGATATAATGAACAAAAGCACTCTCATCTGCACTCCAATGGGCTGGAACTGGCGAGAAAGAAACAGTTTAACTAAAGAGAATATATGCATCAAATGAAAAGCAGATGAAAAAACATGCAATTATGTTCCTGATTGGGTTAAGTATTTCTCTGCCAGCTCATGCCAGCTCCCACTAGAACCTGTCCCAAATGGGTGGCTTCCAGGCCTGGGCGAGGCCCCAGAAAACATCACATCAGAACGGTGCCTACTCCCGCTGCACCTCCGTTTCCTCAGATCCACGGCCAGTCCGTCCCCCTCCTTCCTCTCTGCTACGTTCAGCCCCTCTCTGCGTCCCAGATAATGGAGCTCAGCTTCTGTCTGCCAAAGGGTCCGTGGCTGCCCGGGAGTAATGACCTGAGGGGGTACTTTGTGACAACCAGGGTATAATAATGCCTCCAGCCACGGACAAAGCAGACCCTTGGGGTCAATCTTTAAATACTTTTATGTTTTTCACCAAGGGTAAGAGTCATTTGTTTTTATTGCAGGCCATATACTATACACAGTGCAGAAACAACACATTCATTCAAGACAACAAGGGACATAAAGTGTGCTTAATATTGTTTATTCCAACAAAAATGCTGTTAAGTTTTGATAGGACCTCGCCAGTGCTGACCTATCGCTTTTGATGAAACATCTTCCTCTTTCAACAGAATTTATCCGGCAAATGTCCGTAGGCCGTAGTCCCTCAGATCAAAATAATGTTATTGAGGCACGCAAGGGATTGTGGAATCACCTGCGAATGAAAGACTTCTCCTAATAGGTTAATTGTAACAAAAGCACAGGGTCTTGCCCCATTGAACAGGAGAGGCTTGTGGAACACAGGCCTGTGGAAATGATGTCAAGCAATGTGCTGCCTGCTCTCCCCTGCAGGGCCAGAGTTTGTCTGTCAGCAGTTAAATGCTTACCTCCCACCCCTCCCCTAACACTCTACAATCAATTTACCTCCTCGGGGTCTATGAACCCAAAGATTTGACCTTACAGACTCAAGCTTTGTTTCCCCCCTCATCTCTCACACCTCAAATAGGACTTATTAGACAAAAGGTATTTCAAAATTGGATTTTGTACACAGAAAGAAGATTTAGTTAAATGTTTATGTGGCTAAAAGCACAGAAATAATTTGGTGAATGAAACCATAATTTCCATACAGATCATGTTTTTCTGGAAACTATACCCTGCAGTGGTAGATCACAGTGCCCATAATTATGGTTCCTGATTGAGTTAGTCGCTTTGATTTAGTTCATATTGTCATATGCTGAAAGGAATAGTTTAACATATTTGAAAATATGTTTATTTGCTGAGAATTACATAAAAATCATACCACCCTCATGACTGTAGGCCTATGGCAAATATGAATCTTCAGCTAGCAGGCGGTTAGCCTAGCTTGGAGTCTGGGAATGGGGACAGATATCTAGCTTCACATAAATACCAATACAGTGTGTCTTCTTTTAAACTGTTCATGAACAGACCACAAACAAAACATAATATGTTAATTTGTGAAATTTGGAGCTGCTGATAGACAGGGCCAGGCTAGCTGTGCCCCCACATTTTGTCTGAGCTAAACTAGCTAATCTAATCCAACTGTCTCCTGACTGACTAATTAATTACCATACAATAAATGAGTGGTATCAATCTTGTTTTCTAACTCTCAACAATAGAGCACATTTGAAAATGTATCAAACCTTTTTCTGAAGTGTTAAATTAGCTAATCACAGCATCCACACTTCTGTTTTGGCAGGTTTTGCTGAACAGTGCTAACCACCGAACATGATGCCTCTGCTACTTAGTTTTACTCCATGGCCTGCTTACCTGGTATGTCTACAATGATTATTCAGTAATAGAAAAACAAAGCCAGTTCCTGATGAATGAAAAATCTTAAATAAAATCTTAAATAAAAGCTGCACCTTTCCTCTTATGTGATATTTATTGAAACTGTTGATGGTTCAGCACAAAGCTATCTTCGGGGTGCTTGAGGAGAACTTTGTAGTGAAGCATCATCTGTTTAAAAAGAGTATCTTCGTGGAGTCTTAGTTTATAGAGGAAGGCAGAACATAGTGTGAGGGGATAATATGCAGTACAATGTCACAGGACCATCACTGTAAAAAAAAAAAAAGTGATGTTAAAAATAATATCAAACATTAAAAGGCAACTTGCTTTTTAATGAGTTGAGGCTTAATCAAACTTTAAAGTTTTGAATCATACACAAAATATTGAGACAACAACCATTATTATTTTTGGAACAGTTCTTTGTTGATAATACTCTCTTTTATATATCTCTTTAACTATCTCTTTGTAGTTGTAATGAAGCTCTTGCTGGTTAGAACCATAGAAAGCAATATGGGGTGTTTAGTCAGGACACGGGAGGGAGGGATCTCTTTTTAATAATAATAATAATAATACATGTTATTTATATAGCGCTTTTTAAGGATCTATTAATAACTGAATATAAATACAGATATGGATGCACAGGCATTCAGGTATTACAGCATTATTGAAATGTGTGTGGTTCCAAAGGGAAGAGTGCTAGCTACGGGTTAAGTTAAGTGTCTGGTGCTTCTTGCTATTTGGTGAGCCTTTTGTACAATAGTCTTAAAAGGATGAATCTGGATTTTGGTGATCTAATGACTTTCCCTCTGATAGCAGGAGGTGTGTATTTTGGTGAAATCCATTAGAAAGACATTACATTTTGAACAGAAAAGACAAGGTTTGTACATGATGAATTGTAACGTTCAGGGACCCTTTTTGTTCAGGTCAATTATTTAAGGCAAGGCAAGGCAAGGCAAGGCAAGTTTATTTATATAGCACCTTTCAACACAAGGCAATTCAAAGTGCTTTACAAAAATGAAAGACATTAAGAAAATGGCATTTAAAATCAGTCATTAAAAAGCAAAGTAAAATAAACATTAAAAGAAAAAATACATGGATAAAAGTTACAGTGCAGTTTAAGATATGAATAGTTCAATTAAAAGCAGCGGCAAAAAGAAAAGTCTACAGCCTGGATTTAAAAGTAGTAAGAGTTGCAGCGGACCTGCAGGTTTCTGGGAGTTTGTTCCAGATATTTGGAGCATAATAACTGAATGCTGCTTCTCCATGTTTAGTTCTGACTCTGGGGACAGAAAGCTGACCAGTCCCTGATGACCTGAGAGTTCTGGATGGTTCATAATTTAGCAGGAGGTCAGACATGTATTTTGGGCCTAAACCATTCAAAGCTTTATAAACCAGCAGCAATATTTTTTAAATCAATTATTTGACACCCAGGAAGCCAGTGTAAAGACTTCAGAACAGGAGTGATGTGATCCACTTTCTTAGTGTCAGTGAGGAACCAGTGTAAAGACTTCAGAACAGGAGTGATGTGATCCACTTTCTTAGTGTCAGTGAGGACTCGAGCAGCAGCGTTCTGAATCAGCTGCAGCTTTCTAATAGATTTTTTAGTGAGACCTGTAAAGACACCATTACAGTAGTCCAGTCTACTGAAGATAAAAGCATGGACAACTTTTTCCAAATCCTGATGTGACATTAGTCTTTTAATCCTAGATATGTTCTTTAGGTGATAGTAGGCTGATTTAGTAACTGTTTTAATGTGACTGTTGAAACTCAGGTCAGAGTCCATGACTACACCTAGATTTCTGGCTTTATCTGTTGTTTTGAACATTGCAGACTGAAGCTCAGCGCTAACTTTTATACGTTCTGCCTTGGCTCCAAAAACCATTACCTCAGTTTTATCTTTGTTTAATTGGAGAAAGTTCTGACACATCCAGTCATTGATTTGTTCAATGCACTTACTCAGTGTTTGAATTGGAGAATAGTCTCCTGGTGAAATGGTTACGTACATTTGTGTGTCATCCACATAGCTATGGTAACTTATTTTGTTGTTTTTCATTATCTGAGCCAGTGGTAGCATGTAGATGTTAAAGAGAAGAGGCCCCAAGATGGAGCCTTGAGGTACCCCACATGTCATATTTGTCAACTCCGATGTATATTTACCTATAGAAACAAAGTTTTTTCTGTCCTTTAAAGGGGACCTATCATGCAAAATGCACTTTTGTACGTCTTTTATACATGAATATGTGTCCCCGGTGTTCCAGGGAACTCACCAAGTGTCAGAAAACACAACCCTCTCTATTTTCCTCCATACCCAAATCTCTAAAAAAGGGGCTGCAACGGATCTGATAAAAACTGATCCAGATTTGAACACTGTCCTGACGTCAGGACGGTGGCGCTACGGCTATTGAGCCAACTCTCCACCTATCAGGAGAATGTGGGGTTGGGTCACGGCCGGCCATTGCCGCTCGAAAGCGCTGGAGATGTAGTACATATGCCAGGCCTGTAAGTGGCGCTGTAGTCTGCCACAAAAGCAGCGAAGAAGACTTCCCGCGCATGGTTACCATGGTTACCCTTCTGTTTATTCTCCGCTGTGGTTTTTTTTTCTCCCTCCCCGAGGCAAGCGTTTGCTCCTGCTGCTTTAATTCAATGCAACCCCTCCCCGTCGAGGCAAGCACTGTAATTCTCTCCAGTTAGTCCACCAGCAGATGACAAACACCCACCTCTCCGCCTCTTCCAAGGAACGAGGGGACCGTGCGGCAGATTTTCAGTTCACCGGTCAAGATGTCCGTTAAAGTTTAAATCTTCCGGACAAAATTAGAAAAGTGCCGGTCAAAGGTCTTCTTTGTTATTTATTGAGCTTTAAAACAAATGAATAACGACTCTATATAATAATAGGCTATAATAAAACACGGAGGACGGAGATCTTTTTTTCTCCCCCTCTTCTGACTTCATCAGAGCACGGCTCCCCTCTCCTGCAGGGGGACGTGGTCAGCTGCAGCTCACAGAATCAGCCCCCTGCAAAAACAGGGCTGGAGAACAGCAGATAGAGCGAAATGAGGCATGGCTAAAATGCATGATCTGTTTGGTATTTTGAAAACAGAAACGTATAAATATACCTTATATAGGTATGGCCCTACAATATGTAATTTAAATATAGCATGATAGGTCCACTTTAAGTAGGATTCAAACCCATTTAGAACTGTTGATGAAAGTCCCACCCAGTTTTCCAGTCGGTCTAGTAATATGTTGTGGTCAACAGCGTCAAACTGAGATCTAATAATACTAACACTGAAGTTCTGCCACTGTCTGTGTTTAAGTGGATGTCATTGAAGACCTTTACAAGAGCAGTCTCAGTGCTGTGGTTTGGACGAAAGCCTGACTGGAACACATCCAAACAGTTATTTAAATGCAAGAAATTACTCAACTGTTGAAAAACAACTTTTTCAATGATTTTACCTAGAAATGGCAGGTTTGATATGGGCCTGTAATTGTTCATTACTGAAGCATCTAGATTATTCTTTTTTAAGAGCGGTTTAATGACTGCAGTTTTCAGGGCCTGTGGAAAAACACCTGAGTGAAGAGACTTGTTTACTATATGAAGTAGATCTGAGGCCATGCAATAAAAAACATTTTTGAAAAAATCCTGTTGGAATAATATCAACAGTTAGTCCAACTCTTTTGTTAAGACCAAAACAACAGAAAACTTGTGATATCCCCGTCAGCCTCAGCCGTGCTCTGCGTGTATAGTGCTAATTAGCAATGTGATATGTCTTGGAAACAATAGATATTAAAGTTTCTTTATATTGCATCATCATTTAGTTGCTTTTCCCTCCAGTCATACTTTAATAGCCAATCAGTAGCTAACATTACAAACGCTATAGGCTATAGCACTACATTACACGTTCTTTGTCCCTTTAATTGAGGTGTTGCCACCAGCTTTTGTTTGACTCCTGAATGATAATCAACTACTTCCTTTTTAAAGTGTTTGTGTAACACCACTGTGTTTTTGGTCTATAACTGAAGCTGTTACTTGGTTCTTGTTTTTCACCACTGCATTAACCATAAAGACAGCACCATATATTTTGTGTTGGTGGAGTGTTCACTTGCTGAGGGGAAGATGGAGTGGTTGAGGATGTATACACATGGGGGAAGAGCTGCAGTAACAGAACTCAGCTGGAGTAGGTTTCTTGAGGGAATGCTCGAGGAGCGGGAACAGAGCCAAAAGAGCGCGGAAACATACTTCACTTTATTGATTTTGTCGATCGTCTTAAATGAGGGGCACTCTAGGCCAAAGGCTCACCTCTGCATTTTCTCTGTGTGCCTCGGCTGCTCGGTGGACCACAAGCAGCCGTTACAGGAGCCAGGAGAGAGGGATTATGTGCAGTGTGTGCGTGTGGGGAGGGGTGTGTGTATTTGAGCCAGCTGTAGTGAAGTTCTAACTTAAGTTTATGACTTCTCAAGTATTTGGTATCAACCTTTTGTCTGGTCTCCGTGAGGTGCACTGCCTCGGGTGTGTGGCATAAATAAGGCTATTGTTTGGATCACATGCATCATGTTGAAGTCCAGAAATGAGATACAGTGTGTGTATGAAACACCCCCACACCACCCCCATCACGGATCATGACCCTTTGCTTTACACCAGAGATACACTACGATTGTGACTTATTCATCAACTGTGACTGGGTTATGAATGGCTTCCCGAGGCAAATATTGATCATGTCAAGCGTAACATCACTACACTTAAAGCAAATGTCCATAAACAATTACGGAGCATAGTCTTATAGTATTCTCCATTTTTGCTTGGACTGACATGCTCATTTGTTTGATATTCCCATATGTGCTTTTATTTTTTACAGACAGTGTCAATAGTTATTCAATTACTAGCACCATGAAGAGCTTACCGCTGGCCCCAAAGGCACGGCCTATTGAGTCACTTTATAGTTTTTTGGTTGAACTCCAGCCAAATCAAATCAAATCAAATCAGGTTTTATTTATATAGCACATTTAAAAGCGATTTTTGGTCGAGCCAAAGTGCTGTACATGTAATAAAAACACATTACTACAATCACAATAAACGACAATAAATTACAACAGATATATCTTAAAAACAAAATAAAAATAAAACACACGGAAAAGTCAGGAGTCGTGCTCCGCTCTAACTAGAAAGCCAGAGAGAAGAAGTGTGTTTTTAGTTTAGATTTAAAAACCCCTAGGGTCTGGGCCGACCTCACATGGAGGGGCAGAATGTTCCAGAGCCTAGGGCCAGTACCCCTTTTAATTGAGATTTTAATGCAAAAATGATATCATCTCTCTTGGGTTTCAGCACTCTATATGTTATTTACATTTCAAGACATAACTTATACTGTCACTTAAATATGTTGAGAAAAACAGTCTTTCTGCGTGACCTTTAATCTCAGTTTAACAGATAGATTTCCAACAGCAACATTTTAAAGCCAATTACAGGAAGAATTACGTATTTACGAGTTTTTACAAGTTATTTGTTACTCAAAACTAATTCTTATTCAAAGCCTGGCAACATAAGCCTTATTACATATCTAAAGGGATCTCTAAATATAGGACATCTCAATATACTTTGTCACAGTGTTGCAATATCTTGTAAACCCAATACTCCCATAAGACATCCGTAAACCAATCTTAAAAACTATTTTTAACAGCTGAGAAATGTTTTGTCTAGAACTTGACTCATATTGTCATATAGGCCAACTATAGACCACATTATAAGCATTTTTATAAAGTGATCAGTATATAAACAGAAAAAACAACTATTCTGATATATGATTAAATATATCAGAATAGTCAAATATTTTTGCGATTTTCTGTATCCAGTTTCCAAATTGTGAAAATATTCAGCTTAAACTAAATGTCCTTATGTTTCGGTGCTTGGTTGGATTAAACATGCAACATTACTGATATTTTGCTATTTTCTGTTTCTCTTTCAAACCAAACCTATAATTCATCATTTTTTGTGAGAATAAAAATCTGATTAAAGCATATTGCAAATAATCTAGTTGATGTCTTGGAGCACATTTCTCTGAGTTGGTGCAATTAGTCGTATTTCATTACTGAGCAGTCTCTGTTTGGAAGTCTGAACAGCATTAAACAGTGAAGGTGAAATCCCTTTCAAGTCTTTATTTGGTCTTTATGTAGCCTTGTGTTGGATTTGTCTGTGTAGTTACACTTTGGTACAGCACACATTGTGGATCACAACACATTTCATAGGTTGCATGTTTGGTGTTGTTCCTCCTAACAGTAGGTTAAACCTGTCAGTATCTCAGTCTGATCTGAATGTTGGTTTAGAATCTTCTATTAATCCTTTATGATTGCCTTTTGTCACACAATAACACTTTAGCCGTGTTGAGGGAATGAATATGGTTTTTGCGGGGTCTTCCCCCTGCATCCCCCTGTTGTTGTCCTACTTATCATCTTCATCTGCGTTTCCGTTATAACCTACCTAAGCTTCTGTATATTTTGTCCCTCTCATTTCATTACACACAATCCCAGAGAAAGCACTGGGCCGGATCAGTTAGTCCCAGCCAGCTCAGTGCTTTCCCTGTTTCTTTATTAAGGTGTAATCAAACATCACTTTAAGTGGAAAATAAATATCCAGATCTAATAAGCTGCTCAGCCGGATCATGTAAATGCTAATTTTCAAGCTGGTTCCAATCCATCCCACCGAGGGGAGAACAAGCCCCAGCAATCGCCTCCTCCACCCGCGATTGTAAATCAGGGGAAATAATGGCTGGATAATGACCAGTTTGCGGTCCCAAGCAGATTGAATGATAACAAAGCACGCATGTTGCATGCAGCTTTGCATTTAACATCCTATCACGCGGAAAGCCTGCACACAGCTTGGTGTGCCTCATTAAAGGGGTTTGTCAAAGCCTTGTAAATGTTGTATAGCAAGGGGTAGAAGATTCACAAGATAAACTTCCTGATAGGGGAAGACAGGGTTTGTTTCCCGCCCAAAGGGGTCTCCTCCCTGACAGGGGCCCAGAGATCTGAGAGGACCAGCGAGCCAACACTCATCTGTTTTCTAATGTGAAGGAGTGAGAGTGTGAAGCAGAAGGGAAGAAAACCCACTTAGACGAGCTCTAAATAATAATTTATAAGACATATAAATTGCCTCGTTTTCTTGTTTGGGGAGAGGCTGATTTAGCTGCTAATTGGTGACAGAAACTGTCAAACGGGTGGCAGATAGTGATTGTGGTGGCTTCTGTCAGGATTAGGTGAGAGGGAAGAAGAAGAGGAGGAGAAAAAAAAGGAGCTTTCTTCTGGTGAAGGCAAAGACAATATGACGGCAGTCCCCTCCCTTCCCTTGTCTGATATTTACCCAAAACACATTAAACAGATAAAAAAGGGAAAGGAAACAATAAGCTCAGGATTATGGACCCTGTCTCGTGCCTTCGTCTCGTGCTCTCATGTCTTCTCTTTTTTCTCCTCTCCTCTAAGCTGTCTCTGTGATTGATTAACGTGTTTGTTTGAAGAAATTCTGAATGTTTGCTCGCACAATAAAACACACAGGGTTAGGGATACAGGCAGGATGTACACAGACTCGCACAAAGACAATGAATGCAGCGGAGACACGGCGGTGAGACGGATAAAGACTGACTGACTGATCTCTGGAGGGCATCTTCCCCTAACCCCGCCTTGACTCTCCTCCCTTTTCTCTCGAGCATTAAAATGAACAGTAATTAGGCTTTGATACTCTGGCAAATGAACAGTAATTAGAGTGTGCTACTGTGGATCCTCTGCCTGGGCCGCTCATTGAATATTCACACCGTTATTGAACGTTAAGATTAGTTCGCCGCTGTTGTGCACAAACACTGTGGCATGGCAACGGCCCTTTGCAGATGGTGTTAGGGGGATGGTGGAGGCAGAGCGTGTGTATGTGTGTGTTGGTGTGTGTGTGTGTGTGTGTGTGTGTGTGTGTGTGTGTGTGTGTGTGTGTGTGTGTGTGTGTGTGTGTGTGTGTGTGTGTGTGTGTGTAGACAGGTCGCCCAAGCCCGGCGGACCCTCAGAGGGGATTTTCTGGTTATTAGATCCTTGCCAGATCATGGGCCAATTATAAAGAAAACTGTCAGTCAAGGCAAAGTGGCTATGTGATTAGCGGAAAAGGACAAAATCAGGTGAGCAGTGTGAATCTTTCCGGAGGCAGCTTTGATTTGCTAATAAGAGAGGGAGATGGGAGAGGGGAGAGGACCGGGGCCGGGTCCCCAGCTGTAGTCCTGCTTTGCTCTCTTCATTTTCACCGTGACCTTCTTAGCACTGCCGGTCTAATCCGCGCTGCAGAGGAGACATAAAGGATGGCTCTCGGGGGGGTTTCTGGGTCCAGCCTCTGAATGAGGCACAAGGGGGTTAGCCACCAAAAAATGAGAGCAGTACCCTCTACTCCCAACCAGAGGGCCATGAGTAATCAAACAGTTCCTTCAGCGCGACAGGGGCCAAATGCTGCGTAATTAGCCTAATAGTTTTAAAGACTTTTTACTTGTGATAAAGAAGAAGCTCTGTCAGAGAGAGAAGGGGGAGGGAGAGGATAAGAGGAGGGAGGGAGAACCGCTTGTCTCCGAGAGACAGAAGCTCTGTTCGCTCCTCTTCCTAATTTCTGAAAGCGCGACAGTGTATCCTAATTTAGTGGCTGGTGACCAGGGCTGACATTGAGGGGCGTGGTAGGGGCCTTTTTTTTCTCCCCCGCCGTGCTTCCTGGCTGGGAAGAAGCGAGCGCCGAGGGGAGACAGGCAGCACAGTGCCAGGGCTATAATGAAGCGCGGGAGACAGCAGCCTGACAGCTCTGGCAGGTGATGCATGGGGCCCATGCTAATTCTTCAGCAAGCCAGTGATGGATCCTGAAATCTTG
The DNA here is from genome assembly GCF_902827165.1 of Trematomus bernacchii. Taxonomy (NCBI): domain Eukaryota; kingdom Metazoa; phylum Chordata; class Actinopteri; order Perciformes; family Nototheniidae; genus Trematomus; species Trematomus bernacchii. Next base: position 4,693,902 of record NW_022987708.1, read on the forward strand.
ACCACACATCCCATTAGCCCCTGTCTGTGACAGGAGAATAAAGATATTAAAAAACCCAGGAGAAGTTGGGAGGTGGGGGGGGGGGGGGGCGTGGACAGCCAGTCAAAGGACCTTACGCAAACCTCCAAGTCCTCTGCAATATTTTCAGCAGCAAAGTTATTGATGACTTAACCTCTGGGGTGCAGGTTATGGGTGATGGATACTGTGCATCCGCAGCATGGAACAGCAGAGGATAACAAGGCAGACAGTGAATCACCTGCCGCGGCTGATAAAAATAGAATATGACAAGTTCTATCTGCAGCTTCTACACTGCATTACTCCCTGTACATTCTAAAGAGATGAGAGGACTGGGCTTTCCTGTTAATACATTAGCTCATTGAATGTCTTTTCTATGGTCTCAGCTGTTCTGTGCATCCCCACTGCCCTGGCTATTGCATCTCAGCACTATGAATGGAAGAACTGTTTATTAGGCTGTCCCCGCCAACTCCTCTGCGACCTCCCCTCCTTTGCAGGAACACAAAAGAAGCAGGAAATAAAAAAGCGTAGGAGGGTTTGGAACTCCGTAGCTATCAAGCACTCAGGTGTGTTTACCATATATCTTTTATCTTCCTGTGCAGGATAGGGCTAATATTTCTGACAAGTTTTGTGTGAAATATAAATGACCCGGCCTCGATACAAATAGGAAAACCGGCAGCGAGGCGAGCTGAGTCGCAGCCAGGGCCCCCGGAATCCTCCCTATTTCTCAGGGTTGACAAATAGCACCGAGCAAGTTCCAGGGGAAACTGAGAGGTTACTGTGACAGACAAGGAGCACAATTATCACACTATGATGAAAGAGCGGTGGCGAGCGCGCGTCGCACCGTTAATTACCGTCCTTTTTCCACCAGCCTCTAATGTGAGGAAAAACACGCGATGACAAGTGTGTAAAAGAGCAAGCACTAAATTACTGTCAGGAGAAATAAACGGAGGATCGCGCGGCCTGCACAGTGATTTACGGGGGCAATTAGTCACCGCCCCACGGAGATGCTGAGGACAGCAGTGCGGCGGGAGTGTGTCAGGGAGAGAGAGTGTGAGAGACACCCTAATGCTCCACCCACACTTCCAAGGAAAGGGGATGGGGAGCAGAAGAATGTTCTCCATGCTCTTGGCTGAGTGACCTTTGTCTGGCGGAGGGCCTTTATCTAACTTTTCTATGGTATTAAAGTAGTTCAGAAATAAATGATCAAGCAACAACAATGCGGCGAACATCCTACTTCAAATCAGTGCCATGTTGTCATATGTATATGTAGGGCCTATCATAATAGAATGAAAGGAGTAACATCAATGGGCGATATGGAGCAAATGTAGGTCACCTTTACTTGTGTTGTGCTGAAGTAGGTTGATTACGACACAAGTGTAAGACAAGCTAAAGCAATGTCTGTCATTACACCGTCAGTACAATGCAGCCTTTTGTCTTAAGTCGAATGTGTCAGTGTACTTGAAATGCTAAACGTCTAAAATGAGCAGTCCTCCGCTCCACCATCAAACATCAATGGGCTCTAATTGTTTCTAAACGTGACACAAGTTAAGATACTTCAGTTTAAAGCCCCGTCGTCACATCTCAAAAGTGACGCTTGATTTCTCATCTCGTCTCGGCGAACGGTTTTCCGAGACAGGAGGTCGCATTGCAGTCGTCACATGTCCCTCATATTTCATGCTCGGCTATGAAACGAGCCCTTTCATCACGCATTAAAATACCTGCTGTACTTTTAAGGAAGTAAAACCACTGGGAATAAGCCAGAGCGGGCGGAGAGCCCATTGATTTGTAATGGCTGATGACAGATAGTGTCACATCATCTTTGTTAATTTCACTCATTCCGAGCCGTTGAACAAACATGGCGTGCCCATTTTCTTTCTGAGAGAAATTTCTGAAGTGATAGGCTATTGATGAATGAATTTGAAGTATGCCTTGTTAAGAAATTGTCACACCGTGTGATATCTTACAGACATGTGATGAATTAAAGTAAAGACGGAAAGGGAAGAGGATGCGGTCGGAAATGTGTCTTAATACATCCATCATAGCCAACTAAAGACAATTATAGTCGAGCACCTTCAAGAAAACCCTCAAACATAGACTTTTGACATGCAAAGCTTTTGAAGCGTTCACTTCACTTAGTGCTGATGCTAACGTGACAAAATGTGTTGGATAAATATTGACATTTTAATCTGCCTTGTCATGCTCGTATACATATTTAGACTGAGCGTTTGCGCAATCCTTTTGGACAATAATAATACTGCCAGTGTTATGGACAGTGTGATATGAAGGGAGGGGGGGTGGGGTTCACATTCTCCCGGCCATATAAATCCAGTAGGGGCTAGTGAGTGGGCTTGCTAGGTTTGAGCCACGTTTCCAGGTCAGTGGCCTTGAGCATGCTTGGTTACAGCTGCCTTGCCCATTCTTATTGGCAAAGGTGCCATAAGACGGGGTTGCGAGGGGCCATAAGTGATGAGGAGGAAGGAGGAGAGGCTAACCAGGAGAGGACCATATGCATGTGCAGTAGTCTGCTTCCCCCAGGCTCTCTTTCTATCTCTCTCTCTCCACATCCCTCACTTCACTGCATTATCCACTCCTCTGCCAGGGCTATAAGTGCCAGGACATCAGACTTCCTCAAGCTGTCAGCCTCGCTTTTTCCCCCGGAACAACAACATGCGAGATTGGAGGAGAGTAGGAAAAAAGCAGCTGGTGGAGCTTGAGAGAGATGAGTGGAGAAACTCATTGGAAAGATTGGAAACAAGGTTTAGCTTGAGCTGTGCTGCTGCCAGTTAAAGGCATTTCCCTTTGTTTGGGTCCTGACGTTATTTTACTTTAACCACACAATGTGATTGGGATCTATTTCAGTACTATTCTCAAAGACTATAATCTTGTATTTAACTGTAAAAAAGTGTGAACTATAGTTTCTGTACCAAGACGTCTAAAAAACAAGGACTATTTGTATAGTTCCTCGCCTATGCCTGCAAGCTTTCTTTGAATTATTGCAATATGTAATTGGGCCATTACTGCAGCAGCTATAACAGGTTTTAAAAGTTATTCATGAAATATTTTCAAAATGTGAAGAATTTCAAAATGTATGTGTTTGAAAATATTTGGTTTGGATGAGGAGTGGTTGTTCCTGCATTTAATGTAACTGAATGTTCCATTCACATGATGGGGGAAAAGAGGTATCAAATGAAATACTATGGGCTGGTAGTGATATTGGTTCTGGCATTGTTATTCTTTAAAGTAAACCCCACCCAGGCAGTCCTTAAGTTGACATATATTCTACAAAAGCCTCCATTATATCTGTATTTATTTGCGTATGTTGCTTGAGGATTTTAAAATTCTGTGACAATAACTTCAAATGCATATTCCTTTATTATAACTAACCTTCATTCCAATGAACTCAGTTAGTAGATCAGCTGGTTGAAGCATTGGAGAGATAGATGACAAGAATAATGCCACTCATATTTGTACGGTAAGTAAATACTTCAAACGTAGTTAGCGTAGCTTAGCTCACAGAAACAGCCTTAATCTGGCTCTGTCAGGGCAGATTTAAGAGTGGTATCAATCCTCTCATCAAATGCTTTGTCACAATATTTCTAAGTGCAAATATACTCTTTTTAGTTTAGCAATGAAGGCATTAAAATTACTTTGGTTCTCCGGTGTTACACACTCTTTCAAGCTAGCTAGTTAGGGTCAAAACGTGTTAGCAGGACACTTTCTAAATATCAATAGATTGACGGGGTTCAAGTTTCAGAACGAGACAGCCCAAATAATATGGGGATTTGCAGCCATACATGGTAAATGTATCTTTCAAAATAATACTATATGTATCACAAATTGATATTTGGGGTGTAAATTAAGAAAATACAAAGAGATTGTTTTCTATGTGTTAGCCTAAATCTTCACAAATCTTTGTGTATTCTCAAGACATTCTTAAAAAACCCACATTGGGGATTTCATTGTGTAATTTTATCAATGTTATCATCAAATTAATGTTGCCAGCCCATCTCCATTCTTTTTGTTGTGTTTTTGTTGTTTATCAAGGAAAGCTATTTGAAAAGGTATTGGGGCTTTTCTTCATAAAAGAGATGCAAGTGTAAAAAACACACTTATCCACCTTTTCCCGTCTTTATGGCTTCTGGTGTTCTGTGAAAAACAGGCTTTGAAATTAGACTCACTAACTGGCTATGAAATAACAGACAGTCAAGGAGAAAAGGAGGTAAAAAAAGAGGGTCCATGAATCAATATGGGCAATGGGGGAAGGCCAAATGTAATAAATAATACAATAACAAGCCTAACTAATGAGCTGTTGCGACGGTGCAGTTCAGAACCGTCCCTTTGTACGAATCTCTGCTAATAATCTTGGGGAGCCGGTGGATGATGAAGTGTTGCCATAAGGCAACACCTGTGCAATTAAAGCAGCAGATTCTTCTGCACGTAACATTAATTTCAGCCCTTTATAAAGGCCCAATGAGCACACTAATAATCTGGTCTACTTGACTCCACGTCGAGCTGAAACAGAGCATCTAATTAGGTAAAGGTAATTAATTAGAGATAAACGGAGCTAATCAGGGCCCGTTAGCACTCCCACTTTCTTGGCATTAAGACGTGGAGCCTCCTGCTCTCTCATTGGCCGCCCTGTCATCTGTTCAGCCAACATGAAACATATATGTTTTTAATAGAGGCTCTGTGATCTGACAATGAACTGGCCTGCTCCCATAAGATCAAGCTCTTCTTCTAGTGCTCCTCTAATGATCTTATTAACTGATGGTAAATTACTGATTTATAAAAGTTGAGGCTGTTAAGCATCATGATAGTTACACATGGTGTAATTGGGGTTAGTTTGGGTGCATAACAAGATGGAATTTACATTCAGCAGCAGTTACGTCTCGTACACATGTGACTATAGACAGCTGAGTCAATCAACAGAAAATGTGTCCGCAAATATTTGAATGATCTATTCATCATGTACTGTAAGCCATATTTTTGGCAAAAAAGGCAAACCGTTTCTTAGTCTACCGTCCTAAAGATCATACTTTCCTGGTTTTCATTGACTTATGTGATATTAAAGAGAATATCTTTTTTTTTACTGCCATAGACTGTAAAATTATATTATTTTTTATATATAATGGAAATACCAATTTTGTACCATTTAAATAATACCAATATCCAGTGTTAGTTTTTTTTTGCATTTACAACCTAAAATGAAATATCTATGTTTTGGTGGCCGGGACATGATATAAAACAAGAAACAGTTAGAAATACATGAATATGATTTTTTTCTTCCCTCCCCAATATTTCATGGGGAAAACTAAGCCCCAGACAGCAAACATCCAACTTCCTATCATTTTTGTTCTAATTATAATATGAAAGGTGGCGGTGTGCACAGGGATGGAACAGCTTCCTTGTTACATCGATGCAATAGCTGCACGAAGACCCCTGTGCTTCTACTCATGTACCTATCATGTCCAATTTTTTTTCCTATAGATATCCAGTCTGCGCATATGTGCAAATAGTCTTTGAAAATGGAAATGTAATGGTTATTGTAATGAATAATGACTTGGCAGATCAGAAAAGCAGTAAGGCAGGAAATGCGAGCGATCCTGAGAGAAGGAGGTTTGTTTAGATGCTCGAGTGTTGTTGGGTTTCATGAGAAGGAATGATTTGGGGGAAACATGATTATATTTTCCCTCTGCTTTTCCTCGTACACAGGGGAGTCGTCTGCTACAAGAAGGCAGGGCGCTCCCTCGACACGCATCATTAGAAGGTTTTTTACAAGCGACAAGCAGGCTATTTGGCTGTCATTGGGATTGTTTGAAGAGAATATGTTTCTGCTCCAGACTCCAGGGAGCCTCACATCAGGAAAAAAGTAGATCACCCTTGAGCACTTGACACTGCTGTTATGCATTTGTCAATATTAAGGCTAAGAGGTTGGGCCGGTGTGTGTAAATTGGGAGTTTGGCGCCGTCGCCCGCCTCATATGTGAGTTGACCTTTGACCCGACATGTCACTCATTCGTTAACCTTGTTCATGCTAATTGCTCAGACTCACCTGCGCTGTTTGATTATTCAATTGTACGAATAATACTGAGCAATTTGCCTAATGTGTGAACACTGGTATAACTAGCTTAGCTTTTGTTAGTGTTGTTAGTAGAATACAAATGATCGACAGAAAATATTCACTAACTATTGTTTTCATAAATAATAGTTTATGTAATTTTTCATCCAAAATGCTGAAAAAATCTTAAAAATCTTAAGATTTCTGACTTTTCTCTGTTTTATATAATTTAAAAGCTAATTTTCGTTTGGCTTAGGATTGACAAAAGTAGAAATGTGGACTTTTAGAAATCAGGAAGGATATTCATAACTATTTCCTAACATTATATAGAACAAGCAATAAACCATTAAGATAAATTATAAGGGGAAGGATTAATGGATAATGAAAATAAACATTATTAGCAATCCTAGTAGCTATCTATTTAGCAATTATTTAGCACGGTATGCACAACATTTGCAGAAATGTCCCTTTTATCACTGATAGCAACTTTCTAAAAGCAGCAAAAAGGCACATAAAAACTGAGTCTATAACACAAAGTGCTTGAGACAGAAGTGAAAAGTGAGGTGGCACATAGTGCGGACATGATGGACTGTCACATTGCGAGCGTGGCCCATAATGCAACCATCACTGGCCCAAAGTGCAGGGTGTGTGCAGCGTTTACAATTGAAATGAGGCAGGGTGTAGGCATACAGATCCTCATTATATCATTTCCCTAAGGGCTGAGGGCAGCGCTGCAGACAGGAAGGAGGGAGACAAGTGCATCCTCGCTGTTCGCAACACACAGACGAGTAACAGTTTGGTTTCAACACCAATCTCCACATGGCTTTTCAAATGCGAGGCGGAGACCAATACAGAGGGGAGAGATTTGTGTCGGGTGTCTGCGATTCTGGTTCATTTGTCTGCTGTTCACCATGGGCGAAACAGGCAAACACGGCACGCGGGTCACATCTGATTCCCCATTGGAGACGAAATGGTGAAAGGATGGCAGCAGTGCGAGGCAGCATTGCAGCACTCCGCCGTGTCCAAAAGTATCTGCATCAGTGGGGCTGATTGTGAGGCCCCCGCTGGCGCTGTTTAGATAGTTTGACTACATCAAGCTCTCCTCCAGACGGCTCTTACTGGTGCGATTAGAGGAGGGTGAAGATGAAAGGTGTTCGGTGTATTTTTAAAATTGTTGATTTTCCGTGTAATGATAGCTCGTGCAATTAAGCGCTGGCTTCAGGCTCTGCATGTCCTTGTGAAAAAAATCTCCTATTTGTGTGTGTGAGTGAAAATGAACATGTGTGTGTGTGCATGTCTGCCTGTGCTTTAGATATATTTTCTACATTGATATTATATTTTAATGGTAAGCACCCAGCAGACTTTTCTATCAGTGTTTCAGATGTTGTGTTTGATATATGTGATGTGCATTGATGTTATACTCTCTAGTTAGTGTTGATATTTTAATAAAAGAACCCAAAAAGCAATTATAAAATCAGGTTAAATCTAGATCAACAGAAACAATGCAAACAATTAACATTCATAAATAGAATTTTGAATGATTTTTCCTGCAGAAAGTGTCGTAAACTAGCAGTGTTGAACACCAGCCCCCTCGTGTTGAGAGGAACTTGCCTGACAGCTAATGTTTCCTCTTGGATTAAAACATAAGCCAGCGTTTTCTTTGTTTTCTGATGTCTAGTTTTCACGGTATGGATGACAGGCCATTGTGTGTTTGTGTCTGTGTTTAAAAGGTGGTGGGCGTGTTCGCACTCAGTGATGGGGCAGTGTGGGGGGGGGGGGGGGGGGGGGGGGGGGGCTAACCTGTAGGGGAGATTGTCAAAAGGGCTACATTTGCCATGAGAGTAATTGTGCTGCTCCGTGGCATTCACTTCTGCTAAATGTAATCACTTTAAATAATGTCAGTGACATCTTGTGAAGTATTTGGTGGAAGAAAAGGCACTATGTAGGGCAGGCATCTAAGTGTGTGATCCCGACTGTCTGTGCGTTATCTTCTCTTTCATTAGAGATGAACAGCCTCGGGTTGGATTGGCGGGAGGCAGTGGGGGGTGGGGGAGTGTGTGTGGATGCAGGGGGTGGGCGGTGGGTACGGGAGGGGGTGGCTTCAGTGGGAAATAGGATTATAAAGAGGGCTCTAGTGTTGCCTAGAAGACAAAAGTGACTGACGATTAGCGTAATATTTGTTGCACAGTGCATCACTGGCTGAGCATCGTGAACATTTATCGCTTGTGCCAGCCAATTGCATCTAGCATTTCATCACACCCTGCTCCGGCCTGTGAAATCCCTCGTAATTGTACAAACAGTCAGAGTGTGAGAGGAGCAGGAGGAAATAAAAAGAGAGAGAACATGTTATCGGCGGCTGCCTGATGTGCCTTCTATACCTCGAGGCGCGGTGCTGGAAAATTCAGTGTGAACTTTCGACACTTAAATGCTAAAATGCGACTGATTTGAGATGATAATAGGCGCCCTAATAGAAGCTGATCTTTCGCAATGGCTTCCAGTCCTATAGCACGCAGCTGTAATGCGATGTGAGTCGACAGTTCGGGAAGGAGAAAAAAGTGGAGAAAGGCACAAATAGTGAAAGATAACACAACATATAACCCTGCTTGCTGGCTGAGAGGGAAACATGGCTCTGCTCCGTATCAGGGCGGTCGGAGGTAGAGCAGATTGGAGAGGGAGCAGGAGACAGGGCAGGAGACAGTAAGTGGAGCTGGCAGAGCGAGGATCCAGGCGAGGGGGCTTGACGGTGTAAGAACGGAGCTGACCCCTCAGCCCTCCAAGATCCACAAATGGACGCAGGCGTTGGACGGGACAGGCCTGGAGTCAGAGACCTGCTCAAGGTTGACAACAGCTGGGGTCAACCTTCAGCAAAGCCGCGTGTAAACAAGCTGCTGAAAGAAAGCTAAAGGGCTCGAATCATGGCTGCTTCCATGGTAATCCTTCACTTATTGCCATGCTGAATTGGCCTCAGATATTTGAGGGCTGCCTCAAAGGAAAAGCTGGAGTAAGTGTAGCACACCAGTGTTTGCTGCAGTAACAGCAACAGTCCCAGAAATCCTTAACATTTCTATTACTTATTTTTGGTTAGATTTGAGAGATTTCTGCCTCCATCTGATCATACATGTCGTGAAATGCTGAGGAAATGTTTACACTGAAAACTGTTGACAGTGTGTTGGTGATGCTGATATGGAACGTTTATTTTTCAATACTGTGAGCAACAAACACATTTCCTTCTACCTCTATTGTATAGGGGTTGAAGGAAGGAATCTTGGAGATGTATATCTCAATACGGAGCATAAAAGTGTATTATTGACCATGGAAATAGCCGTTTGACATTGAAAAATCTTGTAGGATAAGGCAAGTGCTAGGGTGAATGTTTCTTATTGGCAACAAATGAAATAAAAACAAGTATTTGTGTATTGATCTTTGACCTTGAAGTTGTGTTTTTGGTTACTACTAAAGTTTAATTTCTTATTTATTTATCAATAGTTTCGTAAAACAGTTTGGCACTGTAGATCCAGCAAAGAATACTAAAATAGAGGTAAACGGTGCATTCGTTGGGAACTCTTTTAGCGGTGGACTAGTACACATTTGTTGCTCTTGTGAGAATATATAGCGCATAGTGCCTGTGTTTATAGTAGTCAATGAACATGTCATCTATGTGTGTTTGTAGTTTGGACCAGAGTTCTATGGTTAAGACAGGGTTGTGAGGCTTACTTTAAAAGTCTATTCTGTTACTATTTGTAAAGGAAAGTAATCAGTAACCTAAACTGTGTCAGATCAACATTTCAAAATAATGCAACATTACGTTTGGATTACATCAAGATCAAATACAATGCAATTTAAATAAAAACGTTGTTTACTTAAGTGTATTATGTAAGAAAAAATAACAATGTGATCTACTGAGTATCAAAATGATTGTATTGATAGGAAAAGCTGCCTTTCATGAAGCATATTCAGACAGCAGCATACACACCAACACTGAAACACATGAGCACATACTACAGTTTAAAAAGCAGAAATAAAATCTGAGCTGACAGAAAATGCTCCGTTTTAGTTTAACACACACAGTTAAGCTCACACACACTATTTTATGAACATATAGGTTCACCTGCTGAATTAAAAACAGAACAAAAGAACCAAAGAAAGTGAAAGCCATGAAGCAGATTCAGGCAGTAGGTGTATATATTCACACTTAAAGTATTAGCCTACAGAACAGCATGGCGTACAGAGAAGAGAGAACATCTGGTCCTTTGCAACAAACACTATATGATCTTTTAGGTTTTACTAACACTTTAATCCTGCTAGTGATTCACTAGTTTTAGAAATATAACATTTATCTGATTACTTATTTGTTTATGTAACTGTAAGGGAATACAGTTACCTTTTTTTGTATGAATAAGTAATCCAGTTATATGTAATCCATTACCTCCCAAGTCTTGGCATAGAAGATTAAGATATATTAGGCATTAGATATACAGACAAAGCTTGGCTGAATATCTAATTGATGAATTATCATAAGTTCCTGTGGGATAAAGACAAATAAAGAATATCACCAACCTTATCCTAATTCCTTTTTTTCCAAATCAAAACTATAAACATGGCTAGACACCAGAGACAAGTATGAAAATAGGTGTTTTGTATTTTGTGAACTGACCTGTAACTCTTTGTGGAGTGGTACACATTTAAACTAGACAGTGTGTGTTGCCTCAGCACATTTACATGCGACTGGCTGTCCTGACATGTGATACATTGAATGAATAGCACAAGCAGGCTCAATAATTGCGGAGATAAATGTTGCTGTCGTCTGTCAAGAGGAGAATGTGTTAAAAAATAAACTTCTGCTCATCTGTGCTGTTCGTCATCTCATCAACACGCCGGGGTCCTACGGTGACCGTGTCCCAGGCAGACAGACGCTTTGTCAAGACTTTTAATTAGTAATGGGGGGTCTCCAGGGGATGGGTCTCATGTAGGGGGAAGTGTGTGTGTTGTCTGCGAATATAAGCATGTATGAAAATAATCTTCCTTGTCTGAAAATGTTGTGCGCTGATTGCGAAAAAACAGTATTTCACGAGTTTAAAGCATCCTTCCCGCACACGGGTTATTATCAAAAACACACACACATCTTGCCTGCCGTTTGAGAGGGACGGAAGCCGCCAGCAGTGACACACACGCTCGCATTATTATTATTTCTGATGCATTTAATATCCTCGGTTTAAGCTTTGAAGACAATCTTTGGGGAATATTGAATCTAACCATTCTCTTTTGCCCCCGATTCCTCTCTGAGACAAAACTTTGTTAATTAGCCCCGTACCTATAGGCAGAGTTTTCATTTTCTCAGTTTTCCCTGATATTATTAAAGCTGCTGCTGACTCTTCCCACCCTTCTTCCTCCTCCTCCTCTGTTGTCTTGTTATCCGAAGTTGCCACTGGCGCTTTTTCATGCAAATTTGGGCCAAGCGTTTTTGCAGCATCCTCCCATACCATTAATGGCTGTGGCCCAGGGTTGGCCCTCCATGCCGTTGATGCAAAGTCTTTGACTGTTTCTGAGTGTCTCCTTAAGGCCCTCTTTGCCCGGTCCACACCAGCGCTGTCTTTTCAGGACTTATCTCAGCACCCTTGTTCTTGAGTAGTTCAAAGTCTTCACAAATCCAGCTGTCAAACTAAAGTTAGGCCTGGGACCTTTTAGAATGTCTTTTAGAAATCAATAGGACTTCCCGAGCCTCCTTTTTCTTTAGTCCATGTTCTTTAAAACTTAACACAAAGCCCTTCACAGTCTAGCTTCATTTGATGGTACTTTTTTGCTTACAATATATTTTCCTTTGAGTTTCTTGAGCAAAATGAGCAAAAATGCTGTTGAAAGATCATTTGCATAATACAGTACTTTACCCAGATTACATCATTTTGTCAATGTATTTAGCTAGCATTTTTAACACATGGGTTGGGGTTGCTTGATATACAGATGGAGTTCCAAGAAAGGCTTCATATATATATTTAGTTTTTATATTCTATAAATTAATGGTGGTTGTAAATTCAAACAAAACAAAAATGAATTAAAACTACTTGGTGAGGTTAAGTTAAGCTTCATGGTTTGACTTCAAATGGGAACACTTAATAAGTATTTCATACCATTTCTAAGAAAAATGATCTGTTTCTAAATCAAAACAAGTCATTGCTGATTAAGATGTTATAATACAAATCTGTTAAAAGGTTATTTAGTCACATTTGAAATATCTACAGGGGCTGGTTTCAAAGTTCGTTTGTAGTGATGTAAGTCATTTCAACTATAAGTGAACACATCAATTAGCAGTAGAACTGTCACTTTTATATATAAAAAAAGATACATTTGTTGAATCCAAAATGCTTCTTTATATCACTTCTTTGATAGGTTTTTGTTTGGGATGATTCTTATAGTATTTTACAGCTTGCTAATTATTCTCCATTTTGCATTGTTACTGAGAAAACAAAAGCCTTAAAGGTAGGGTAGGTAATTTTGGAGAAACCAGCTCGAGATCGCTAGAATTTGAAAATACACAACCGGAGAAAATCTGCCACTTCCTTACAGAGCCCCTCCTCCAACACACACGAACGTGCACATGACCAATGAGGGCACGAGATAAGTTTGTGCACAGATGGAAGGCTGACAGGCAGGTAGGCCATCTAGTTATTTTAGCCGGGCCGGCTCAGATGATTGGTCGTGCTTTTTACAGCGCCACGGCTTCCACAGATGACATTTTCTTATGTATTTATTGTCAAAGCATTTAATGTATTAATTGCTATCGGGATGTTAAGAGCATTCCATGGAATATAACAAAAAGTGTTTCTGAAGTGAATTACCTATCCCACCTTTAACTGATAGTTGTACTAGTAGTAGAAATAATGGGTAATTTACATTTTGAATCAAAAGTAGGCTCATACGTAGGAAATGATAAGCTAACTGGCACAGCCTAAAGCAAACAATAATACATGTATTTGGTTTTAAAATGTGTAACTGATAATATGGCAACAATAAATGTGTTTCTGCAATTCTGCGGCTCATGAGGAATGTTTCAATGAAGGACATCCATCCTGTTTACAGAGCACACTAGCACAGCATTTATTTCTTGCAGTAGAAACATTGCAGCTCATCTATGAGCATTACATTACTAATGGCATACTAATAACACCATTCAGACTATTAAAAGCTCTCCTGCAGATGAGCAGGATTCAAAATGTTTAACTGAACTCCCACTTCTACAAAACAGTCGACTGTCTTTTGAATAATTACGTTTTCCAGGCCTTTGATTTGCCTCTGACTTTAAGAATATGAAGCGATCACCTCTGGCTATGTGATTCGCACTAAAGGACTGCTTTACATTGCCAAAGGGGCGACGCTAGCTGCTCCCCCATCACACAAACGGATGTTATTCACAACAATATGCAAAGTGCCAGCACCTGGGACTCTCAAAAGGAAGTAGACTTCAGCATTAAATCACTGGAAAGTCATTATTCAAAGAAGTTCAATATTTTTGTTTTCATAGCACACTAAAATGCATGATTTATCTACATTGAATAGGTAATATGGTGTTACATATCCTAACCCTGGGCGTGTTATATTTCACATTGGAACAATTTACAATATACATAAGCAGCTGTATGACTGTACTGTGGCTGTGTGAGGGGATGTTTTATGTGCGTGTCTATTGTGTCCGTCTAATGATGAATACAAAGTCTGTGTTGCTCACAGGCACAGCTCTGAAAATGTAGACCTTTTAAATTCAGCCTCGCCTCAGTGTATCTGTGTATCACTTTCCAAAGAGCTGGTCAGTTTTGTCTTTAGGCACTCATGTTGCAGTAGAGGTGTATTCTGTGATCTAGACATATACAGGGCCATGTTTGAATGAGCCACTTCTTCTGAAGCTGCACCCAGGCAGCTTTAACAATGCTGTAAAGCGTAATGACAGCACTCTGAACAGCACCATGATCACAGGCAGTAAAACTATGCAGATGGTGGCAGATGATCAGTGCCGTGTGAACAGAATACAAATGACTGCAGTCCGATGGAGTGAACTGTGGATCCCGTTAGGACAAAGGCACAGTAATGGCCGCCTCTGGGATAATACGTAGCCTTCTGCTGAAGCTGCTTTTATGGCCGCAAACTTTTCATTTGTGCAAAGTTATTCGCTGAAAGCTGCAATTCTGACAGTTTGCTCATGTTGCCCATTAAATCCCATATGAAGGGTAAGTGTGTTCCCATTGTATGTCCTATATCTGGTAATACAGCTGGATATTTACTGAGGCAATTCGGGTTAAGTACCTTAGATACACAGCAGCGTCCCAGCTGGGATTCCAACCTTCTGGTCACAAGTCTGCTCTTTTAAACATCCCTGCTAATTGGGCTGTGAGGTAGATTTCAGAAACGGTTCAGCAGCTTTCCCTGGTTAGCAGCCCCAGATGCAAAGTTTGATCACACTACTCTGTAACAAGTAAAATGTTGTTATATCATGGTTACAAGAATATGAATGCCTTAAGGGATAATGTGCAGCTAGGCGGTCATTAACGAGAAAATAACAACTGAAAGGGTCTTCATAAATCTCGATGCGAGCCCATACCTTGTTCCAATTACTGTTCACTTCCTGTCTGTCTTCTTCTGTTGATTTCTCGTCCGCCGCTCGGTCTTTTAACCTGTTAAGCCCTGAGCCTGTTTTTCAGGTCTCAGGCTCGAAAATGACATTCCCAGAACAAATGACCATATCTTCCCTTCTAAAAGGGTTAAATTAATAATCTTTATTCTCAAAGTAATGATAAAGCTGTGAGTTGGATGTAGAAAAGTCAGAATCAATATAGATGTTTTTTATTTTAAAGAAAATTCAGATTTTACATAGTAAAAAACTGTAAATTATAGTGTCCGTCCAAAAATTCTTTTTTACTTATAGTGAAAACTACCCTTGAATGATGGGTTAGTAGACTAAAAGCTTTAGGAATCCAAAGTACAACATATAATAAGTACCCTGTATCAAGATTGATGCAAAACAAGTGAAATTTGACCTTTTTAGAGAGATTTAGCCAAAAACCCCCACTTCTGGGGTCATTTGGGTGGATTTGACCTATCTCTGGCCCCCCTTGCTCGATTTTGATGAATGAAATCTCTTTATAACCGCTAGAGCCAATGGAATCGAGGGAAAGTTATATACACACCAAAACCTAAGGAGTGAGAGTGACGCGTTACCAAAACCGGAAGCTGCATACACTCTGGTGGCTACCATTAGCAGCTAACTTTTCCGCTCCGATTTTTACATAAAAAATGGAATTATGGATTATAAATAATTTCTTCAAAGGCACAGGTACATTATCAACCTACTGTATGGATCAACAGTTGTAGCATTTTTTTCTTTTCGTTTTAATGCCATTGAACACGTCTTTTGACCTAATTGACAGCTACGGTGAGACAATCTGCCGTAAAAGCTCCGTAAAGGTACGTGTTGTGATGTCTGTGTTTGCTTCCCCTGTCGCAAGTTCGGATCGCTCAGTGATGATACTATACCTAAATAATCAGTGGAGTCTCAGCTTTAATCGGCTATATTGTATGTGCAGCTACGATAAGTAATAAGGGTATTTTTATCTTGAATTGTGTGCCGCAGTGCGTTAGAATTTTTTCGCTCAGGGGTCATTTAGACGCTTCTTATGAGACTTGTGTTTTGTTTTGGTAAAAATGGTTCATATCTTCAGTTAGCTGAGATTCTTCCCGTTAATCTGGTGCTACACATTAATAGTTTCATAAATGTTAAGAAGCCCTGAGACATTATCTCGAAAACAAAACGGTGGGAGGGGTCCAATGGGGGGACCGCCGTGCTTAAGAGGTTAAAGTATTTTTCTTCTCTTGCGCTCGTTTTCCTTTCTTTACTGGCGACAGTTTAGCAATTCTATAGCAAAGAAGCCAAAGTTTCGTGGTTTCCATGTCTGCCAAAGGGATGTCACGAGGAACTGAAACCAGGGTACATAGTCGATGCCGAATTCTGAACGGTAATTGTTTTTACCATAGGAAGCTTTGCACTTCACAAGTGGTGTCAACCATTTCCACACTTCCTTGAAATAATGTGTACCTACACAAAGGATTTACAAAAAGCATGCTGAAACTGCAAGAAATGTATTAGAAAAGAGTTTAGGCAGGTGTAGATACAGTAAGACATTTAATGGATTCATTTAAAGGCCCTGACACACCAAGCAGTCACCAGAGAACTCGCCGACGCCGACTGTTGCGTCGCCGTGTTCTCCTGCATCTTGGCCATGTGTCGCACTGGAACACACCGCAAAGACTTCAGCCGAGCACATACGAACAGCGCATGCGTGAGTTACAATAACTCTCCTTACCAGCAGGCGGCGGTAGTGTGTATCCGCCATTCAAAAGAGGCAACAACCGGAAGACAGAGAAGAAGAACAGACTGCGTGATCTAAACAAACAACAAATAGCGTGTGCGTTCCATTTTCACTCTCGTCCATCGAAAACATGTTTCGTGCGGTACTGGAGCTATCAGCCATTGGAGTGTTGCTTGTGGAAGACATTCTCAAGCAACCGTTTCGCTTCTCATGCACTGATTCGCTAGCTGAACAGCCAATCAGAGTGGTTTCTTGGTCCGACTGCCTGTGTCCGACGCACGGCCGATTCAACATGTTGAATCGGCCATGCGTCGGCCGTGAAAGGCCAAATAAGGCGTGTCACGGCCGACGGTTCGGGACACACCAAATTGAGTTTGGGCGACAGGGCACGCTTCGTCGTCCGACTAACGAAGACGGACGATTTTGGCCTGGTGTGTCTGGGCCTTAAAGGAGAGGTGTCATGCTTTTCCGGTTATTACCCGTCCCCTTGTGTGTTATGAAGGTTTTTATGCATGTAAACGGTCTGCAGAGTCAAAACCCTCAAAGTACACCCTGTAGGGAGTAAAACTCTAACACAGAAAAGACCTCCCCAAAACGCCTCGTTGGAACTTTCTCATGTTCTTCCTGGGCATTGTGACGTGTGGATACCCAGTAGCCACGCCCAGAGCTATGACGCGATACGGTCATGCGGTACCCGGAACCAAATGGACCAATCCGTGGAGCCATTACGTTACGTCCACGGAGCCGTTACGTTAAGCCCCCGCTGATTGACGGACTTCCTCACACACACACACACACACACACACACACACACACACACACACACACACACACACACACACACACACACACACACACACACACACACACACACACACACACACACACACACACACACACACACACACACACACACACACACTCAGTGCAGGCAGCTCTGCTGATTTCTCCTCCCTGGCTGCAGGCTGATAACAGACAGTTGGGATCGCGGCGAAATTCTCTCTGCAGACCCATTCTCACAGCATTTATCAACCTTTTTCTTACTCAATATCAAGCCAGACTTATTGTTTTTACTTCGGCTGTGAGTTTGTGTGTGCTCAGGATGAGTTTGGCTGTGTTTCGCTGTGTATCGCTATATATAAACAAGGAAACCACACCTCCACGGAGCTCAGCGCGATTCACAACGTCCCGACCAATCAGAGCACACTGGGCTCACAGGGAGGGTGGGGGCTGGAGCTATTGGAGCTACAACGAGCCGTTTAGTGGAGAGAGTGAATACTGCTGAATACACACACTTTACAGAGATGCTGTATGCGAAACCAATGTGAGTTTGGAAAAATGCACAGTATAAATCTATTTTAGTATACCTCAACAATGGAATTATGATCAGTGGAAATGGCCATGACACCTCTCCTTTAAATGGATGTGCATAAGTGGAATAACAAAGAATCAAAAGTATTGTCCATGGAATTTTGAAGAGGACAGAGATTTGTGTCAGTAAATATGCAACAACAATAATTTATTAAGAAGAGATTACATTTATATCTTGGCCAAACAAGAATTTACAAAGTGGAATCTGATTGGTTATGTCTTGCCAAACGTTGACTGAACATCAACATTTTTGGTAATCGATTGCAGTTGTTTTAGTGTGTACATGGTGTATGAAACTGAAAATGACCAGGGAGATCTGCCAAATAAAAAAAAAAATATGTTTCACTTAAAGGGGACCTATCATGCAAAATGCACTTTTGTACGTCTTTTATACATGAATATGTGTACCCGGTGTTCCAGGGAACTCACCAAGTGTCAGAAAACACAACCCTCTCTATTTTCCTCCATACCCAAATCTCTAAAAAAGGGGCTGCAACGGATCTGATAAAAACTGATCCAGATTTGAACACTGTCCTGACGTCAGGACGGTGGCGCTACGGCTATTGGGCCAACTCCACCAATCAGGAGGAGACAGCCACGGCCATTGCCGTTCGAAAGCGCTGGAGACGCTGTAGTACATATGCCAGGCCTCTAGATGGTGCTGTTCTCACATAATCTGCCCTTGCAAAAACAGAGCAAAAAATTTTCAAATTGACCAAAATGAGGCATGGCTAAAATGCATGATCTGTTTGGTATTTTGAAAAAAAAAAAGTATAAATATGCCTTATATAGGTATGGTCCTATACTATATTATTCAAATATAGCATGATAGGTCCACTTTAATATTAAAACAGTGGCCTTATGTTTTTGCAGACTTCCTAAGACTATGGCCAAGATGGTCTACATGGTGATTTATTTATCTGAATAAGCAGATATTTGTTATTTTATTAATAGATATTAATAGGCTGATATTTATACCAAAATATACTCTACACATTATATTCATTTGGGAAAACTAAGCTATTATTAATTAATACTTTTTTTAATCCGACATTCAGCATATCCACAGCACAAATGGAATGATCCTTTATGTGGACTCTGGTTATGGGCCCGTGTTTTTATCACTAAAGTGTATTTGGACTGGAGCTGGTCAGCTGTCGTTCAGTGAATCCAAACAAAAGCACTTGTTCTGTCACATTTTGTCAATGCAATATCCCTGCTGTGATTGGCCACGCAGTGTTGGTGTGTAACAAGCCTTGACAAAAGCATGTGGCAGAAATGGGTCACTGTAGTGTTGTATCTTAAATTAAGCAATGACCGATAAATAAAGCTGCTTTCCTTTTCTTCAGGTTTCATTGAAACAGCCATAACAAAACACTTTGCAGTAACTGCTGTATTCAGTCTGCAGACAAGGGGAATTGAATGTAATCATCACAACTCAATAATAGAATATCTGGTTTGGATGTTGGTGTATTTGCAGTTAATCATTCATTTGAATGCAAACCATACCTTGATTAATCTAGCATGTAATAATGCCATCGCCCCTTAATATAAAATAGAGAGTCTCCTCTACCTGGGGGGTGCTGCTGGCAAATAAGCTTTGAGGTGTAATTAATGTAACAAACAATTTCTCCATCCAGCTTTAACACAACCTCCTGTATTAAAACATGATCGGATTGCTAAATCATTTGGGAGTGTGTGATGCAGCATTACAGTACCCTTTAACCTCTGAATCTTGACTGAACTGTGCATAATTGGTTGGTCAGCTCCTTCGCTAATTAGTGTAGCATTAATGTGTGCGGCCCTGGGCTAGTGTGGTGCTAGTTGCTGGGGGGGTGTGGGGGCTGGCCTCCTCCGTGGAGCAGCCACCATTAACACTGGCCTACAGGAAGCCTGCCAGGAGGTGAGAGAGCTCTAGACCCGGTCCGGTCCCAGCTCGGAGAGAAGGCTCCGAGCCCCCCCCATCCGTATCTCCAATGTCCTTGTGAGGCGCGCAGAGCACCAGTGACGTTACAGAAGCCCCCCCTGCTCTGTGAACTCCTGACAGCCATGCGCCCCCTGCCACTCCTCAGCAGGCCCCCTCCCTGCCGGCAGGGCAGAACAGTGACTGATGTTGGCATGAGACGTGCTGCCAAGTGCCCTCGTCTGTGTGTCCAATCATGGATGTTGATTTCAATTAGCTCAATCACATGCTCCAATATTGACCTCTCTCATTCAAGGGCTTTGTCTTTACGCTGTAATAACTGAAACGTTGACTTTAGTTAATGTATCAACAAATTACACATCATCGAATTAGGTTAGTTGAAAGCAATAATAATACAAAAAATATGAGGTTAAACTATTCTTTCTTTCAACCAGCCTAATACGATTATGTGTAATTTGTTGACATAATACATTTAATTAAAGTCAATGTTTCCGTTTTTCAGGGTAGTTTCCTCCACTGCCCCTCGGCACAAAGGGGTCAAATTGTTTGGTGTTTGCGTGGCTCCAGGTAATGGTGGGTCCTCGGTTATGGTGGCCAAGACATTTCAGCGGTGGCCTGCCAAGCCTCGTTGGTCATCAGGAGATGGGGTAAAGGGGCAGGGGGTTGGGCTAATGATGTAAAAGCTACCCCCATAATCAGTCTGAACAGTGGTTGGTCCTGATGGCTGGTGGCTGCCTGGTGATTGATGCTGGCCCAGCGTCCACACAGAGCCCTGCCATGTGGACCCCACTGTGTAAACACTGTCACTGTGGTGCATCTCTTAGCTGCTTAAAGCCCAGATCAGTGGCACGCTTTGTAATCTGCAGCCGTGACCAAAAGGAGACATGAGGAGGATCACAGGACTGGGATCACATATTGGTAGTGTTTTTAGATGTTTCATGGACACAAAATGCAGCTTTTGAGGTAAAAAACCTTACTGAAGTATCATTGTTTTTGATTTAAATTGAGTAAAACTCAAAAATTCCTCTTAGGTAATATATATATATTATTATTATTATTATTATTATTATTATTATTAATATATTTTGAAAAAAAACAAGAATACCTATGTAATATATTTAGTTGAATTACGTGCTTTCCAAATATTTGAAAACCGAGAGAAATCAGTACCTTTAATCAAGGTAATGGTACGTTTCATTTGGTCACCCGTAACAAAGTCAATCAAATGTGTGCATGTGTCAATGTTGTGGTCGACCTTCATTTTTATCATACGCATCTCCAATCTTTTTTTTTTATAATACATTTTAACCAGATTAAGGATTTTAGTCTTAGGAAGTATGGATCTTAAGTTATCAGACAAAACAAGCTAATCAAACATAGCATTTAGCCCACCGCCCCTCCATACTATTTCCTCAGCACTGTGTAGCAGAAACATGGATTTTGAGGTAAAACTGCTTTATTCAGCGTTTTTACCAATTGTTACCACCAGTTCCGTTAGTTCCAGTAAACCCCTTCTGAACCTCTGGAGCTTAAGTTATCAGAGAAACAAGCTTCACAGAATGGCTACATTAGCCGCGTTCACACCAAGTACTTTGCCGTACTTAGTGCCGGCACTTAGTGCCCCGGCACTTATTACCCCAGGGCATAGTACAGATCGCGTTCACACCGGAATAAGTTCCCTGAGGGAAGATTACGCAAATGAGCCGCTGACGTCACTTCGTCTTCTTCTGCTTTGGGTTTACTGGCAGGCCGCAAACCACTTCACGGTGTATACTGCCACCCGGAGTCCCCGGCCGGAAGTCCCCGGAGTTGGGGACTGGCTTCAGTAGAAGCTGCTGGGAGTCCCAGCAGCTTCCGAGTAAATCGCCAGAACGCCGACACCTCATCTCCACCGCTCCCATGTTTTATTTTGTGTTGCCATAAGTTAGTCTCTCTGCGTTTGTGCGCTGGGCGAATGCTAATGCTAATAATGCTAATGCGAGGATAATAAAATGGCGGCTCAAAACATTTCAGAGTTTTACGGGGCGTGGTTTGCAATTCGCCCAGCCAATCAGAACTGGGGCACTTTTTTCCCCCAGGAAAGTACCATCTCTCAGCGGGCACTAAAAATGGGGGTAAAAGTTCCCGGCACTAAGTACTCTTTTTGTTGTGAACAACATAAGGGGTACTAACGGAACGAAACGCGAAAAGTACGGGGAAAAGTACTCCTTGCCGCCGCAGTAATTTTCAACCATCTCTGACTTGTTTTACTGTTTTGATAGAAAGACCCCTAGTGGCAGAAAGGGACATATTTTACAGTTAAAGAGCTTAAAAGACTGATAAAACCACCTTTTAGACCCTCAGTCATGAATTTCCTTGCTACCAGAGTCCATTGTCTGTGGCCCAGTGGGGGGGAAGCCATTTCTTTAAATATCCTCATGTCAGTGCCATGACATGCCAGGTCGGCTCGGGGGCCCACAGACCCCAGCAGCCCCTCTCCCACCCCGTCCCAAATGCTGAGCTCACAGTCAGAGATAAGTGCTTCTCCAGAGATAGCCCCTCTCCCTCAAATTGCCTTCCACATCTGTGTAAGAATGTCCACAATGTGCATGTTTAACATGTGACCATTAATCACACTGAGACAGTCAATTAAAGCCATCAGAGCCACGGGGGCCGAGCCGGGGCCGTGTGCTGGCAAAATAATACACGGACACATCAGAGGACATTTTCTACTCTTAGTGCCCCGCAATGAATCAATGATTTCTCAAAATGGATCTGGAGGTTTGTGAGGATGTTGTCTGATGAACTGACCTCAGGTTGGCGAGGACAGAGATTTTCAATAACATATTAGTTAGTATGTCCTTTTCTAATGTGCAACTAGGACTTTTTGAAACAATTCTCATGTGCAAACTGCTATACTCATGTGGAATTGATCTTTGTATTGTAAGGGCTTCATGATAATACAGTGTTTTCATTTATTGACTTTTTAAGTCAATAAAGTGTTGTGAATATGTGACCTTATAGTGGTATAATCCAACAGCATGATGGTGTTTAATGTACATTTACATTAAACAAAACAAAGAAAGTAAGTAAGGTAAATGTTTGATGCGTGAAGAGCTTTAGTCTAATGAAATGCATGACAGCAGAACCCAGTTCATGGTTTTAAAGGTCACATATATCCTTTTATAATGTAATTCATGTGTATCTACCATACCTTTTATATTTGCTAAGAAAAATGATCTCATTCTTATGAATGATGATTTCAAATGTATCTCCCAGCTTTAGGTGTAGCATGCATTCAGTTACTGCCAGTGTTGGAGGAGGTTATCAGATTCTCAGCTTGGAACATTTCAAACGACTCCACTGCCAATAAAAGTACTGGATCCAGTATAATGTTACTCAAGTAAAGGACCAAAAGTATTATCATCACAATATGCGCTTTCACACCGCAGTACTTTTCCCACAAAGGTTCATGAGAACTTAGTTAGCAGTAGAAGCTGCTGGGACTCCCAGCAGCTTCTACTGAAGCCTTCAGAGTAAATCACCAGAACGCCGACACCTCCTCATCTCCACCGCTCCCATGTTTTCTTTTGTGTTGCCATAAGTTAGTCTCTCTGCGTTTGTGCACTGGGCTAATGCTAATGCTAATAATGCTAATGCGAGGATAATAAAATGGCGGCTTCACAAAACTTTTTGGGAGTTTTACGAGGCGTGGTTTGCAATCCGCCCATCCAATCAGAAATAGGAACCTTTTTCTCCCACGAAAGTACCTGCTCTCTAGCAGGGGGTAAAAAAGGTTTTCATGAACTAATTTTTGTTCCGGCTCTTTTTGGTGTGAACGCGACATTTCGGAACTATATCGGAACTAAAGTGGGAAAAGTACTGCGGTGTGAACGCGGCTAATATTGTACTTAAAATACTAAAGATAAAGTACTTATGCTGCTCTGATCAGTGTTGCTTTCTTATTATTCATTACATAACTCTATTATTTATTACTGATGCATTCACATGCAAATATTTCATATTGAAACTCAACACATTTTATTTGCCTTCTGTGTCAAAGTATTCATCACCAAAAAGAAAAGTTGAAAAAATGTAATTATCTGAAGATCTATTGCACTTAAACAGCCCCTGGTGTTGAAAGGCACAATCTAAACAGAAACTAAAGCTGGCAGATCAGATTAGTGGAGTAAATAGTCAAATATTTCTCTGACCACATGGAAATACTCAAGCAAAGTAATTACAAAACTGTACTGTACTGTAAGTGTAAAGTACTTCATTACATTCCCCCATTGGTTACAGCTTATCATCCAATTTGAGAAGTTACTTCCTAGTAGGTCATTATTTTCCAACACAATGCAGAGCCTATTTACATAAGACATTTAAAGACCATATGCACGTATGGAATCACAGTAAGAGCCGTCATTTAACCACGCAGTTAAGGAAAGATAGCTCTCAGGTCATCAGAGGTGCAGCCTGCTCTTTTATTCTCCTCCAGCTGTCAGCGGAGCCTTTGTCATGGGCACAGGCTATAGATAGAGATGTCAAGAGGGACCTGTGGGTCAACGGGTCGGGAACCCCTTCACTTCTGTTGACCTTCAGACAGACAGAGTTATACTCTGTCAAGTCTCCGCTCCCGCCACAGCTCTGTGATCGCACACAACTGTAATAAAGACGTCGGGCTCTGACCCCCGTCACTCTTCATTTCACTGCTAATTGTCATGATTGCTGAATAACACGTAGATTTCAAACAAATGCATTAGCCAAATGAGGAGGAGTGAGGACTTTGATGGGTCGCCTCCCTGTCCTCCTGTCAGACGGGCTGTTTGAGAAACACAGCATTTGCTGGTATAATGGCGGTAAATTACTTGAAGCTAATTTGCAGATTGTTGTCAGCCAGATGGAGCGCAGTTTACCCGTTTGACAGGTTAGTTAGCAGTCTAAGGACTCGTGAAACATCACACTCACACCTATTATTTCCAATTTTAGAGCTATGATGCAGGGAGAGAGATTGTGAGAGGTTTCCCTCCAGCTGCTACCCAATGTGTATATTATTCATAATAACAAAGAATTGTGTCCTTGAATTAAAGAAGTGATGTGTGTTTCTATTTATTGTTTAATAAAATAAATTGAATTATCCATGAACGTCCAACTAAACAAGAACGAAAAGGGCTCGGCTAACAAGCTAACGTTGACCGTGAATTATCGTCATCATGGCATCGCAGCATTTTCATCTCTAACTCAGAAATAAGGCTGGATGATATGGAGGAAATACATGTCACAATACGTAGAGGATTTCATATCAGAAACCAAAAACACATCACTGTTTATCATTGGCAATAAAACACAAAAAGATTGTCCATGAACTTGCATCTAAACAAGTAACCAAAGGTCAACCAGAAGGCCTCGGCTAACAAGCTAACGATAAACGTGTATCACATTTGTCATGGCATCGCAGCATTTTCATCTCTTTTTGTGTTACCCCATGTGGGTAAACAAGCGGTTGACACAAGTTAAGTATTAATTAAACATGAAGCAGAAGAGAGGAAAGCTTGAAAGAGTCCCTAAAGAGGGCTCTAAACAAACGGGGCGAGGAGCAGGTAGCACGGTGACCCCGTTCCCAGGAGTGCTGTCTGCTGTGAGGCCGCCGCTCACTAATGAGCTGTTTGTGGAACTGGGTACACAGTGACAGTGACCTCTGACCTTCACCCACACCGTCTGGGGAGCAGTGAGGCTGCGGAAGGAAATCCTGCCCTCTCTGTTTCTGATCCACTCTCTGCTCCCAGTTTGTGACGCGCCGTCCTGCTGAGGTTTCTCAAATACTCTCTGACTCGATATGAAGGAAATAAAATGTCTTGATAGTTTTGACTAAATATGCTGATATTGCAACATGTAGTATTTATTAATATTTGAATAGTATTTAATTAAATCTTTGAAAAGTCGAAAACACTTAAAAAGACATGGGAAGTAGGATTTTATTAATCTTTTTTTTCTTACTTTCAATGTAACCTCAATTCATTTTAAATGTCTAGCATTCATTTCACAAAGATAGAGTGTCATTTTTTTAATTCAATGCGCATTACATTTATTAAATCCCATATCAAGATATCAAGAATTAAATAAAGTCTTTAACCCTCCTATAGTCTTCGTTTCCCCCCCCCCTTACTTTGTTGTGTTCGCGGTCAAATTTGAGCGGTCCTGTTTTAACTGCTACAGTATTACATTAACACAAAAACCATTAATCATCACCAAATGTCATTTAACACCCTTTCAAACTGTAAGTATTGTATCAGACTACTGGTATACATGAAAGACTGCAGTAAATATACAAAGAATAGACACTGAACATGTATTGCGTGTGCCAGGTGTGATCCATGTGGGGGGATGGGCACATAAGAGCGGGGGAACACATCTAGAGTGTGTGTGTGTGTGTGTGTGTGTGTGTGTGTGTGTGTGTGTGTGTGTGTGTGTGTGTGTGTGTGTGTGTGTGTGTGTGTGTGTGTGTGTGTGTGGGTGTGGGTGTTTGTGTGTGTGTTGTATCTGATCCGGATGGTTACTAATTCCTTTTCTTTATGGCGGTCATGTGTGACCGGGAACACCATGGGTGTTACAAAGTTGACTAAAGCCGCGTTCACACCAAGTACTTTCCTGTACTTAGTTCCGGCACTAAGAGCCCCGGCGCTTTTAACCCCAGGGCACTTAGTACAGATCGCGTTCACACCGGAGTACTTTTCCCTGAGGGAAGATTACGCAAATGAGCCGCTGACGTCACTTCTTCTTCTTCTGCTTTGGCTTTACTGGCAGCCCACAAACCACTTCACGGCGAGTACAGTAGGTGGCGGTATGCACCTTAAAGTTCTTTGCAATCCGCTGCAAAACAAGAGAAGAAGAAGAAAATCTTCCCGCGTATACTGCGACGCCCACCCACTCGCTGTACATTAGGCGTCTGTTGTTTACCTTCCGACCTCAGACATGATGGAGATGGAGTCGACTGAAGTTGTGCTGTTTGTGCTCATGTTATACAGCTTTGTAACTGAGTTAATGCAGCCTGAGCAACTTGCGTACAATAACAAAACAAGCCGAGCACGAGTGGTGGTGGAGAACGCTTTTGGCAGACTGAAGGGCAGGTGGCGGTGCTTGATGAAAAGAAACGACTGCAAGATGGACAAGATCACATTCCAGGTGGCAGCATGTTGCATATTACATAACCTTTGTGAAAGTAATGAGTACAGGGACGAATGGACTGCCTTACCGGCGACCCAGCTTTATGAGGCATCTGAACAGCGTGTAAATTGTAAACATTTTGACAATAAAGATGATCTTTTGTACAGTGCTTTTGTTTCTCTTTTATTTTCCAGTCAAGACAGGCAACATTACAATAGTGTACAGTGTGGCAATATAATAACAATAAACTGTGCCAGGTGTGTTGTATGCAAGGTAAATAGGCTCAGCAGCAAACCCACCGTTATTATTTATTATTTATCTTCCTGAGACCCACTGCATCCGTCTGCCATAAACATACATGTTAGTTTCGGCCCATAGTGGACTCCATTTTGTGTTGTGTAAAATGGGGGGGGGAATTAAAGGTTTGCAAATCCCCATGTCCTCCTCAGAGGACAATCATAAAAACATTTAGTTTTAGGTCAAATAATATTTAAAATTATATAAATTATCATATTTGTGTATGTGCCCCTGCCATTCCTTCACAAGGTTGCAACATTGATGATAAATAAATGACAAATAAAGCTTTGCCAGTTTATAACCGATGAAACATGATGGTATCAGAATAATCACTTACATGTGATGTATAGGATGCTACGGTCACTAAAGATAAAGTGTCAGGAGAAATAAGCAAGCTACAGGATCTGTTTAACAGTAAATAGAAGTTCACATTTTTTATGTAAATAAAATAGAAGTTGTACATGTAAATTAACATTATCAATATAAAATAAAGTGTCAGTTGTATCAAGACTATATAATAACAGTAATAACAATAATATAAAATGAACAGGTGAGCATCTTGTCCTCCGTTTCCTGGGCCTTGGTGAACAGCACCATCTGATCCCCGTGCATCGACTCTTTCACCACGGCACGCCGGTCCTCCAACGCCTGGGCGGTGTCAAAGAAATTCGCATCCCGTGTCCGCTTTCCTAAGAGGGGAAAATAAGCAAGATACAAGATCTGTTTAGTCGCCATGTAGTTTTACAACATACTAGGAATGTTTTTTTGGTATTTTCACAAATAGAATTAAGGTTTCACAAATCTGAAACTGTGTTATAAAGAATGTTTAGCCTCTCTGGGATAATCCAGTCCAGATTTGATGAGTCTAGGTATAGTGGTTTTAGATCAGGACCTGGTCTAATGTGGTCTACATGTAAAAAAAGCACTGAAATCTCCCTTTTTTTTATTTTCACAAATAGAATTAAGGTTTCACAAATCTGAAACTGTGTTATAAAGAATCTTTTGACTCTCTGGGATAATCCAGTCCAGATTTGATGAGTCTAGGTATAGTGGTTTTAGATCAGGACCTGGTCTAATGTGGCCAGGATGCGAAAAAGCACTAAAATCTCTCTTTTTTGTATTTTCACAAATAGAATTAAAGGTTTCACAAATCTGAAACTGTGTTATAAAGAATGTTTAGCCTCTCTGGGATAATCCAGTCCAAATAAATCGGCTATGCAGCGATTTAAGAGGTTCAAACACGGAGGATTGTTCCTTTTTGAAGAGTGCTTCATGTATGCTTGAACTTTGTTTAATGTTGTTGAGGCAAGTTAAACATAAAATATGATGAATATTATGAAATAAACATGATTGTGAACATCAGTTCGATGCATAACGTTCTTTCAAGACAAAGTTACAGTGTGTGTACCTTTGCGTTTGGTTGCTGGTAAGGAGGACGACCAAGCGCTGTGATCTAGAATGCAAAGCTCGCTTGTTTCCAATCCCGAGAGTTGTCCATCCTCGCCTGAAACAGACGATTAGTGCCATGAGTTAGTGAAGCAAATTACAGAAACACTGCACAGTTATTCACAAGTCAAAACGTTTTCATAGCGGCCGAGAATATCTAGCTAGCTAGATGTAGCTAGCTCGGGGCCGGTGTTAGCCTATTCAGCCTAGCATGGCTAGCTTGATCTATTGAGCAAATAAAAGTACATCTGAGACCATTATTGTGCAGATTAAAACCCCAGTGCATGTAGTTGATTTTACGTTCGTCGTGGTAGTCATCGTTGGCCACTGAATCCGCCGTTTGTAGTCCTGAGTTTCTTTATTTGTAGCCGGCTGTGCACGATTCCCAGGTCGAGTGAAAGCTACTGAACTGGCTTCAGTAGCATTCCCTGGGTCGCCTCCTCGGCGTAGATCTCCAGAAGCGCCGACACCTCCTCATCATTTCTTGATGCTTGCCATAACTGCTTTCAAAAACAAACCCAACGCTCCGTTGGTGCGTTGGGTTTTTGTAGCGAGGAAAAACAATGGCGTCTCCACACAACATTTTCACAGTTGTACGGGCGTGGTTTGCAATTCGCCCAGCCAATCAGCACTGGGGCACTTTTGGGGCACTTTTCACCCACAGAAAAGTACGCTCTCCCAGCGGGCTCTAAAAATGGGGGTAAAAGTACCCGAGATTAAGTACGATTTTTGGTGTGAACGCGACATAAGGGGTACTCACGGAACTAAACGCGAAAAGTACGGTGAAAAGTACTCCGGTGTGAACGCGGCTTAAATCATCCAAAATTCAATGAAAGTGGTGATCAGCAATTTTACATGTTCAAATGTCTACTGTGAAGGATATCATAAAGCCTTAATGCAATCGAATGTAAAACAAAAAAAGTTATGATTGATGAAATTAGTAAATCGGTCAGATTTGACCCGAAGACAACAGGAGGGTTAATAGTATTACATTTTTTTGTATCAATCTAACTTTCCTTAAGCTGTAGAAACCATGGTAGGGTTGACTGTGCATAGTAAAGGCAACAAATAGAACAGCTCTACTAAGTTCAGAAAATAACATCAATTTAAAGCAGCCAATGATGGAAAGAGAATTGTTTGCTATATCGTCAACTTTCTAAATAAAACTCCAATACAGCAAAGTTTAATCTGAATGATTTCGCTTATTCAACTTTAGCTAGATGTTTTCTCTCTCTTTGCAATCCATTTAAAAACTAAGACCATATCTAGTCTGATCTCACAGTTTCATTATAAATTGAACATTTTGCCCTCAGAATAACTACAGCATCATTGATTTCTCTCTCACTGTGAAATTGAACCTTTGTGCTTCTTAATGTCATGGTAGGACCCTGATAACACTGCTGTGCTGCACCATCACTTACATAATTACTATTGTAATAAGGCCATAATGAGCGTATCCAAACACGACCTTCAGGCTGCGTCTCTACCCTTAGTTTTAATTATCCTGATCATGCTGGAATTTGTTCTTCCTTTTCGCACAAGTGTTCTTTACAGTTAGAGTATGAGACACTAATGACCAGTTTGACAGTTTCATAGTGGGGGGGGGGGCGGTGCTTTGTGTGTTTTTGAGTATGCCAGCGCGTCGGCCACTGAGCCCAGCGACAGTAAAAACCATCTAATTAACCCTCCTGGTATGACATCATGTGATTAAATTAAAGCGCATCATCTCCCCGCGGGTTTGCCTGGAAACAGACCCCAACAATTCATTTGCTAAGCTTTAATTTTCAAACCTGTTCCAAAGGGCCCGATGCAAAAGATAATTACCAGCTTCATCTCGGGTGGGTTTTTGTTCCATCCATTCATTAATAACGATAAGAAGGTTGGAGGTTAAAAACTCATTTAATTGCCTTTATATTAATGACATTATGAAGAGCCGGGACTGTGGAGCCTAATTCTGTCCAGTAGTTAGTCTACATGCAGGGCCCCCTGGAGGGCCGCTCACTTTGCCAGAATTACACTACGGCAGAAGTAGAATTAATGTGCAGCACGCTTTAACAGCGATGACAAACATGCTCTCCAGCTAGGAATTATCCTGAGAAATGGCTGCAGAGACACACACTCCCTCTCTTCCTCCTCCACACACACACACACACACACACACACACACACACACACACACACACACACACACACACACACACACACACACACACACACACACACACACACACACACACACACACACACACACACACACACACACACACACACACACACACACACACACACACACTCTTTTGCCTTTCAGGGCCGCCGTACTAATTATAATCTCTTTACCCTCATGTCCTGTAAAGGTGAATTCCTTCCCACCTCTGAAAAAAGAACCAGCAGTGGATCTGTGCGCTGATGACTAAATTGTACTCTACTTAGGAATAATGATAATGTAAATGCCTCTCAGCCAAGCCATTTCACCCATGAATATTGAAAAGAGGTAATTTCAGCGAAGCGTTGGCATTTTAACTAATTTAAATTCCTGTTATCTCTGCCAGTGTTTTGGCTGCTTTTATGGTTACTGGAGCAGATTTAGTTGTGTATGCATCATGGCCACAAGAGCCCTAACCATACATCTGAATGCTAATTAAACATTTGAATAATCAGCTGAATAGTACAACATGCTGCTCTGTGGTAAGAGATGCTAACATCTAAGCATCCTGTCTGCAAGACTGGAAAAACATATTTAGTAACATTATATAATGATTGTGTCCATAATTGATCAAAACAACACTTATAATGTGTTATAATCAGCTTAAAGCAATGTATAGTTATAGTTATAAGCACTTGTAAATATTCATAATGCTTTGAAACAGTTATCATTATACGTCATAAAGCATTAAAATAACTTAAGATCATAATACTTACAGAATAGCTTTCTGGCTTTTGTCTTGCAATCCTTGTATTTAAATGTCATTGTTTACACGTTACTTAATGCAATAATGAGCACTCATATTGACTTATGGTAACATTCAAATGCATGAAAACAGTGATTATAATGCATTTTCCTTTTAAAATATTATTATGTAAATATGTTATAATAAAGGTTTATTTGACCGTATTAGTTATTATTAAATGACTTTATAATTATTGTTGAGTGCTTACAAATCTAACAATACAGTGCTATAAGCTTGTAATACATTATATGCATGTATGTTTACAATATAAACATGGGCGTCATAAAAAGTGTTACTGAGTACTTCTTTTGTCTGCTCCTAAATGAGTATTGTAGTAACTCTGCTGTCTGCGTGTCCCCTCACTGAGAGAATGGTGTAGAGTTCCTGTATTGTAGCATAATGATCCTAACTAAATAGCACAAGGAACTTATTAGTTTACCAGTATCACCAGCCAGAAATGAGGCCATGGGGGGGATGATGAATGAGTTTATTTCCCCAAGCAAAAGGCTGACCTGGATACAGCTTCTTCCTCCCGTCCCCTGTGCCAAGTGGGCCACCATTTTTCACCGGCCTCACACTTAGCCGTGGACAGGCTGATTTGGGCCCTTGCTAACGGTAGCTCTGACCCGCGCTCCGCCTCCGCCGCCGGCCTCTCTCCACACTCCTCCCAAAAAACTGTAATCCCATCGCTGGGGCCCCGTAATTTGATCAAATAGCATACACCCTTCCCCACCACTTATTGGCCAATTAAGTCAAGTTCTCACGCAGGGGGTCCAGCTGGCTCGGTGTTATCTGGGGATGAATTGATTGAAGCCATTCCACATCTATGAACCCTACTTTAATGATGTAGGTGATAATACTTGTAATTCTTCTCAGTCAGGGGACTCATGGGCGCAGCT
Organism: Trematomus bernacchii; assembly: GCF_902827165.1. NCBI lineage: Eukaryota > Metazoa > Chordata > Actinopteri > Perciformes > Nototheniidae > Trematomus > Trematomus bernacchii. Next base: position 4,726,357 of record NW_022987708.1, read on the forward strand.
GTTACCACGGTAATCCTTGTCCTGATACACTGAAGTACCAGCCAGGCATTAATCTGTCTCTCAGATTCTCCCCCGCCTTTTTTCCCTCTGCTTATGTTTCGTAGCTAATACTACATCTGTGAAATGTGACAGTGAAGAGAAGAAGAAGCGTAACACACGCTTGCGAGGGATTTCGATGTTAATGATTGCACGGCTTGCATTCCCCAGTTCAGCCCTGACCACTTTGTTAAAAAAAAAACGACATCCCTCCTCCAACTACACCATGACAACTTAAGAAGGATAGATTTAAGGGTGAGAAATCAATAAATACATGCATTAGTTTCAAAGGCGGACATTAACATTCTAAAACAGACTTCTCTTATAATCCTGCCTCTAGCCATTCATTCAAAAATATCAAATTATCATAATGAGGTCTAACTGCATATAAATGCTTAGCATTAAAAGCAGAGAAGGAGGTTACACATAATTCAATGCATTCTTCATTAAACAGTGTTATTGTATAGCGCATCTCTATAGGTTCCTCACTTAATATTGTAACATTGATTTGCATTGAAGCACATTGCATGATGTGACAATGGGAATAGGTAATGATAGAACCTGTTTTACATATTTCTTCATAAAGGTAGAAGACTTTGTCAAAAAATTTTAAAATACAACAGCTGACCTGAATTGTAGGCACATTATGCATAAAACAGATGAGAGCCTGCTCTTAAGAGTGTCGACGTTGTCTTTTAACTTGAGATCAGAGAGGGAAAATTGCATAGAAATGAGTCTGAAGCTGGAGCTGCTTCAGATCCTACAGGAAGAGAGAGGTGATCTCCTCCGCCTGCTGTGACCTTGAGTGTTAGCCGGCCAAATCGCTGCAGTGTGCACAGCAGCTAATAACATGCTCCACGTCCCCATCAGGTCGCCATTAGGGTCCTCGGGGTGCACGGGGTCAGGAGGTCACCAGAGTCAGGTGGAGTCTGGGATAGATGTATCAAGGGAATAAGGCTCATGCAGGCTACTCTTTAAAGGAGCGTCATCAACGGCTAACACCTGCACGCCCAGCTGGTGCTCTGACAAAACTCACCTGCCAAAAAACAATGAAGATATTCTGCTTCCCTTCAGATGCTTGCTGGGCATTTTGCACTTTTTAGAATAATCCCCACACATTAAACACTCACAAGGCAGAACATCCACTTATCTGTGCCATTACATTTACATTGCCAACTTCTGTAAAAATGTATTTCCCTTAAAGCGATTGTGTCTTGTAGGGAAACATAAAATCTTACATTTTGTAATATGTGTGTAAACTTAAGTGTAATGATAGAATTTGCAAATCACTCTGAAAGTGCACTGGATGATGATGAATAATGCATCACTGCTGAACAAATTAGAGTGGTGTGAGCCCCTCTGCTGTGTGAGCCGGATGCCACGGAAGATCTCAATATTACGGGATGAAAGATTGGGTGAGTAAGCAGCACTAGCAAGCTGGATCAGTCTCATGGTAAACAATTTAGCGTGGGGGGGCGTGCAGTAATTACTGCTTTCAGTCTCATTTAGAAAGCCTGTTGGCGCTGGGGAGCGTGATGTCACTGCGATGCTGGATGCCTTTCTGGATTCGTGGTGCGAATATGAAACAGTGATTTAAATGACAGGACGTTTGAGCTGCCATGCCAGCTTTGAACACTTCCTTCCCCCCTTCCCCCCCTCTTTTTTCCCCCGCCCCTTCTAGACAGTGTCACGCCTACTTTTGTCTGAACACATATTGCTCAGTTTAACTGCTACATTTTTGTTTTACAAATCTGTATGTGTTTGTGTGTGAGTGTGTGTTTGTGTGTGCGTGTGTGTTTGTGTGTGAGTGTGTGTATGTGTGTGGGTGTGGGTGTGAGTGGGTGTGGGGGGGGGGGGGGAAGTAAATCAGCAACCTTGAAGTCTGTGTATGTCTTCGACTGATATAGTGGTTCATTGAAAAATCTAATGCAGAAACTCATTATGTACATACATATCGAATTAGCAAAGCAGAGCCGGGTTGCACGTGTGTGTGTGTGTGTGTGTGTGTGTGTGTGTGTGTGTGTGTGTGTGTGTGTGTATGTGTGTGTGTGTGTGTGTGTGTGTGTGTGTGTGTGTGTGTGTGTGTGTGTGTGTGTGTGTGTGTGTGTGTGTGTGTGTGTGTGTGTGTGTGTGTGTGTGTGTGGCTGCAGGATAAAACAAGCAACAAGCATTTTTGGGCTTGTAAACACAACACATAGCAGCGTCTGTTGGTTTCTGTGCTCATTATTTTTGGCAGGGTTGCATATGTTCCCCGTGCCGAGGCGCACTTGATTATCATTGCAATCAGCAGAGGTGCAGAGAGTCAAATTAATTTGTAGTAATTAAAAGCACTGCTGCAATCTGACAGCGCATGCTAACGAGACCCTTTGATTGTTTGGATCTCTAAGTGTGCCTCTCCTTGTTTGCATCACCTCGGAGGATTTGGTAATATCAAAGCTTAGCGCGCTATCTGATACTTGTCAAAATGCGATTTATAAAAGTTTAATTCTTTTATTGATTTACTTTAGGTTTGATGCCTGCAGTGTCAGCTCCCCTGGTAGAACTTAGTGGATTCAAATGCTTGTCACCAGCTCGGCCTCCTTTTTACTGAGAACAATTGCCATAGGCCAGCCCAGCAGGCATGGTTTAATTGCCATTAATTAAAAGCATAAATCTTTTTTCTTCACTTGCTCTGCTCTTAAACAGGGCTTTGCGTTTCTGCTTTTTTCCCTCTGTGCTTGTCAGAATCCCTTCTGGCTAGTCAGGGTTCAACCCCCCCCCCATCCGCCTCCCCCTCCCCCTCCCCATCCTCCCATCTTCCCTCTCCCTCCCCTCTCCTCTCTGCTCACCAGACGTTTCTGAAATCATCTTTTTAGCACACTCCTGTATGATCTGACATGAAGTGCGGGCAGCATGGTGATATTTAGTAAACCGGCTTCCTTCTTTATTGATGTATAATGAGGTCAAATGAATCCCCTCGTACGCATGCTTAGATGGCTCCTCGCCTCAAATCCTTTCTGACAGCGAGTAAAACAGCCGGCAAACACAACGCCGGCTCCCAGAGACATGCTTGTGAAAAAGCAGGAGTGAAAGGAGAGAAAAAAAAGCTCTTTTATACCATGGCAATTTCCCTCCTGTCTACTCCTTAATTAGACACTTATTACCCTCTGAACAGTATTGCTCTCCTGCTCTAAGCCTCTAATTCTGCAAATACTGGATGGTGGAATTAACATTAATGCCAGGTTTATTATCAAATGACAGCTCTATTTGCTTAGAACGAAAAAAAGAAAAGAAAAACATGTTTGTTTTTTTTGCCAAACATAACAAGCTTTCTTACAACCTCAGCATGAATTGTACATCTTATTGGGGTGATATATGGCCTCAACCAAAAAGTGAGGCTAGGTTTAACCCTCCTGTCGTGTTTTATGTTTATTCATCAGATAGTACACAATCAAGAACCATGTTCATACATTTTCAGTGTCTATTATTTGTATACTGCAAAATGATGGTCGTTAGGTTGATGTAAGAACAGTTAAAACAGACCGTTCAAATCTGACCAGGAACACTAAAGTAGGGGGGGGGGGGGGGACAACCACAACAGGGGGGTTTAACAAGGGATCACCAGCGTGTTAAATAATCAGCGGTGTCAAAACAATTCACTTCCCTTTCACTGCCAGGCCTCGTCCCCTCGCCCTCAGCTCCTGGGTGGCCCCCGTCAGCGGCTCATTGTTCCCCTCCGCCCGTCAGCGGCTCATTATTGCCCTCCGCCCGTCAGCGGCTCATTGTTGCCCTACGCCCGTCAGCGGCTCATTGTTGCCCTACGCCCGTCAGCGGCTCATTGTTGCCCTACGCCCGTTTACGCATGTTAGCTTTTTGCCGCATCTGCCAGTATTCGCAGCCATTCCCCCCCGCTGAAGCTGCCCAGTCAGGGCCAAGCCTTCCCAGGCCTTATTAAAGCCAGAGAGAGCTCCAGTTCAGGGTCATTGAGAGAGTGCAGCACATAAATATGTTAGGGCAGTGCTATCAGCCGGTCAGTTTACTGGGGGTGATCGATGATGCTCCCAGCACACCCGCCCAACAAACATCCTAAGCGGATGCGGTTTTTGCTTAATTGGGAGCTTTGCTGCTCAGATTCCGACTTATTTGATGTTGATGATGAAGTCCCAGGAAAGCTGGGGGATGCTTGTAAACTAAATGTGTGTGCGTGCCGTCTTCATTGGTACGCTGGTCAGAACTCTTACCCGTCAATTTGACCCTCACACACACACACGTACACACACACATATGCCCCGAGCTCATTTTTAATCCTCGCAGCTCACTGTGAAGGCAGGAGGAAGTTCCAATTAAAATTAAAATAAGCTCTTTTAACGGTCTCTTAAATTGACAACTGAACAATGATTTTCGAATTGGTATCTGTCAAAGGTCTCGGAAAATCCTCAGTTGATAAGGCCCAACGCATCCAATTAGTAGCGGAGTAGGGCCTCGGCCGGTAATGATTTCCAGGTCCCTTAAGATGTGGCGCGGACACTTATTGCAAATTACTGACAAAGAGCCCTGCTGTATTGATGAGGGGGGGAACAGCCCAGGCTCCGTGTTCCCATCAGGTGGACGAGCACCAAGAGGAGAGCTCGCCTATCTCCCTCCCTTCCTGCAGCCGTAATGTGGCCGTGCAGCTCATATCCAGCCCCCCCGCTGACACGGACTCCGAGAGACCAGCCTCTCTTGACATGAGCCCCAGCTCAGGGAGAAATGCTAATGCTAACATGAGGGAGGTGTCAGCGGCGGATCATCAATAACGTCTGCGAGTTAACTGCCCTCTTCTAATTATAGCGTCTCTCTCTCAGGGCCGCGGCGGGCTGCAGGCGGCTCCTTAATTGAGCTGAGGTAGATTTCCTCTCCCTATCATATCCACGGCCCCATTGTTTACAGTCCTTGAGACTGATTGAAAGGAATCAAAAGATTCATGGAGATGCGATTCAGTGGCGAATGCATTTGGTATGCGGGAAGAATGAATAAAGGGGGATGATTCTTGCTGGTCAGGTAGGGATTTAGATTTGAAGGCCATGCTATAGCCAGAGGTCGTATCATTTATTCTCAGCGTTGATTCCTCTGGAATGCTCTATGTGTTTGGCTTCTCTGTGTTGTAGCGAGGCTCGTACCACAGGGTAAGAGCAGCCTCCATGACAGTGTGGTAACGAGTGCCGTTCACCTCAATTATGGGAGTTAATAAATAGATAATCACATTTTACATTTAGATCTTTGCCTGTGTAGCGTTACTGCAGAGCACATTTCCTGCTCCGTCTCCGGGGAGCTGCCGCTCCACAAAGCTCTCCGGCCATGTTCAGTCCCCTGGTGTTCGCACCAGTCTGAGGCTTCCATGCCGCTGGAGGCTCAGTAAAGAAGGTGTTGACCCTGGTGACCTGAGCCAGCTTCCATTGTGTGAGAAAAGCCTGCTCCATACTCTGTGCTGCAGGGTCAAATGGTTCGTAGTTTGTAGTTTCCTCTAGTTAGATGTTTGTTGCAAATGACTGCTGAGAAGTGAGAGGATTCAGGCTGATATGGAGAAGGTGTCTCCAGCAGGGAGGGGTTCGGGGTGTTTCAGACGTTTTGCTCAAGGAGATGATTGTGCTTCCATCTTCACGTGTGAGTATGTCACCATTTATCATCTATTTAGAATGTTATCAGCTGATTTAATGGGTGTTGTGTAAGGGATAATGTACAGTGAGAAGGTCTTAATTGAAAAAGAACCCTGACAGGCTGAACAGGTCACAGAGAGCGGACTATCGCTTTGAGTAAGTAGCTGTGATAAAGGCATGCTAACGAAATGAACCTATCAGAGTTATTCAAAAGAACCACTCTGATAGGTTCATTTCGTTAGCATGCCTTTATCACAGCTACTTACTCAATAGTGCATCAATTATTACAATTAAAATATTATTTTAATAATTATACTGTTAATTTACAAAATGTTTGATTGCTTCCATTAAAAGAGATAGTCTGCTCAAATGTTTTTTAGATTGAACTGCGTCCATAGCAACAATGTGTTATTTAACTCCGCTAAAAAGAAATAGACCGTAGACTGTTGAATTGACAGAATCAAATTGACACTTAAAGAGGCCCTATTTTACTTTTGGGGATTTGCCCTTTCCTGTAGTGTGTTATATGTTTGTGTGCATGTAAATGGTCTGCAAAGGCTACAATCCCTGTGTTCCCTCCAGAGGGAGTTTCTCTCACACTCCCCCTGCCTGAAACACCTCCAATGATCTCCTTTGTTTACCTCTGGAACATAGTGACATCACTATGTTACACTTGTGCTTCTATTGGCTAACGCTCCAGCATATTATACCTGATAGGCTTAGGGGTGGGCCATCTCTAGGTGATTGACCAATCACAATAGAGGCGGCCAGCTAACCAATCAGAGCAGACTGGGCTCTGGTTTCAGACAGAGGGTGAAAAGAGGTTCTGCAGCACAAGCAGTAGGAGAAAAATAAAGAGCTTTTTGAACATTAAAGCATGGAGACATGTCACAGTAGAGGAAAAAGATACTCACATGATCCTAAAATTGAGCATAATATGGCCTCTTTAAAAACAACACCTTGTGAAATGTAATGTTTTGAACAAACCTACTTTGTAGGGTTTCCTAAAATATTTGAGTTTGGTTTAACCCTTGTGTGGTGTTCATATTTTTGTTATTCAGCCAGTGTTCGTGGGCAGGGGCGCCGCCAGGGATTTTGGGCCCCATGAAAAGATATCACATTGGGCCCCACCACCAGGCACAGGCCACGCCAACCAAGCACAATTGCTGTAACCACACCTCCAGAACCCAACCGACTCATTTATGCTTTAAATAACTCTACATGTACAGGCTTGCATCTATCTTGTAGTCCAATACTAACTGCACAATATTTACTGACACTGAGCTGTGAAAATACAACACTGTGCAGACGTGCAACATTCTGCTGCAGTAGAATTCACTATTTGATATAAGACTAACTTTCCTGACAATAGATCTCAATAGTCATCTTTTATGGTGTACATGCCTTTTTAATAATAACATTTTTGAATGGAACATTCTCAACAGGAATGCATAAATCCAAATAAATATAACTTAAATATGTGGAAAAATACTGTGTTTGAAATGTATAATTGAAATGAGATGTTAGCTTTTTGTTTTGATATATATGTTGTATTCCAGTCTCCCTTCAGATATGTTAAGTGGCATGTCATTCAACACAATGCTGCTCACCTCCTTCAGTTGGGAGAAAAGCTGGTTCAGGTTCAGCATTATGGGGGGACAGGGCTGCTGAGCCTAAAGATGGATCTGTTGGTCCTGGCACCAGGGGGAGGGAAAACTGATTTAGTATGAATAGCTGCTAAAAATGTACCTGCATTTATTAAATGCCAGCTAAAAGAGCAGTGAAATGAAAAACCTCTGAATTGTATGTGAAGATATTAACAGTACTTAATGTCAGCATTACAATTATTATTTACAATGGACTACGCTTAGCTAACAGACTCATTTCCACCACTCATGGACCATACCCACCTTTTCTTTTGAAAAACTGGGTGACATACTGTCGCCCTTTAGTCCCTCTCTCTTGTCTTTCTCTCTTTTCTTTTCTCTTTTGAAAGCCTGACTTTGTAAGTCGTTGAGACATGGTATACTCATGGGCGTAGGAAGCATCCTGAATGTGGGGGGGACATTTTTAACGGGGGTGTGGGGTCGAAAGAAAATATAGATTTCCTGTATTCTGGTGCATTTTAACAGGTGGTTTGATACTTTTATGTGGCTATACTAGCATGAGGAAAATGATGGGTACATTTTGTAATTTCAGTAGTAAAGAAAGGAAACATATTTGATTATTAATTCAGAGTCGTCTTTGAATTAATAAAAAGCAGTTTAAATGCCCATTTTTTGTACATTTATATACAACAATAAATATTTGTGAGTGCATTGAGAGATATTGTTGTGGAGAGTCATTTATATATAAATCGCAAAATACATTTGTGAATCCTTCTGTGAGCATTTATTAATATTGAGACTGATCTGACTCCATACAGATGTTAAGTTCACCTAGGAATGGTATCATTGACTTAAATGTTCAAATAAATGTTGCTCTTCTGTCTACATTGGTCATATGATGCCCCTTGACTGAAATGTTTCCTGTTCAAGATCCCCACTGATTTCCTTAAAATCCTGGGATGAGAGTCCACATCACAATTTACTCTCAACTGTCATTTCCCTTTCATCACTCACCTCAGCAATGGACCTCTCTCCACTGTCCCTGTATTCTGCCTCTGACTCACTCTCAAGTGCCTAGATGTCAAGAGAGGTGGTGAAGTGATAATAAATACTGATAAATACTAGTAACCTGGCATTTCGATGCCTTTTCTCATCTAAACTATTCAGTATTTGTATCTCTCTATCATGACATAAAGATGAAACTCCTCTCCAGAAGTGAGACGCCGCCATCACTGTTAACTGATTAACTGCTACCAGCTAATGACTTACTTTCCTCTTCTTTGAAAAAAATGTTCTTATGTCCATGTTGTCTGGGGGAGAAAACATATCAAACCAAGAGATCGTCAGCTTTGATTTTCGCTGTATTAACCATTTCCTGAACATTTGGTGTGTGTGCCTTACCTCCGCTACCGGCATCGCTTCATACAACAGATCTGAGCTGTCCAACTATGACATCACTCCTTGAACATGCGCGCGCTATGTGAGAATCTGCCTTGGTACAAAGTAGCAGTGAAAACATGGAACGGAGTTTCATTGATTTGGGCATTCTCTCAATAAGCAAGTGGAATGGATTTAATTTGATAGTGAAGCACTGACACAGCGCTCGACAAAGTGCAGCGAGTGGATAGACCGATTCACGGACTTTCCGCATAGTAAAAGTGGGGGGGTCTAAACTAATCATTTGAAAAAGTGGGGGGGACTTGTCCCACCCTCATATAATGGCTGCGACGCCCATGGGTATACTACACACGTACGTACTAGCATCCCTGCTCCTCACATGCTCTCACTCTCTGCTAGAAAGTGCCGGTGCCGCACCACGTTTGGAGGCAGGACCAAACCATTACATGTAAATAGAAGGGGGTGTACAGAGGCTTTGGATAATTAACTTTTGTAAGAAAATAAGTTAAATGAATCGTAATTTTAGTGAGTACATTATCAATATAACGTTCTATTAATGTTACTTATTGATGAATGATGAAAGGTTACTTAGATTTTTTTTAATTATTGGTCCCATGTCATGCTTTTCCGGTTATTACCCGTCCCCTTGTGTGTTATGTAGCTTTTTATGCATGTAAACGGTCTGCAAAGTCACAAACCCTCACAGTACACCCTGTAGCGAGTAAAACTCTAACACATAAAATACGTGTCTATGCTGCCCCAGAACGCCTCGTTGGAGATTTTCTTTTTCCATTTTTTTCTTCCGAGAACCAAGTAACGTAACGACGACCCCTCTGCGAATTGGTCCAAATGGACCAATCCGCGGAGCTCCTCACACACACACACTCAGGGTGTTTCTCAATCGCGAGTAAAGCTGCTTCAGAGCCACTATTTCAAGCATACTACGTCATCGAGTGCCGCCGAAGTACTGTTCCAATCTCCAGCATACTTGGAAATCTACCGAGCCCGGCGTACTCCGTTTGGAGAAATATCGAGGCTGCACATGAGTAGACTCCGCGGTCTTAAAATCCCCACAATGCTTTGCGCACGGACCAATTTCCCCAAATCTGTGGCGGAAGATGTAAGGCGGGGCCTCTCATATGACGCACACCTGCACACTTGCTAGCGTGTTCCACACTTCGTTTTCCGAATGCCAGGAAGTATTCTTGACTCGCTTCTGAAGCAAGATGCTCGGCAGGCATGTACTACCAAGCAAGCGTACTCGCGATTGAGAAACACCCTCTCAGCCTGGACTCAGCCTGAGCTCCAACAAGCCGTTTAGGACAGAGAGTGCTATACAGAGATGCTGTATGAGAAACCAATGTGGGTTTGGAAAATTGCACAATATAAATCTATTCTAGTATACCTCAACAATGGAATTATGATCAGTAGAAATGGCCATGACATGGGACCTTTAATGTTCTAAAATTGTTTGGGCCCCTGTCAGTCACGGGCCCTAAGAATCGTCCTAACTTTTCACCCCCTTACGGTGCCCCTGTTCGTGGGTCTGGTGGTCCACCAGAGCCACGAACTGGGTCCCGCTGCCTTTTTGCGTTTCAATTCAACACAATCAAACTATCTTAAATTAAAATACTCAACAGATGTTTACTTCATCCCAATTACAAGCAATATAAACAGCATATATGGTTAATATTTGCCCTTTTATATTTGTTATATCACATTAATGAATTAAAGTGCTACTACAGTAGTTTTTTGGCCCACTGACCGGCTGGTCCTGTGGCTCGTCTTTTTTTTGTAACTAGCTGATGCTCAATCTCATCCTCTTCTTCAAAGTCAGACTCAGAATTCTCAGAAATGTGATCCTCACATTCCGAATCCTCTTCCTCTTCCTCTACATCAGGGGTCTCCAACACGTCGATCGTAGCTCGCGGGCAGCTTTTCAGTAGCTCGCCGCTCGCGGTTCACAGACTGTGTAGACAAATCCGACGAAGAAAACAACGAGAAAAAGACGAGTAAAGTGACACTTGCACACTTTTGGCTGTCTGTGGAGACCGAGTTCCCCCACCTCGCCAAAAAGGCTGTAAAAGTGCTCATTCCCTTCACCTCCACCTACCTGTGTGAGTGCGGGTTTTCCGCATTGACTTTGATCAAAAGCAAGTGCCGGTCAAGGCTGCAGCCAGAGGATGATCTGCGTTTATTCCTGTGCGCATCAAAGAAGCAGACTCATTGTTCCCACTAAAGTAGGGGTGAGTGTAATAAGGAGGCAAAGTTGACGTGCAGTGTGTTGCCGGGAGCATATAAGGATGTATCCACGATGTTGAAAATGTAAAAAATGTTTAAAAAATATGTGTTGAGAACACGGCGTGCGAAAATATACGGGTCGTGCTGCAGCTAGATTTGCCTGTCCTCTGTAAAGGCCCAGACACACCAGGCCGATATCGGCCGTCTTCGGTTGTCTGGCGACAAAGCGTGCCCTGTCGCCCAAAGTCAATTTGGTGTGTCCCGAACCCTCGGCCGTGACACGCCTTATTTGGCCTTTCACGGTCGACACATGTCGGACACAAGCTATCGGGCCAAGAAACCACTCTGATCAGCTGTTCAGCTAGCAAATGAGAAGCGAAACGGAAGTGAGGGACGTAAACAAACGATTTAAGAAGGCACAGGACAGCAGCTAAACCCCAGCAGGTGATACTTAAAGACATCAAACATAGCCCTTAAATGTCCTCTTACCTCCCACACATAGCAGGGACATCTCTGATATCGGCGGGAGCGTCCCCGGCTGTCCTCTGCTGAGAGCTCCGTGATTTGTTTGGTCAAGTCCGGTTTTTCATCTCATCGGTTTATTTGTCAGTATAAAGTTGCAGGATTAGTCTCAAGTACCTCAACATTGTCCTTAAGTACAGTGTCTAATGGCGCGTTTCCACTACAGCGCGCAGCCCGGTTTAAGAGGGCTGTGACGTCAGCGGCCCGTTTGTGGTTGCGTTTCCACTTGGCCTAGTACCGGCCGGCTGGTCCTAATTCTCAGTTTTTCTGGCCTCATAAAATCGTGGGGCCAGGGCCGAGAGAACCGGGCTGAGTTTGTGACGTCAACGCTCTCGGCTGCTGATTGGTCGGAGAGAATCGTCACAATCTGCGCGCGAGATAATCCATTTTTACAAACAGCATTTTTGTTAACAGAGGAGCTACAACAATGGCAAAGAAAAGCACACCATGGTCGGTCGAGGAAGTGACGACGTCCATTATATTGCAGATGATAAGGTCCAGCGGGTGCTCGACGGGACAACTCGCAATATCAAAGTCTTTCAGGAGGTCTCTACACAGACACTGGACTCTCCAACGGCGTTACTGGAGTCTGCATGGTACGTTTTTGCTAACGCTGTTATTTGCTTGAAAGCTTTGTGTCCCTGCTTTGTGTCCCTGCTTTGTGTCCCTATCTGTTTTAAAGCTCACTTCTAACAAATAAGTCTATTTTATCCTTACATTTATGTTCGACAACCCCGATGGAGCCCCGAAGGCTAGCTAGGCAGATAGCATTAGCGAGAGCTATTGTTTGCTAACACCATATGTGCCATTGTTTACGTTCAGTTTGTCTTTTCTATAGTTGTTGTTGCTATTTATAGTATTGTGCTGCAGTAGTTTGTGGAATTTACAAGTCATGTTTCTGTTCTAGATGATTACATTGGGACTAGCGAGGAGGAACAGTTCCGAACAACGTCCTCTGCATCAACAGCACAAACCGAGGAGGAGAGGATCTGGCCCTGCAGGAACGGCAACTGGCCCAGCAGAATCAATGCCATGTCTTATCTTATTGCTTGTTGATAAATAATTGCACCCACCAGCGATCGCACAGAAAGATGGCATCATCTAGGCGTCCCTCTGCAGTCAGAAATATCATAAACACCATCGTCCACAAAGCACTGTACAGGGGTTTATGGATTTAAGAGAATACTTATCACAGTGAAACCTTTATCATCTGTTGCAATTAAAGCAAATAAGAGAATAAATACTTGGTTAAATAATACATTTTAACTCTTTAGCAGGACAACTCTGCATACTGTTTGAAATTGAGTTTGCTAGCTTGAGGTCCTCCTCTAAAACATAACATTACATATTTTGTAATGGTATTAAGAATACATGATAAATACATGTAGAAAAATTACTCAATTGTAATACCCTCGTTGTGCTAGACTCAAACACATTGCTTATATATTTCAAAGAGAAGAGAACAAAAGAAAACACCTATACAAAGAGAGCGGTGCACAGCGCTTAATATTTACTTGCACTATATTTCTGTTGATCTGGGTTATTGTGTTGCACTGTTGGAGGAGCCTGTGACCTAAGATGTTCATTGTCATAACTACACTAGCTATGTTCGTATGACAAAATAAAAAACCTTGAACCTTGAGGCTGTGTCTTTCAGACAAACCATCATAATCATATTATTTTATGCTGTGGATACTTTAGCCTCCATCCATGTTAACAATTTTTTACACTTGCATTTATGAATATAGTTCTGTTGTGTTTTACACTTTTGTATTTATGTTTATAGTTTGCTTTGATATTTGCTTAATTTATTAGATTATTATTATGGGGGCAGTACTGGTGCTTGAAATTCAAATATTTACTAAATAGTCAATTCTGATAACATTTTTTTGGTTTAAATAATTTGACAAACACATGTATGTGAAAAAGAAAAGATGTATTTATGTTCAATACAATGAATATTTAGGTATTACACGTAGGTTTTCCTCAGGCATCCTGAAGTTCTCCACCCACTGAGTGTGTGAAAGATGGAACAATCACATTCCACCACTCGGTAGCTCGGTCGGTAACTTCTGAAATACACAAACAAAAGCATACATATTTTAATACGTAAAAGTGGTAGCTACAATTAATTAAATACTTGAAATACTTTGGTCGTATAGGGCAGCGTGAGCCTAAACACATTGCTAGTTAGCGAACGTTAGCTTACCAAGTAGCATTGTAGTTAGTAGTGATTCGAGTCGTCCTGTAGTCTCTGCGGCGTAGGAGGACTGCCCGAACTCTCGCGTCAGCTTCTTCTATACCTCGTCTTGCTATACGTCGCCTCTTTCGAAACAACTCTTGTCTATTTCTTGTGATAATAAACCACACAGCAAAAAACAAGCAAACGATCGCTTTCACATCTCCATTGTTGTGTCGCATTGAAGATGACGTCACGGCAGTTTTAAGCAGCGTCGCTCCGCCTACACTGTGTTACTATAGATACTGACCCGGTTCCTAAACTGTAATGGAAACGCGCCACAAAGTGAGCTGGTCCTAACGAGGCCGGGCGCGGCCAAAGGAGGCCGAGCGGGGCCGAGCGAGGCTGTGTAGTGGAAACGCGGCATTAGTAAATGAGATACTGTCTACTGCTGTTCATTTACCTATTGTGAGTCGCCTCGGATAAAAGCATCACATGGAAATGTAAATTTAGCAAGAAGTGGCCATTATTACATTACATACATTACTACATTGCTGACTCAATAAACTACACACCCGCCAGAACACTGCGATCATCAGATGCAGGTTTATTAACTGTGATGTTATAGTATGTCTGCACTTTATGTGCTCATTTCATCATTCATGTATTTTTATAATCTAAAACATGTTTTCGATGGACGAGAGTGATAATGGAACGCACACGCTATTTGTTGTTTGTTTATATCAGTCTGTTCTTCTTCTCTGTCTTCCGGTTGTTGCCTATTTTGAATGACGAATACACACTACCGCCGCCTGCTGGTAAGGAGAGTTATTGCCACTCACGCATGCGCAGTTCGTACGTGCTCGGCTGAAGTCTTTGCGGTGTGTTCCAGTGCGACACATGGCCAAGACACAGGAGAACTCGCCGATGTAACAGTCGATGTCGGTGTCGGCGAGTTCTCTGGTGACTGCCTGGTGTGTCAGGGCCTTAAGAAGGTGTCGGCGACTGACATGCAAGGAAGAACGGCTGTCCACAGGCTGTTCCAACTTTAACAACTTTATTAACTTCCAGGGTAGTGAATTGAACATGCAATTGTAATAGGGTGTGTGGTATATTTTCGTGCACGGACACGCATGTTCCGCAACACACAAACTGAACAACACTCAATTTTCCGATCGCTACCACTGTCCTTGCGATCTTGTAGTGATGTGTCGGTCGCGAACGAGCCGATTCTTTTGAACGGCTCTTTGGTACGAACGAGGGGAACCGAGTCGTACTTGGTGAGAGCCGTTCTTTTTATCGTTCAATCGTTGGTCTGCACTCACTGCCTGCCAAAATCCACTCGCCTTTTAAAAAGCTTGATTTTGTTCCCCAAACGTATTCTGTGAAGACCCGCCCCTACTCTGATTGGTAGGTTTCAGCACGAGGAGTGAGATGGGGTGGGTCTTAAGGGAATACGCGAGAGAGAGAAGTCATAACAAGTGGTACAGGACAGGTAGACGACGTGTTTTTCGGATGGAAAATGAGCCAAACGCGAAAACGCAGCAGCATTTGGATGCACTTCAACCAAAACCCAGGCAGTGATAAAGCGCACCATTTGTAAAGGCAAAATATCCTTTAAAGCAGGATCAACAAATAATCTCCATCGCCACTTCAAAACACAGTATCTAATATTAAGAGTTGAATGAATTTCATTCAAGGCAAGGCAACTTTATTTACTTAACACCTACAGAGGGTAAATTCAAAGTACATTCACTGACATGATGACATGGATACACTGTAAAAATATTCACCGTGAATTCACAATAAATACCTGGCCAAATTTTGCATGACTTTCACAGTAAGATTCACAGCAATTTACTGTGAATGTCTTCACAGCAATGTATTGTAATTTCACATCCATGATATTACAATGCATTGTTGTAAAGGTAAAACTGTATACTGTAACTTCACAGCTTCAATGACTAAGGAATTACTGTGATATTACAGTATGTTACTAGGGAATTACATCATTTTGTTGTACATGCATTACAACAAGGGCCTGTACTTTTACATTTCTATTGTGAAAGCAATGCAGGAGTTGCCAGTAATTTACTGTGAATTTACAATGTGTACTGTGAAAGTAATGCAAAAGAGTTGCCAGTAATTTACTGTGAATTTACAATGTGTACTGTGAAAGTAATGCAGATGAGTAGCCAGCAATTTACTGTCAATTTACAATGATAGACGTGCATAACTGTAGTCCCCAGCTCCGGTACTTCCTGGAGGAAGCTCATACAATGGTTTCCTGTCAAATACTATTGGATGACGTGACTAATCACGTCATCCACATACAGCAAGTAAAAATGCACAAAAAGCATCTCACCCGTGAGTTCAGTTGGGTCAAATCAAATAGGCTACACTGTAAAAAAGAAAACTGCCAAACAAAAACCCTTAAATTAAAGTAAAATACTTTCACTGAAATAAAGTGCTGAAGCAATTAATAAAGAGGAATTGTCCTTAAAGATTTTACAGGAAAACACTGTAGTGTTACAGATGTTTCCTCTCTTTTCAAAATCCATTGTCTTAAATAAAGTTCTGATGAGAAAAACAGTTTTTTACATTTTTTTTATTAGATTTTTATGATCAAACACAAAAGTAAATGCAGAACCTAAAGTTCTACAGGTAGGGCCACCTTGTGTCATGTTTACAATGCCGATTATTGACATTAGGTCTGGCAATACAGTCAATCATTATCCTGGTGATTATTTTGCAGATAAACCTAGTAACCTTAAAAAAACGGCTCTTTTGAACGGCTCTTTTGAACGGCTCTTTGAAAGGAACGGAGCCATAAGATCCGGCTCCCTTCAAAGAGCCATAATTCCCATCACTACGATCTTGCTATAACAACAAAGTGCACGTTACTGATGCAATATGGTTGAGACCATTCAGGCTTATTCTAGAGGGGTGCAAGGAATAGTCCAAGTAGTGGGGGAGTTTTATACAATATGTTTAAAACATAAAGGTAAAAAGGTTTAAAAAAGTTATTGTTTAATGTTTTAAGGAGGTGACGCTACTCAGCCAATCAAATCGGTGCAGTCAGTGAGTCAGCACGATAGATTCAAACACACACACAGAGACGAGACAAGAGGAGAGAAACAGTCTTCATTTTATCTTACTGGACCTCTTTGAAATGCAATTGAATACCCCTGCATTATAGCAACAACAACAATAATAATAATAATAGCAATAATAATTGGGAGGGGGGGCGCGGTTGTTCTTATGTTCTCTGAGGGGAGGCTCACCTTCCCACACTTTGAAAACCCCTGCTCTAGATGATAGGAAAGGAGATTTCAAACTTCATTTATAACCTCCTTTAGCTTAGGAACCACTGGACCTCCCTTTACGAAAGGAGAGGAGAAAATGCTGCCCCACAATGCCTTGCAGCCGCAGCATTTGCCGTCACACAACAGTCGGCCGTTCACGGAAACAACCGATTATGACCGAGAAATGATATCATGAAAGTTACGGTGCTTATTAAGCATTTTAAAACGTATGTGGTAAGTTGCCAAAGTGCTTTGTTTTGAACGTTCATCAGTATTATAATCAAAAAGAGAAATATGAACGTTAGTTTTTACTGAAATGATCAAATAAAGTCAACATTTCACAGTCTTTACTGAGCTGTGTGGGGTTTGTTCAACTTTTAAAAGATGTTTGAATGGTGATATACACAGTGATAGATGTTAAGGACTAACGTTTATAATAAATACATTTGTATTGATTTTAAGATCTTTTCATAGTTCATACAATCATACGTATTGGGATCATTTGTATTAATGTGGACCGGAGGGAGAGGGTGACGAGCATAAGTTTCACTTTCCTTTTTTATTTCAATTCCAACTTTGGTCATGAAGAATATGTTTCTCTGTTGTCCCCGTTCATAAAGCATAAAACAACAGCATCAGAGCACGGTGCAGAGTCTCTAGATGAGTTTACAGTAGTCCCTCGTTCTTATTAAACATCCATGTTGTAGTCTGCTGTATAGAAAACTGTAGTTTCCATAGTTTCCCCACAGCAGCAGGCGCACATTTATGACGTCCGCTGGCGCATCATAAACACGTTGGATAGTGAAAGTGCAGTCGGATTCTCTAAAGTACCGCAGTCTCTTCTCCTAAGTCCTTTTGAATTCTCCTATCCACTATCCCTTAACCCAGTGGTTCTCAAACTTTTTCTGTCAGGTCCCCCCTTTGGAGAAAAAAAAAAGTCGGGCCCCCCCAACACAAGTCAGGCTCAGTGGCGGCACCAGAGATTTATTTTGGGGGTGCTGTGGGGTAGCTTGACGTTTCATAGAGGGTGCTCAAACAGGGACAAAACAACATGCTGACTGCAGTGGGGTTTGAACCTGTGACCCCCTGATCCCAACACCTAGGCTCTATCCACTGCACCACATGCCTCCTTTCAAACCTTATTCTTTTTTTACTGTCATATAGTATTTCATACCTGTTTTTCATTTATTCTCTTATTTTTTTATAACTATAATGATCATATAAACGTGTGCCTCAGAAATAATTGTTTACATTAATGGTGACCAAAACGTTTGAGACCCACTGAGATAACACTGAGAGAGTCCTTTAGCTCACTGAGTCTCTCAGTCTGACAGGAGAGGACTCTCCTCCACTTTGTTGTTGAAAAAACTCCTTATATCCGTTAGCGTAGCTCGCTAGCACCAGAAGCTAACAACAACGATCTCCGGTACCGGTGCGCTCTCTCTCTCTCGCTCGCGCACGCACACAAAATGGCTCGTTCCACACACACACAGAGCCAAGCTTTAATGAAACACAGAGACCCAGACGTAATAGTACTGTACTGTATCATATTATTTTCGAATCAATAATTTTTCAAATTATGATTTTTTAATTTTTTTATCTTTTATTTGATTTTTTAATAACCATTTTTCCTCCTGGTCTCTCGCGCCCCCCCTGTCATGCCTCTGCGCCCCCCAGGGGGGGCGCGCCCCCCACTTTGGGAACCACTGCCTTAACCCGTGACATTTCACACAGAGGTCAAGGGATAGACGTTAGGAGCTGATTTTTGGACTATTCGACCGCAACCATGGATTTATGTTTTAAAGAATACTCACATTAGCACCATGTCAGATTTTTTGTGGATTTAATCAAGTCTTGGATTGCGGAGTATGAATGTCCTCTTGCAATTTTCAGTTGATAAATACGTGTGTAAAGTTTGTGAAGGCAGGAGGAAAGTTTCCGGGATCACCGTCTCCTCTCTGTTCCTCCAAACCCCACCCCCACTGAAAATAATGAGTGACAGGCTGATAGTAACCTGATAGAAACTTTATTATTCACTTAATCACTGATTGAGATATGATGAAGCTAACTTAATCTCATACATTCATGGGATTTATGTAACAGTAAAACAGAGAATAAGTGTGCACCCACATGCAGTATTTTTGTTTTTATACAGTATGCTGTTGTAAATACTCCTGTTGTCTGCTGTGTTCAGACTCAAGTCCTGTTTCTGATGCCACATTCAGGACATTCAGTGTCCTTTTTTCAACAGAAGACCGTTGCTAGAAGCTGCAGCCAGACTGCAGAAGCATTAGTTTTTTGTTTTTCAGGATGGAACAATTTCACACACAGAGGCTTGTAGCTGCAGGGAGCGATGCACTTCTTCGCCTTGGCCCCGATCCGTGCGTGGTAAAAACACTCCACCAGGGCACAGGGTTCAGTAATGGTTGTGTTGGCCAGCGCTGTCTGAACCCGGGGCGGCAAGTGGCGCAGGAACGTCTCACAAACAAAATCCGGGGATCTTCCCCCCCCAGCAGATTCAGCATCTTCTCCATGAGCTGGGACGGCTTGCTGTCCCACAGACCCTGAATCTCAAAAATCTGCCGAGCCTTCTCCTTAGCAGATAAGCTAAATGTCTTAAGGAGAAGGGCTTTAATCGCCTCATATTTGCCCTGGCGTGGGGGATCTGCGATAAATCCGACCAACCTGGACGACGTGGAGCTCCCCAGCGCCGCCACCACGCAAAGTGTGCCTCCACGTGTGCGAACCACGCTGTTGCGGCATGTTCCCAAAACTCCGGCAGATTAATATAAACATCGCGATCAGCCATGTTCACTAAGTCTTCGGAATCTATCTCGAAAACGTCAGGGTCACCATGTGTAGAGCTAGAATGATAACAACCACCCGGTACACTCTATAACAGGTCCGTGGTGCAACACACACTTTATCACAGTGAATTATGTCCCGTAATGTTCCTCCACAAAACCATAATAAATCAATTGTATAGGTCTAGCCTCCCTATATCCGGGAAATGAGAGGACCGGCGCTCGGTAGTGGCCCTGAGCGTTGGCGGCACGAGCAAGCATTTATTCGTTAGCGACAGTGTCTCGGGTAGCTGGTTTCTCTGTGACACGGGCGCTCAACGGAGCGTGGTTCCTGCGTCGAGGGAGGACGGCGCTCGGGGGGGGGCACGGACCGCAGTTGACGACAGGCTAATGGCAGCTCCATCCGTACTTATGGCGTGAGGCCTATGTGTTTATGTTTTGGGGGGTTAGGGTTAGGGTTAGGGTTAGCGGTTCAACTGGGACTTCGTCACAGCAGACATTTATTTTCCTCGGGGCAGATTTTGTATGTGCTCACGGGCTCCTGGTGGACATTAAAAACAAACGCTTGGCAAAGCGGCGTACCGGGCTGTCGGGCTCACTGTCAGGTGCGGACAAGTACCTTGGGTTGTTGGCCGAGTTCCCGGACCTGACGCTGCCCACCTTCTCTGCGCCCACCACCAAGCATGGGGTGGAGCACCACGTCACCACTGAGGGCAACACATTCTCACTCCCAACTCGGCCTATGTTGACGTTATGTCAGGATCCCTGTCGTCACTTTCCAACGCAAGGGGGGGCCCTTTAGCGTCGAGTTTCAACTATCAGGGAGTCCCATTGACTTGCATAGAGCTCTCTGAACGTTGGTAATAGACGAGTTGGGATCGCGGATAAATACTCTCCGCAGATCCATTCTCACAGCGTTTATCAACCTTTTTCTTACTCAATATCAAGCCACACTTATTGTTTTTACTTCTTTATTTTAATTGAATAATTTCGGACTTTTGTTGCTGTCAGTTATGGGGAGAGTAGGGGCTCAGAATACTGAAATCTGTATTGTTTCATCGTTTTTTCCTTCTAATTTTGTATTATTTTCTAAACCACACACTGTTATTTACTCAACAATAAGACACAATTATCTTTGTGTTTATTTATTTGTTTGATTAATAAACACAAGTTGGAGGGTCGGAGCAGCTCATAGTAGTTGCTTTAGAGAATTTTACACCCGGAAGTAAGTATTCTCTCCGCTTTGCTTGACAAACCGATAAACCCCGTGATTAGTCCTCAAGCTCTGTGATTGGATGTTTGAGTGGCAGTGCGCCGAGGGTTACGCTGAGTGTAAAACAGCACTTTGAAATGGGATGGAACCACGACAGACTATCCAAAACTGGATTTGAACGGGTCCACCCCGTCCCCCCCTCCCCCACCCCGTCCCCAGAACTACACATGCTGGCTATTGTGTGTTTCGCAACATGTTCTATGGCACGTCTCTACTGGGAATTGTAGTTTTAAAAGACTTTTTCGTATTTCCCATAATAAGAAGTTGCCAGTATCAAACTGTGTACACCCCTGGAGGTTTAGGGGATAGGAAACACTCCAATTTAAAACATATAATTAATAAATGGGTGAAAATTGCTTGTGTCCATAATGGGCAGCATTAATATACCCACATGACAGCTAAGGTCAGAAGAGCTTTATTTAACAGCTGGTCTTATGTCTGTGACCCTAATTGATAAGCCTGAAACATGCACTTGTCAAGGTTCATAGGCACATTTTGCAAATATGGCAGTAGCCATCGATCGTCTTAAGATAAGATATACTTTATTGATCCCAAGTTGGACATTTGTTCGTTACAGCAGCATGTGTAACAGTTGTAAATATGCAGTGGTGTTTATTTGTAAATCATTTACAGTGGCGTTTTTATATGTACAAAAGTGGTGGGGCACAAAAAACTTAGATGTCTATATATAAGCTTCTGCAGTGACGTGCAGTGAGGTTCATGGCTGGTGAGGCACTGGCACTGACTCTTCAGGTTTACAAATATTATATTTTGACCTAAACCAAAATATAATATTATTTTCAAAAGCTTTTTTTGTCTGATGCTTCGATTAATTTTAAACAGACAGTTCAACAAAAGGATACCCAAAAAATGTAATTTGATCATTTAAATATTGAATTGTTCTCTCTAAGTAAGATCCCATTTTCAAAAAATTGCGGTCTTACCTTGACTTGAAGATGAAGTCCATTTGCCTATCATTCTGGACAAAAAATTCTATAACTTTTTTGTAAAAGTCCTCCTTATCATCTTGTAGTTTCAAAAGTCTATCATAAATCTAATCGATAGATTTATGATTCGAAAATGATAAAAGTAGGGTAGACATGTGGATATTATCCGGCTGAACAAAACGTGCATTTATCTAACAGGTACGTTTCCCACAGATCTTATTTCAAGCTATTTTCTAAAATCCTATAGAGAAACCTCATTGCTTTTTTTGCAGCTTACTTCCTGGTTTTAGGACGCGTCACTGCAGCTCTCGTCTCCTCTTATTATACATCCATGCTCTTCACACACCACACTTTTCGCGGCACACGTACTTACAGCCAATCAGCTCTGAATGATGTGAGATGACGTATGGTGGGGATGGCAGCTCTGTGCCCCTATGGTGTTTGTTTTTTTGCCACACACATTACATTGAAAAATACTCTGAGCATGCGCAGTGTAGTTTTTACAGTCACCGTTCACTTTGACAGTGAAAGGGTGGGGCATGATCAGGTTTTGTCCCACATGGCTCAAAACGGCACTGTAGACACTAATTAGAAGAACACAGACTAAAACAGCAATGCACAGACGAATCAGATGATTAAACATGACCTTAAAATATATTTTATATATTTTTTTATTTCTTTTTTTGCATCTCTTTCCATTTTTTGTAATCATTATGTGTAATACTTTCTGCTGACACTAGGTGGGGCTGTGCCCCACCTGCCCCTAATGACCAGTCGCCACTGATCATTTAGTATAATCACACAAATTCTGTGTTTTATATTTAATAATTCTGTGTTCTTTATTTATTGGATGTTCAATACCTGACAAGGTCGGAGATGAAAAACTTGGGTCGCATCCTCAACAGTGCATTACAAGACATCTATCAATATGTGTGTATACCTCCACCATTAAACTGTCATATTCTGCACATTTCTTATACTATCTACATACATCTTATAAGAGTTTAATAAATATGTATAATATCAGTTCAAATAAGTGCTTCAACATAGTTAACATTGCAGGAAAGTTGATTGTCAAGTCCCAAAACAAATTATGCAATATATTAGACGTTAAGTACTTTGTCAGGCTTAATATTTATGTGTAGATACCCCCAAAGCTTTTTTCTTATTCAAAAGAAGACCTTAACCTAAAGTATTCTTTAATGTTTAAATAAAGCCTAATTAGTTTGTCTGTTTTGCACATCCTCCTATTAATATCTTTGGACATCCTGCACTAAACTGTTTTATTGTAGAGATCACTTACAGTATCTTATTGATATTTTTAATTCTATATTTCTATCATTGACCTTCTACTTTCCCCCTATGAAAGTATGTACTCTTAATATTTGTATGTTTTCATCAAATATAACGTATCAACAAACAAATTCAATAAGGTTTACAGTGGTAACACAATAAAATATACTGCTGTTTCCAGTTTAGTTTATGATGGATGTATTTTGTTATCCACACATATATTGTTTTTATATTTGTAACACCAAACCGACAGAAAAGATGGTCTTAACATGACCCAGTGGTCTAGTTAATAAAAAATATATTATCAAACATAATATTGAAATGAACTCTTATTTTGAAAATACAGCTTCCTGTGTTCGAATGAGCTGGTCCGACTGTCGGTCCTGACGGACTCCAAAAGTCAGACATTATACAATCAAACAAATAAATAAACACAAGGATAAGTGTGTCTTATTGTTGAGTAAATAACAGTGTGTGGTTTAGAAAAGAATACAAGATTAGAAGGAAAAAACGATGAAACAGATTTCAGTATTCTGAGCCCCTACTCTCCCCCTAACGGCCCCTACATACGGCGGCGTGCATTGAAGTTTGCCGGCGGGCATGTCTGACGCTCGACCAACAACCAATCACATGAATCTCCCGCCCTGGACACACAAGCAGCGGTTTGATTGGCTAGAGCTTGTACTGGCATATGATTCGATTGGCTGACGAAGTAAAAACAATAAGTGTGGCTTGATATTGAGTAAGAAAAAGATTGATAAACACTGTGAGAATGGATCTGCGGAGAGCATTTCGCCGCGATCCCAACTCGTCTATTACCAACGTTCAGGGAGCTCTATGCAAGTCAATGGGACTCCCTGATAGTTGAAACTCGACGCTAAAGGGCCCCCCCTTGCGTTGGAAAGTGACGACAGGGACCCTGACATAACGTCAACATAGGTCGAGTTGGGAGTGAGAATGTGTTGCTGAGGGACCTCCAGTCTACGCCAGGGCCTGGCGGTTGAACCCTTCCAAACTTGCAGCAGCGAAGGCGGAGTTCTCAACCATGGAACGCCTGGGTATCATCCGCCGGTCTGACAGTCCGTGGGCGTCTCCTCTGCACATCGTCCCCAAGCCTAATGGTGGTTGGCGCCCATGTGGGGACTACCGCCGCCTCAACGACGCCACGACACCCGACCACTACCCGGTGCCGCACATTCAGGACTTTTCGGCGCACCTGGCGGGTGGGCTTGTGTCCCCTGGACATTCCCAAAACGGCAGTGATAACGCCATTTGGGTTGTTTGAGTTCCTGCGGATGCCTTTTGGGCTCAAGAACGCCGTTCAAGCGTTCCAGCGCCTGATGGATTCGGTGCTGCGGGACTTACCGTTTGTGTTTGTCTACCTGGACGACATACTCGTTGCCAGCACTTCTGAGGAGGAACACCTGTCCCACCTCCGGGCCCTTTTCACGAGGCTCAGCCAACACGGGTTGATAATCAACCCTGCAAAGTGTCTGTTCGGGCTGTCTGACATTGACTTCCTTTGGCACCGCGTCACCAAGGGCGGGGCAGCACCCCTGCCGGCGAAGGTTCAGGCTGTCGCAGCGTTTCCTCGCCCGCACATGGCCCGGTTGCTCCGTGAGTTCCTAGGGATGGTGACCTTCTACCACCGTTTCATCGCCCGGGCCGCCCACATTATGCGGCCGCTGTATGAGGCATTGAAAGGTAAGGCCCCCATCCAGGAGATCGACTGGACGGTGGAGGCGGAGGTTGCCTTTAAGGAGGTCAAGACCGCGCTGGCTCAGGCGGCCCTGTTGGCGCATCCGTCACTCACGGCCCCCATCTCCATTACCACGGACGCATCGGACTACGCCGTCGGTGCGGTGCATGAGCAGTGGGTGGAGGGCGCCTGGCAACCACTCGCCTTTTTCAGCCGCCAACTGGCTCCCAGGGAATGCAGGTACAGCGCTTTTGACCGGGAGCTCCTTGGTCTCTGGCTGGCCGTGCGGCACTTCCGATTTTTGCTGGAATGCCGTGAATTTATGGCGTTCGTTGACCACAAGCCGCTCACGTTCGCCATGTCCAAGGTGGCAGAGCCTTGGTCTGCTCGCCAGCAACGACAGCTTTCCTACATCCCGGAGTTCACCACGGACATCCAGCACGTGGCTGGCAAGTCAAACCTGGTCGCAGATTGCCTCTCCAGGGCCGTCCAGTTGGGCCTCGACTATACCCGCATGGCAGCGGACCAGGTCACAGACCCCAGCGTCCAGGCCCTGAAGGGGGCTGACGTGGGGCTGCGCCTGGAGGATGTGGTTTTCAGCAACGCGGGCGCTACTCTCCTGTGTAGCGTCTCCACGGGCCTGCCGCGTCCAGTCGTTCCCACCAGCTGGAGGCGCTCCGTGTTCGAGGCGGTGCACAACCTGTCGCACCCCGGCGGGAAACCTTCGGTGCGGATGGTGGCCGCGAAGTTCGTCAGGCGGGGGCTCAAAAAAGACGTGAGGGCTTGGGCCGGCACGTGCGTAGGTTGCCAGCGTGCTAAGGTGCACCGCCACACGAAGGCCCCCCTGGAGCGATTCCTGGTCCTTGAGAGGAGGTTTGACCACGTCAACATCGATCTGGTTGGTCCATTACCCTCCCTGTTGGCCGGAGGCGGTCCCACTCGCGTCGACAGCGGCGGCTGACATAGCCCGTTGATCAGTTGTTACTAAGGACCCAAACTGGCGAAGCTTTATTGATTGTGTCCCGCCCCAAATGTGTGGCTGGGATAGAATGTGAAAAAAAATAAAGATTGGTTCCCGCAAGACATGCGGGAATGTGAGAGCAGACAGGTGTCGGTGCTTGAATTTATCAACAATGTTGCAACCTTGTGCGGGAATGGCAGGGGCAGAAACATATGAGAGGCCGTCTAACTCACAACTCATACTTGGTCTTACAAACAATATCAGAATCTCACTCATACACTATTAAACTCTTTTATACATATAGCTAAACACTTTTACACGCACAATCATACTCTCTTTCACACACTTTTGTCTGGGCCATAAATCAAACTTACTTACATACCAAACTGTACTTTCTTAGAAACACTATTATTCCCACTTACAGACAACATCATACTACAATATAATACTCTAGTAGTGTATGCAAGATAGAAAACTTTGTGTGTGAGAAAGAATGATAGTGTATGTGAGAGAGGAATTGTAGTATGTATGAGGGTACGCGTAGTGTGTGTGAGAGAGACTGATAGTGTATGTGAGAGAGGAATTGTAGTCCTGTCTGCGGGTCTCGTCGTGTGTGTGCGCGCGCCTGACTAGTGTCTGTGCGCGCGGCCTTTTCGTCTGTCTGCGGGTCCTCGATCGTGTGTGTGCGCGCGCGCCTGCTCGTGTCTGTGCGCGCGGCCTTGTCGTCTGTCTGCGGGTCTCAGTCGTGTGTGTGCGCGCGCCTGCTCGTGTCTTGCGCGCGGCCTTGTCGTCTGTCTGCGGGTCTCGTCGTGTGTGTGCGCGCGCCTGCTCGTGTCTGTTCGCGCGGCCTTGTCGTCTGTCTGCGGGTCTCGTCGTGTGTGTGCGCGCGCCTGCTCGTGTCTGTGCGCGCGGCCTTGTCGTCTGTCTGCGGGTCTAGTCGTGTGTGTGCGCGAGCCTGCTAGTGTATGTGAGAGAGGAATTGTAGTATGTATGAGGGTATAGTAGTGTGTATGTGAGAGACAATGCTTGTGTTTTTGAGAGCTTATGACAGTTTATGTGAGAGGACATTGTACTGGTTGTGAGAGGGTATACTTTAAAAGGAAGTCAGGTTGATCCAACAGGAAGCCAGTTTAAATATTCATTCCTTGACTGGTTTACAGCCTTGAAAACAAAGCCCAAAGCTACTCAGAGCACTGCTAGCTAAATTTGAGCTGCAATAAGAACTTTTGTTAACTTTATATTAAGGTACACACATTCACCATCAACTAGTTGTTAATTAACATGCATATTAGCAGTATATTGGCTCTTTATTATTCATTATAAAACACTTATTAATGCCTTATTCTACATGACCATATTCTTCAAGTAATAGGCCATTAGTTGAGAGTTTTTCCTCAATAACCCTCTAATTGGTGTTTATTTATTGCAAGTAAGGAAGTTGTTTGGTCTTAATATGCTCAATACGGGCCTAATAAGGCAGTAGTACCACAAGAATAGTAATTCTCCCATAATAACACTTAACAAATATGATCTATCCTTATGTAACAAGACATGAAACTATAAGTGTTAATTAAGTCTAAATAACTCAAAATTAGGTATTTCTATCTAAGAATATGTTCCCTATTTTAAAGTGAAGTCTTGTTCATAACCAATAAGCTAGTAGTTTGACTCTAATTGACCTGAACAGGTTCCCTATTCTAAAGTTGCCTCCTCTTCACACTTTGTAAATACATTATAGCACGCAACTACTGAAATTAACCTCAACAGCACATGAACAAAGTAGGCACACGTTGAAATATCTGAACACTAAAGAGAGGTTCAGACACATACCAAAACATGTCAAGTTTCTCCAAGGCTGAGAACACATATGCAGCCTGTGTACTTCTTAATAAAAACTGATTTTTAACAGAGTTTATCTATTTGTGATCATACTGTGTGACCTGCTCGTATGTACTTACACACTATGTGTACTGTTCTCTCTCTCTCTGTGTTGTACTGTCTCAGTGTGAACATAGATTAAACAGCCAGCCAAACTCTTTTGAGAGCCAGGGAATGAGCAGCCATGCTCCTTTATTGAGGAATTGAATTATTTGCAGTCCACTGACATTCAAACGGAGTGAAAACTATAAAAAAAGAAGATACAAGGCACTTAATGATCTCATACATGCAAGTGCAACATACACAGATTAACACATAGGACCGCTAAGTGTAAACAAGGTAAATATAGCTAATGCTAGCTGTAGCATATCCTTCCGAAATATGGTCGTAGACTTTACTGATGATTTAGAATTTATTGAAACTCCAGAGTCAACGTAAGAGCTACTGTATAAAGACACAAAAATAACAAATACATTTAGGCTCAATCCGTATTAGAATCACTTTAGCATACTACCAAAAGTTAACTGTAAACAGACAGCAAAGCTACAAAACAGCTTATAAATGAATTAGGACACAACCTACAATTTTAAATACCAACCTTGTGCCTCTTCAGGGGGTGCTAACATTTAAACATACACTTTATTCTTTACTTTCTCCGTCTTTATACGTAGAAGATATTTCTTTTCGCAGTCATGTTGTTTCCATAGCAACAACAAGTTCCTGTTAACAGCGTAAACTCGCCTTCAAAATAAAAGCATCTAAATAAAACAGGAAGTTAACCTAAATTACATTTAAGACAAAAACAATGCAACATCCCCTTCAGTCTCACAGAACACAAATGGGGTTATTTACACTAGCTGTGCAATAAGCATGTGTATAGGCTAGTATGGCTAACGCTAGCGTGTATGCTAACGCTAGCGTGTATGCTAACGCTAGCGCGAATGCTAACGCTGACGCGAATGTTAACGCTAGCGCGAATGCTAACGCTAGCGCGAATGCTAACGCATTTTCTCATTGAGTTTAAACATCTCCAAATGTCATCACATAAACACAATACATGTTACTAATCCTTACAGTGTAAGTGTAAGGCTTACACTTACAGTCATTGCTTTCTGACGGACTTGACCCTTTTACTCTTCAGGTTGCATAGAGAAAATTAGTAGCATTCTACTGCCTTTCTTGGACGGTGTCCGTCAAACGAAAACGTAGAGCCAATCAGGAACTAAGAATTTAGTCCAACTTCCTTTTCAATCATACTCTCTCACACTCATAACTATTCTTATGCACACACCCTATCATTCTGTTTTATACACATACCTATAGTCATTCACATGAACTATTATTACCTCTTATATAAGCTATTATTCGGCCTTTCATTCACTGCTATTCTGTTTTACATATATGACTATTGTTATTAACATGAAATACTATTCCCTCTTATATAGGTTATTATTCTACATTGTTTACCGATTACACACATACTACTATCCTCTTTCACATACACTATTATAATGTTCTATTAAATTATAGTTGTTTGTGAAAGACGATAGTGGTGTGTGTACGAGAGTATGATGGTGCGTTTAAGAGATTTTGTTTTTGTGTGTGAGAGAGAATAGTTATTTATGTATGATAGTATGATAGTAAATGAAGGAAGGAATGACAGTACGTTAAAGACAGTATGATACTGTGTGTGAAAGAATCTGGTGGTGTACATGTGAGATTCTGATATTGTTTGTAAGACCAAGTAGGAGTTGTGAGCTAGACGGCCTCTCATATAAACACAACAGTCACACACACACACACACACACACACACACACACACACACACACACACACACACACACACACACACACACACACTCACACACACACACACAAACACACACACACACACACACACACACACACACACACACACACACATGCAACCAGGCTCTGCTTTGCTAATTCGATATGTATGTACATAATGAGTTTCTGCATTAGACTTTTCGATTAATCACTATATCTGTCGAAGACATACACAATTTCCACACTTTTGTTTGCCCCGGTCCAGTGGACCCGAACATTCTGTATGTAATATAAATGTGTAGGAGGGGTGTACACTGGGTGGTCATTGAAAATGTGTTCTGATTATTTTCTTCACAGAAAATGAGCCAAGGCCATTGAGTGTGAGTTTGAAAAAATAATTGATGTTATCATTTTTCTTTAGATAAATAATGAAAACGGGTCCCACAGACCCGAACACCATACAAGGGTTAAGACAACTAAGTCTGTAAAGTAAAAGACAAACCTAATATTAGAGATGCAATGTTAAGTCAACTAATTGATTAGTTGATGGACAAAAAAAAATCTCCAACCAATTAATAACAATTTAAGTTTGAAGTTATCATGCAAACATTTCAAAATACACAATTTTCATCCTCTAATTTGTGGAGTATCACTGCTTTTTCCAACTATAATAATACTATTTTGAATATCTTTTGGTTTTGGGCTGACCAAACAATACATTTACCTTGGACTTTGACAAACCTGGATTGGCATTTTTCACTATTTCACTAAAATGTTATATATATCGAACGGTTAATTAAAACATTTAATAGCTGACCTTTTTACAATTGTGAAGACAAAGTTAACAACACATTGTTGGTTTCATCAATTTGCAAACACACTTCTTCTTGGTAAATGTCCAGGACTCTGTTTTAAAGAGGACTTATTCTGCCTATTTTCAGGTTCATATTTTGTGCATCTGTTATTTTTCTCATACTGCCTGTGCTGCAGCGCTTCTTTTCACCTGAGACCAGAGCCCAGTCTGCTCTGATTGGTTAGCTGGCCGGCTCTGTTGTGATTGGTCAATCACTTAGAGATGTCCCACCCCTTAAACTATCACATACAGTGTGTTAGCGCACTAGCCAATAGAAGCGTGAATGTTACAAAGTGACGTCACTATGTTCAGGAAGTAAACAAAGGAGTCCAATGGGGGAGTTTCATCCAGGGGGGGGGTGGGATACAACCCAGTCTCACAAAAAAAACGTGTAATAGGGCAAGACGTAGTATGTATACAAATAACCCTCTCAAAACGTAACACTGACACAATATGTTTTCCTATTAATTGCTAATGACCAATGTCCATGTCACGTGATCGCAAACTTTACCAGCGTGAGAAGAAAAAAAAAACATGGCGGCCACCCGATTTATTTTTAGTGGAAAATCCTAAATTGTAGGATAGTTTGGCCATTAAAATGCTTTTTGATAAAAAATTTAGCGAGAAGTGTATATTGTACTTTTAAAATCTACGTCCTGTTGATGTGTAGGATATATAGTTTGATAGATATTACGAAGATTATTTGAGGTCTCACCAGGAGGACGTGTATACTACGCAGGCTATGTTAACTATAGTGTTTGCTCTGCACGCACCCCCTGAAATTGTGAGATTGATACTTCTTTCCCCCTATTCACAAGCTATACCTGCACGAAACATACTACCAATAGAAATACATTGCTTTTAAAATCGTTCTGTGTGACACGAAAAAAAGGGGAAAATCGTGTTGGTGAACACGAATCAATATATTACGTGTGCGTAAAATGCCGTGAGACTGGGTTGGAATGCAGTATGAAACGACTAAAAACAATATTGTGATTATTTACCCATTAACCAGCATAATAACGGATTTGGTGAACAATAGTGAGCTGCCACCCCGAAAATACGTTTGCTCTAAAATTATATTAATAAATTACTATTATCATTATTATAAGAGAGACAATAAATGGCAAAGATATGTAGAAAGTAAACGTATTTGAGTTACGTCCAAAACAAACGTTTCTAGAACATATGTAGAAAGTAAAGGTATTGGAGATAGGCCTACGTTCATAACAAACGTAATGTGGGAGAAAATACGTTTCCAGCTAAACGTATTTGAGAATGCAGTTTAGTTCTGTGGGAACATAATTTTTAGGAGACAGGGTTGCAACCGCAGGGTAGCTTGTGAATGGGGGAAAGACGTATCAATCTCACAATTTTAGGGGGTGCGTGCAGAGCAAACACTATAGTTAACATAGCCTACGTAGTATAGACGTCCTCCTGGTGAGACCTCAAATAATCTTCGTAATATCTATCAAACTATATATCCTACACATCCACAGGACGTGGATTTTAAATGTACAATATACACTTCTCGCTAAAAATGTAATCAAAAACCATTTTAATGGCCAAACTATCCTACAATTTAGGATTTTCCACTAAAAATAAATCGGGTGGCCGCCATGTTTTTTTTTTTCTCACGCTGGTAAAGTTTGCGATCACGTGACATGGACATTGGTCATTAGCAATTAATAGGAACACATATTGTATCAGTGTCACGTTTTGAGAGGGTTATTTGTGAACATACTACGTCAACGTAGCTATTACACGTTTTTTTGTGAGACTGGGTTGGAAACACAGGGATTTTAGCCTTTACAGACCATTTACATGCACACAAACCTATATAACACACTAAAGGAAAGGGTTAAAGCCAAAACGCATATAAGGGTTTTCCTTTCAAAACCTAAAAAAGGCTTTTCATAAAACGTACTAGCAGGCCCCATCTGACCTTCATGAGACTGATAATCACTTACAACTTCTATATAATCAGTGAACAATGATAACATTGGGTGATTATTTTAATGATTGATAATGCATGAAGAAATAGTCTCACACCTGATCTGCATCGCTTCACAGTCTGCGTGCCGTTTGTGATCCTCAGTAAACTTGTAGCCCTCTGCACGTCTGTGTTCCTTTAAGATAAGAGCGGCTTTGATTCCCCCCATCTTTGTGTCACACACTGACTGGCATGCTATTTGACAGGTGGAGTTAAAATAGAGAAAATTGTGGATGAAAATGTGTCAGTCTCAATCTCTTGCCCTGGGCTGTAGGCAGCAGACAGAAGCCCACTGCTTTGTGTCAAATGTTTATCAAAGGGCCTGATTAAATTGCTGTGTTCAGTGTAACAGCCTAATAGAACAAAATCAAATCCCTTTACCTTGGCATACAGTCCTGGTGTGTGATTGTAAGCAGAATAAAGCCAAGTGCCACGAGAAACCTCTGACCATCCGGCTATATGATATCATATGCTGTTTGTTGTCGCACAAAAAGAGACGCAGCTCTGAGATCTGTTATTCTCACTTTCCTCTGTCTTCTCAATCATTCTTTTTTTTCTCTTCATGGCTGGAGGAAATAAACCTGGCCCCTTTCGCTGAGGCCGCCTCCTTCCCCTGGCCATTCCTCTCTGCTTTGTTTCAAAAGGGCAAGGCTCTGCAGCCGGAGCAGTTTGCCCTGCAGACCCTCGCCGGGGGCCATGCTGCCTCAGCTGCTTCATCACCGGGGGACGGCTAACGTCTCCTGACTGCACTTAGCTGTGTTTCTCTCATACGGTCATATCACATCAGCCTGGGCACATGTGACATTGCATCTCCTCCTAACTTTAAGCAGTTTGTTGCCATCCCCGCTCTGGCTGCTTTTATCCCCCCCTCTTTTTGAGTGATGTTATGATTTGTTGCAGTATTTTCTGGCAGCGCTGCCACACGTTTGTGTCGGATAACAGGCCCTATTACAAGATCTCTCGATCTGGCCACTTTTCCCCTA
This sequence comes from Trematomus bernacchii, assembly GCF_902827165.1. Classification (NCBI taxonomy): domain Eukaryota; kingdom Metazoa; phylum Chordata; class Actinopteri; order Perciformes; family Nototheniidae; genus Trematomus; species Trematomus bernacchii. Next base: position 4,759,733 of record NW_022987708.1, read on the forward strand.
CAGGAGAAAGAGAGAGCTAGGCCTCCCCCTCCCAGTTTTTTTCCCTCTCATCCTTACCCCGGCATTTGAATTTCTAGATAATAGGCTTTGACTTCTGGCTGCACGTTTATGGGTCTTTTCATGTTATCAGCTTAGCTCATAGTGTGGAGCTGCAGAACACAGACTGCTAGTGACAGGCCAGCCAGTCAGCAAGGCAGCCTGTCAGGATCTCTCATACACTAATGATTTCCCTTTAGTCTATTTTCTGTCTCATTGGCCGTTTCCTTCAAAAACAAAATTGCTCATTTAAATTCTCATGCCTGGGGCATTTTGGTCTTCAAATATTGTTGGAAAGTGAAAGGATTAGGCAAAATATGCTTTTTTTAAATGTTAATATATTTTCTGGTTCACTTTCTCCTCTGAGGCCAATTAGGGAATTTCTGCTGGCTGCATTAATGTCAAACTGACATCCCAGCTATAATTACACTGTGCTTGAAACCTAACTTTCACTTGTGGGTAGATGAGTGTGCCTCGCAGTGACACAGAGACGCGCTCTGCCAGCTTTGATCATTTAATCATTGCTTGCTTTCTTTCACTCTTTTCCTCCCTTGCTTGCTGATGATTTCACCTTTTATTCTTTCTGTTGCAAAATGCAGTGTTGTGTTGCATTATTCACCGCTGTATTTAGCAGGGTTCATTAGTGACATCATGCCTCCGTGCTGCCTGCAGTAACCGGAGGAAACGCTGATGGTCCCTTCAGGTGGAGATACCATATGTACATTGTTTACTCGCTTGATTTACAATTGACTCTGTGTTCTCTGTGTTTTCACAATGTTTCTTTTGTTTTTTTTTACAATGAAGGAAGTGGGGGTGCTGTCAGGATGTGAAGGATGGGTGATGCCAGGCCTCTTCATGCTGCTGTTCTGTGTCAGGGCCAGGGAGACGCTTAATGATGCTTAATGCTTCCACTATGAATATGAATGCCTGCACAAAGTGCATCAGAAACATATGGCACATTCCACTCTGGGCTCTTCTGCATGTCAGTTGCCATGGAACCACTGACACTTCACACATCCTAAATATCTGTAAGATGATATATTACCAAAGTAGATGCTAAACCAAATAATTCCCATATTTGGTCATAATATGAGGGTTGAGTATGAATAGTGCTGATATCTTTCTATTTATAATTTCAGGATGCAAGAAAATATAATACAAATTAAACTGAGACTCGAACATTCGTGTACCGATAAATCATTTTGAATATTTAAGAGAAAATAGATTTTCCAACATTGTATATTTCCATACATTCTAATTATGGTGTAAGGGAAAGAAATGTAAACCAGATTATAGTTGATTTCATAGTTAACGTGGTAAATTGAAAATAAATTGTACCAAAAACAGCAAAACTTCTTTGTGAGGTTAAGTCAAGTTAATGATTTAGCTTAAATTAGTTGTGTTTGTAACATAAGTTAAGTCGTTTAAGTTAAAATAAATCAATGTTTACTATTTGACAGAACATGTGGGGCAAAATTGTTTGATTGACACCCAGACCTCCTGAATATAATATTATAAGAAATGTTGTGATCTTCACAAAAGTAATATTGGTGATAAACACGTGTCTCTCCAAACGTCACGTTGTATTGGAATGTCATTTTCAGGACCCCCTGCTGAGTGGGAAAACTCTCCGATTGTGTCATTTAATCCAAAGCTGCTCGTTGATGTGAGGTTTGGAGCTCTTTCAGACAAATGCTGCTCTCAGATGAAAGCAGACTTGTGAATGAGCCACCCACTCCTCCCACTTAGCCCCCAACAGCTTGACAATTGTGATGCCAATCAGCTTAATGACCCGCTGATTGTTTGGAGTTTCCATTTGCCATGTTGGACACCATCAATCTGTTACAGTATGTGCTGATGCTGGCTTAAGGGAGAGGGGGAAACAAATCCCACAGCACATTTTGACAAAGTCTCCTCGACCATTGGTGATGTCCATCCTCCTCCCCCCCCTCCTCCCCCCTCTCCTCCGTCTTTTCTATTCGCCTAGCTCTGTTTGCATTGTTTTACCCTTTTGCTTCGACTCCAGGTAATAGGAAATGGCACTGACCCCTCCTGATCCCCCCGATTACCTTTGTGAAGCGTGAATGTGGTACGGGATCACACATCAGGAGAGGAGTTGTAATTATTTCTGCGATGCCATCAGCACGGATCAATCACTCAGGGAGGCTGTTGGTGGAACGCCGCTCGCAGCCATGGATGGAGCCAGCAGCGCCCCTGTGTGACTGACAGCTCTGGTGATTAAGTGATTGTATAGACCCCTCCGCCTGTTATAACAACCTTGTCAGGGCCAGTCTGCGTTTGGAACACACTCAAATCAGTGTGTTCTCCACTGAGTGTTTCCGATCATGGAGCTCAGACAGAGGGAGGGCAAACAGAATCTTACCGGTGACGTTGCTCTCCTTGAATATTTGTCATTGAGGGAAATGTGCCTCTTAAAAAAATACACACACACGTTTTCAGTTGGGCTAATTCTTCTTTTTTTAAATATACTTTTTAATGCAGTAGGTTGACACTTGATTTATTAAAACAAAAATACAGTTTGCTTTTAATTCATACTGTATGTTAATCTAAAACACTTCTTGTAAACTATACTATTCTGAAGGTCTAGCCTACAATGAAAAAACTGAACCGTTGATTTTAATTAATTGTATATTACATCACCACATTTTACAAACCTGTATTAGGTTGAAAGCAATAATAGTAAGTTGAACCTATTTAAACTTAATATTATTGCTTTCAACTAACTTAATTAAGACATTTATTGACATAATACAATTAATTAAAGTCAATGTTATAGTTTTTGATCCTATATCTTGGTTTCTTCTTTTCTAAGACCACATTGTTCTGTTGTCTTACATAGTACACATTGTAAAAAACATCTTATTGATATTTCTCTCTGCTTTATTTATTTGCATTGTGATTGAGGTAACACAAAAGTAATGGAAAGTAATCAGGTTACATTACTTTCATAATTTTGATACTTACATTTTTGTAAAGGTAACTACAGTTACTGTAACAGATTATATTTTTGAAGTAACCCCTCCAACCCTGCACATATTACAGATCATTGTCTTCTTGTATTCTCATAGCAGGCCAGAAACAGGAATGCTAACGCTTGATGAATAGATCTTCCTCCTGGTTTATCATATTTTGAATTGTAAGGCATAGAATAATACCACCCTGCACTTCAGATTGAATTTGAATGCTGCATGCACTGCATGGCGTTTAGAGGTTGAAATAACATACATTGTGTCCATCCCAAATGTCAGATCGCTCTCACGCCGCAACCTTTAGTTCCAAAGCTCCTGAGATGTAATTTTGCATGGAAATTTGATTCCCATCATGTTTTTTACCCATCTCAGCGAAATGAAAAATGTTATCCATTTGCCGGAGGAGAATCATGTTGTCCTGCATGTGTAATCTGATCACTAATAGACTTGTAAAAGAGAGTCATTGGTGTAATCCAGACAACATCCACCACACTTTAGAACAGAAGCGTGACGTGGTGGTCTCTCGTCAGTTTACTGAGGCCGACATGTGCTCACTTCTTTATTGACCTGTTAGGCTCTATTGGAATTAGAAATGCAAACTACAGTGGGGTGCAGTATTGTAAAGGATATCCAGGTCAAGTTAAATCAATGGTGGAAAAGTCTGGTCATTTATAATGATTGCAGAATCTAATTAACTAACCTATGAATGGGTCTATAACACATAATAATGTAGCTGTAATAAGACATCAAATTCCATCCAAAAATGATGAAAACCATTTGAGGTTGACACATGAAATAGGTGGACAATATAAAAATGTATAGCATTTTTTGTCATGCTCAACAATTAGCCTTGAAGCAGTTTGGAATTGCCTGTTTAATAAGTTCATGATTACAACGTTTGTAAACGCTTAATACAATGTGTATAATTAAATACGATTATGAAATGTCAATACAGCCGTTACAGGTGCTTATTCATAAAGTCATGGTCAAAGTTATATCTGATGACAAATAAATTAATGAACCCAATAAATGTCCTTGCACTTCATACAACATTAGTCTATTTAGTGTGTATATACTCAGTCATGCTAAATGGGGTTTAAAGTTTTGCCAAAACTGTTTTGATGATTTTTTGTATAGTTTTGAAGGAAGCTAATGTGTACAAATATTCAAGGTGAAATCTCTCTGTTGTGAGTTATTTTTATATTTGGCATAGACCTATAGTATATAGGAGTTTAAACAAAAGCTCAATCATTTTCTAATTGATGTAACATATGGTTATTGATGTTATGTGCAATATTGAACATAAAATGTCGTTTAATGTCGTCTGAAGTCTGAGCTGAGCAATGTGTGGCCTTAGTTGCACCTTCAAGTTTGAGTACAACTCTCTTTCAACAGAAAATATAATTTATATATATATATATTGTGAGAAGAAAACTTGTTAAGTTTGTAAGGGTTATCCTTTTCTTCCTTTCTTAGAGTTGTTGCAACCTTTTCCTGCAGCCTAACACATTTTGTTTCCACTTATAAAATCAAAAATGCTTTCAGTGAATGTTATTTTTGACCCTAGTACATCCACAGCATTTGCATGTGATCTCTGGATCAATTAGCTTTGTGTAGATAGAAATAATGGTAAACTTGTGAGTCAAGAGAAGAACCTTGAGATTTGTGAGCTCCCTCCAGAACTCTGACACACACTTTTTCTCTCAGCTTATCAGCGTGACCTCTCAGGACTGACACACACACACACACACACACACACACACACACACACACACACACACACACACACACACACACACACACACACACACACACACACACACACACACACACACACACACACACACACACACACACACACACACACACACACACACACACACACACACACACACACACACACACACACACACACACCCCAACAGATGAAGTGTGTGATGTTTGCTGAAGCCAGATACTTCAGAACACATGAGCCCTCGCTGTGCCCAGGTGTTAAAACGCTCTTGAAGTTTGGGAAGAGGGGTTCATTTTCTTTTTCTTAAAGTCTTCACTGCAACAGAGTGATTTGTACCAAGATGGTCTGAGGATTTTAAAGTATTTGATTTTTAGGATTGTGAATAATCCAGCAGGGTGAACATGTTAGGTTTGACAGCCAGGTGGTTCATATCCTGCCACATGGACAAATCACACATTTAGCTTTTGAAATAAACAGAGCAGCGTCAGAGGAGCATCTGGGGACGGCTATGTTTGATTGGTCACTATGATCTTATGACTTCACATACCGTCGGACAGCTCTCGTCTGCGGCTTTAAATCAATTCCCCAACCATCTGTCAGAGCAGCGCTCCGACAGACATGAGCCCTCACCCTGCACATACCATGACAATAAGACGTACTGTTTCAAATCAGTTAGCTCCAATTTAGCCCAACTTTTATGATTGACATAGAAAAACCTAAAATAAACTGTAAACCTGAGATTTGCCATAATCACAGTCACTTCTGAATAAAATTAAAGTTTAGTTTTTTTTAAACTGTGAAGAAATGTGATAAAAAATATTGTGTGTATGTTAAGTAAGTATAGCCTACGTTTTATTGTCAGTCTAAGAAATTAATGCCTAATAATGACTTAAATATATGAGACTGGAATAGCTTGAATTATTTTCTTAAGTAACTGAAATAAATTACAAACTCTTTCATTTTAGGTATAACTTGATTTTGTTCATCATAAAGTAAATCACAAGTAGGAGAAATGTAGATTGTAACTGTAATAGATTACAAAGTCTTATGTTCATTAAAAAAAAATATCTAGATGTATTTTAAAAGCAGGAGAAATTTGGATTTATTTTAAAAGTTACATTTTCAGTCACTGTTGCTGTTCCCTGCAAAGGCACATTTTCACAGTCACAGGCCCTTGACATGTTGTCAAAAAATAAATATGAAACAAGTTTTATTAGGTTAATTAGGTTTTTTTTAAAGCTGTTTTATAATTAAAGAAATCCAATATACACATATATGTTATATTTGGATACTAATTACTTCAAACGACCTGCAGAAAATGCGTTTTTTACTTGCTTATTGTCGTCATAACCAATCAGCAAAGTCCTCATCTGTCCTGATTGGCTCCCGCTTACCATGACGTTGCTGCTCTGTAATTAAGAAACGAATCAAGGCACAGAACAAATTACATTAACAGATGCATTCTTATTGTAACTATAGCATTTAACAGTGTGTGTGTGCGTGTGTGTGTGTGTGTGTGTGTGTGTGTGTGTGTGTGTGTGTGTGTGTGTGTGTGTGTGTGTGTGTGTGTGTGTGTGTGTGTGTGTGCTCCTAAAGGTCGCCAGCAGTGAAGTGACAGCTCACAGAGGATCGATGGGTCCAGCCTGTGTTACACCGCCGATCATCGACCATCAGCTGGGCCAATAAGAGCACACTAACTGGTCCCACTCTGCGGCAGCTAATAAAGCCATTGATTGGTCCTGTTTCAGTTGATGAGCAGCCACACATTGACTGACATGTTTAAGCATCGCTTTGATCTGATTTGTAGGCAATAAAGTCTGATTATAGGACAGCATATTCTAATTGCCTTCCACTGCACCCCTTTATATTTGTGTAGGTTATAATCTCGTGTCCTCGCGACTGTCACTTTGTTTCAGACTGACTTCATTAATGGCCGACTGGTTGATAATTATTTGAAAATCCGGATTAATTTAATCTCCCGCCCTCTGAGTGAAGGGGAGTAATTAAAGGGCAGCCGAGGCCTCGTGCGCTTCTCTCGCTCTGTCGCCGCCTGGTGTTTAAACTGCGCGTGCATTATGCGGGGATACAGAGGAAAGAGAAGAGGCATTTTATTATACTGTTAGAGACATAATAAAATATCACGTTTGTGCTGCTCTCATGCAACATTTTAAAGCATTTAACTAATAATCTCATTTAATTTAATCCGTATAAAGGCCCGAAATAAAAGTGACTTTTTTATGTTTTTTATTAATTGCTTAAATTGAAATTAAAACCAATTAATTTAGAATTGTCTCAGTCTGAGTACTGACTTTAAGAAATAAACACATTCAATGTTTTTAGTATATGAATAATACAAAATATCAAAGCTATTTAGAGATCTGCTTTACTGCTTGTTTGTAATTCAAAACATTTCAATTCGAAATAAAAGCTAAACATTTTTACATTTCCAGACGCAACACCGGATAACGTGTGGAGAAATGTACAAATCGACGAAAAATTAAACAGAAATGAAATGATTTAAATAATAGGGAGATTCGTTTTTTTCATGTTATGCTCATAATGCAATTTTGCAATTGCATGCAACGAGAAAACGAATAGAATTAAAGACGTATAGGCCTACATATATATGGCGTTTTAATGAATAAAGTCCCTGGATAATTGCCATTTAAAACAATGAATAATTTAAAATCAGGAACAAACCTACAAATCCGGATTTCTGAACAGCGAGAACAACAGTTTAACATCTTCATCCGTTACACTAGTAGGCTACTCATCTTCATCGTCATGTAAACCTGCTGGAAAAAAGAAGAAGAAAACACATAATACAAATAACAACATAACCCGCTCCAAGATTCAGCCCCAAACTGCGGGGAAGAGCGGAGGCTGGAGAAATAAAAAATCCATCTGAAGGAACATTTCAGGTCCGCAACAAAAAAAAGAGAGAAGTGGAGCACGATACATTCACCTATCTCTGAGAAGTGACATTTCCCATGAACAGACATGATGCACAGAGAGCAGAGCAGCACACACTCCTCCATTTCCTTCAAACCCACGTCAGAGGGGAGAAAGTACAGAATTCCTACTACCTTTGAACGCTCATTAGCACCTCATAATTACTTTACTAATTAGGATGACATGGTTATTAACAAGACGCGCTGTCATGACAGTCACCAGCACTCCTCCCCGTCCCTAAAATATGTCGACCTTGCGGCTCTGAGAATAACATCTAAAGATAGATGACACTGCAGCCGCTCTCAGCAACACCTCAATTTATATTTCTTTCCAAATGATTATTAAAGTCAAAAACTGGTCTGAAAATGGGAGTAAAAATAAGGCAACAGTTGAGCCTTTTAAAAAGAGGAGATTAACAGTAATTTCCTGCAAGAGTCAATTCATTAAAATGATATCTAAAAATATATGTCCTCCTACCATGGTGCTGGAACTGCTGCAGCCACGCTGCCTTTTAGAAATACTTTATCAAACTGTTTTAATCTCAAAATTACATGTTTTCTTCTCTTTTTATTTCCCTCTTGCTCATTCTTTTCTGTCGCAGTTCAGATATTTCACATTAACTGTTTACATGGCCTTAAAGCACACGCGTGTTTTTTTCCTCCTTTTTTTAAAGAGCTATTCTGGAATTAAACTCAACTCAATGGCTGACTTGAACTGTCTGGATAAAGAAACAACTCTCTGATTGGTGAGGTGCCGGAGCCGGTCAGGGCGAGAGCCAATGGCAGCAGAGGAAGGTGGGTGGGGGTGAAGAGAGAAAAGGCGTCGAGTGTTTATTATAAAGGAGAAAATATTAATTCCCCCTCGCCGTGGGCCGTGACGTCAGTATAGGAAGTCATTGTAGAGCAACACTGGAGCGATTAGCAGCAAAAAGGGGGAGCCTGATGTCGAGGAGTCAGCCCTATGTATATCTCTCTATACGCCTCAACTTTTAACACAAAGTTCAAAATCCAAACACAAAAAGCGACGCGGACTACGCACACTTTGCTTTTTGCGCATTTTCCCTGAATGTCACTTGGAGCGTCTGAGCGGTGGATTTAGTTTTTCTCCTGGGTTTATTTCTCAACTCTTTAAAAAAAAATTCTTCTATCTCCCGAGTTATTTTTGCTGACTTTCTTCATCGGAGGAGAAGCGTCTCACTGTTGTTATGAATACTTCACCTCTCCTTTCTTAACATGGAAGCATCCAGCGGGTCGAGTTTTGGAATAGACACTATTTTATCTAGCGCCTCTAACTCTGGTAACCTCATGAACGGAGATTTCCGACTCGGAGACAGCAGGACAGCGGATTTCAGGAGCCAGGCGACCCCGTCCCCATGCTCGGAGATAGACACTGTGGGGACAGCCCCCTCGTCCCCCATCTCGGTCACCATGGAGCACGGCGCCGAGGCGCACCTGGTCCAGGACAGCCTTCAGCACCACCACCACCACCTCCACAGCAGCCAGCCGCAGAGCCTGCCGCTGTCCCCGCAGCAGCAGCCGCTCGCCGGGGCCGGCTGCGCCCCGAGGTCCGCTACCTCCTCTTTCCTCATCAAAGACATTTTGGGCGACAGTAAACCGCTGGCAGCCTGCGCACCTTACAGCACCAGCGTGTCCTCTCCTCACCACACACCAAAACCAGACTGTGCCACGGCTCCGGACGGCTTCAGGCCCAAAATGGAACAAGACGACAGCAGAGGCAAGTTGGACAAAAGAGAAGATTATCACAATGAAATGAAATGCAACGGTAAGAGCCCGTAGAGGACGAGTTATCTCAGAAAAAAGATAAATCATGACAGTGTGTTCGAAATGATGGGCTTCAAATAAAGTAGCCAAGAAAATAAATCAGGATCGAGTTTATGCCATGCAGGTACGGTGTATGATGGTGCACAACTAAACAACATAAGGCCAAAAATATAACGATTATAGAAACAAAATATGTTTTAAAAACGTACAAAATTACCCCACATTTAAATATACAAAATAAACTAAAACATTCAGTACAATGAATATATGACTGTATATATGACAAACAGATAACTAGAGCTATAACTAGAGCACATAATAATAATAATAATCTAAGGGCTAAAACATATTTATTTAAGAGATAACAGATATAATTATGCTGTGTGATTCTTTGTCTTGAGTTCCAGCTGCCTTTATTAGTCTAATAGATGTGAAAACAGATGTAAGCCTGGTGATTCTCCCCGCGCGCAGGGCCTCCCTAGTGGGTCAATTAGAGAGATTATTGTTCTTCCTGGAGGGGGGAGCGCGGTGCTCTGAAAAGCAGCTACAAATAGAGATGGATTGACATATTGATTTCTCGTTTTCTGAAGGAAAAGAACCCAAAAGAAAAACTTCAGGTGACGAATACACACACATTTATTGTGCTGTGGCGCTAGTGTAATTTGTAAGTTAGGGAAAGTTTGACTGCAGGCTGGGTTTACACCTGCGCGTGGATATGTTTGGTTTAATTGGCTCTGTATTGAAAGGAAGAATCATTTGAAAGAAGATGATTGAAAGTAGGCCTGCTTTCTAACTCCTGCGCCTTGCCATGTGTTTAGGGTCCAAAGAGGAGAACGACCGGGAGATCTCCAGCAGCAGAGACAGTCCTCAAATGCGCACGAAAAAGCCTCGCAAAGCCCGGACAGCCTTCACCGACCACCAGCTCAACCAGCTGGAGAGGAGCTTCGAGAGACAGAAATACCTCAGCGTGCAGGACCGCATGGACCTGGCCGCGGCGCTCAACCTGACCGACACACAAGTCAAGACCTGGTACCAGAACAGAAGGTGAGCGCAGACCCAACCACATACTGCAAAAACGGTCTGATCATGACCTGTAAACACATGTTTATTAGAGAAAGTCAGAAATATTCCACCCAGCCGGAACGACACTGGAATATTTCAGTATTTGAAAAAACAAAAACAAATACAATTTGTTTTCCATTAGAATAATTGCTACTGACACAAACTTTATTTATAACAGTTACTATGTATTTATTATTATGGTATAAGTTGCAGATTTGTATTTTCCGCCTCTCATGTTGACATCTCACATACTGACAGGCCTTTATTTTGACACCTAACATTTGTAATCCATGTAAACCCATGAACACATCAGCACAGGCATGCACAACTCTTATTCTAATGGTTCACTCGCACCGAAGGCCAGATGATCACTTTTGTAATAAAACAAGATGTAGAGAAAAATATCTGATTTTATTGGCCCAATGTTTCAAGCAACTTTTGAGGCTGATGTGTCAAATTGAAGATAAATCCCTCTGATCTGTTAAGATGGATTTCGCAGAACAAATGGACATTTTCTGAAAATGTCAATGTATGTGATGTTACTTATGCCTGCTCCCAGGTTAAAGGCGACACCCTTTGCTTATAATTAAACGTATCACAAATATATTTTTATTTATTTTTTATTTGATAGTCCCGAAATATATTTTTAGCAATGCATGTTGTTAGTAGACATTTCCCCTCCTTAGTATTACTGTTGAACATGTCCATGAGTTTAAGAAAAAACTATTTAATATTCCTGTAACTGTTATTTGACCTGCATTTTTTCAAGATAAAGGTTTATTTGAAAGCTTAATTAAAGAGCCTGTATTTATCGTCCTTGTGCAGGTGTGAGAAAAGTAAAGCTTTGATAGCCTACAGTAGAACTAAAGCATATCAGACTATTTTGATATTTCCTTTTATTTTTGCCCAATTAAACCTGGACTAAAATTCGGTGCTTGCAATAATCCTCTGCATACCAATTAAGGGCCGTCTGGGGATTTAACCATGAGCGGATTGATTAAATAATTCATCTGCTGTATTTTGATCTTATTTCAGGACGAAGTGGAAGAGGCAGACCGCGGTGGGATTAGAGCTCCTGGCTGAAGCAGGAAACTACTCGGCTTTACAGAGAATGTTCCCGTCGCCATATTTCTACCACCCCAGCCTGCTGGGCACCGTGGACAGCTCCACGGCGGCCGCGGCGGCAGCGGCCATGTACAGCAGCATGTACCGGACTCCTACCGCGCCGCATCCCGGCCTCCAGAGACCTCTGGTCCCCAGGGTGCTCATTCATGGCCTAGGGCCGGGGGGGCAACCGGCACTAAACCCCCTGTCTAACCCCATGGTCGGAGGACTGCACCCGCGGTAAAACTCGAAAGAAGCCGAGAAAAGACGATGAGCAGAACGCTGGTTGAACACGTGATGTGAGTAACTGCTGCGGAACCACATTGCAGGACTTGTTGTTCTCCAGAAAGACACATTTAAAGACATTTACAGAAGTAAAGGAGGTATTTAATATAGGCCCAGATATTCTGAGCGCAGTCCCGTAAAGACTCTGTTCGGGCCGGGACGAACTGGACTGCTCCTGTCTGATTGTTTGTTTGTTTGTCTTTTGTACAAATACACTTACATTAGCAAATAAACGTATAAAGTTTATTAGATGGAGAAGAACGGAATGAATAAAGAAGTAAACATACTAATTGAATTTGCAGACGCTTCTATTCAAACTTGGGTTTAAATGTCATCATTTCTTCGCAGACTTTCATACAAGAATAATATTTATTATTATCAATTTCATATTCGTGATTATAACCTGCTATTGGATTTATCTAAATCGTTTTTTTGCACTTTTTGAAATATTAATTCAATAATTGACAGCTTTCATGTGGCTGTACTTTTATACAAATATTATCATTTAAACAATACTCTATAGCTTATCTATAGATATAATACTTTTAATAATAATAGTCACATAATCTTAGCTCACCCTTAAAAGGCTGACATAATTTTGTATGACATAAGTGGATCAACGTAAATAATTTGTTATAGCAGCATATGGTGTTCACATTGGAAGATATTTAATTCAGTTTCAGGGTAAAGTGATCAGCGACATGCAGGTCATCCTCCACGCCTCCATATTTATGTTTACCAGCACATATACATATGGATGCGCAGCAGCTGATTGGTGGCGGGTTATAGTGGGAATGTGGCCTTGGTTTAGCAGCTGTTCCCTGGGAGCACAGCAGACAATAAGCCTGCATTTCTCAGCGTGAGCGATCAGGGGAAGAAGCCTGCAAGAAGAAAAAAAAGCCTGCTGATAATCTGCTCATTCTCAATAACCAATAAGGCGTTAGGGAACTTGTTTCAGGAAGATCTGAGGGGGAATAATCTCCAGTGACCTCATTGCACATTATGGTGTTTTTCACATCACAATTTGCATCATCCTGTTTTGGCATATTGGTGAATTTTAAAATCTTTATTTCTAAAATGATATTTTGTAAGTGTTTTCATAAATAGCCTATTACTGCATTAATGTTATTTTCTTATGTGTCTTTTGTTTAGCGGCATGATACTGGTTCAGGATTTAAAAAAAAATCTAAACAAATAGAGCGAGGGTCCTAAATTAAATCCAATCAAAAATAGTTTTTATTTTATTATCCTGTAAACGTGCACCCCGGAGAATATGTCGGGGAGGCGCTTCGTGTGAATTAGCGCCTCGGGGCCCGTTTGTTTGGGTTTCTTTTCTTTGAAAGTATCGCTTATTACACTGACGCAAATTGACCTTTGCTGCCCTATAAAATGAGGAAAGCATGCAAACCAGCATTTTTATATATTTCTTTTAGATATAGCATTTTGAAGAGTTTACGAGCGCTTATTTTTGTTTCATTCCGGCATTGTCAGAGAAAACACTGCTGCATTTGAATGCACCTTTCTGGGATTATAACAGAGCAGTCAGATCCATGACAGTGAGTAAACACAGGCTTTAGTTCAGCTGTGTCTAAATACTTTGAACACATGTTAATGTTGCCTGTTTAAGCCGCAGCCTGTCCTTCAGTGCGGCTCTCAGTCAATCAGAGCTGCTTTCACTTTCTGCAGCGTGCACTTTTTTACATGCATGGACAGCGCCTCGAAGATGTGTTTTCCCCGTTTAACCAAAATCGCCAGGACCAGAATTATTCGACTGTTCACAGCGCAATTACAGCGCGCACAAGCCAGAGTAACACACAATAACCATTCTCATGAATGTGTGGATAACAAAGCTGCAACAGAGGATGTATCTCTCTTCTCGGCCTTACAAACAGCTCTGGCCTATATATCCAATGTTGAAAAATATTAGCCTTCCATATTGACCCTACAGCTTCTGCCCATTACTGCAGTATAGTGCCGACGCATGTTGTTCATATGCATGACTTCTGCAGCATTATTTATTTATTGCACTCTGCGGGAGGGGGGGGGGGGGCTGTTCCAATTCATTAATAATAGCCTAAGCCGTACAGCAGCACTGAATTAATAGGCTGCTGCCATCTCAGGATACCTGCTCATTTTGGGCGTTGCTTAAATCTGATTTTTGTGTTTTTTTATATTTGTGTATTATTGCTCAAAACGCAGCAGCTGTCAATCAGATTAAACCGGGTCACTGTGAGTTAAACTGGCAGCACGAGGCATGTTCTGCATTTAAGATGGACTCGGTCAATGTCAGGTTAAATGCAACATTATTCTTAAAATAAGGTTTTGCTAAATAAGGTTAAAAGGAAAATGCAAGAATTGTATTTGACGGGTAAAATCGAAACACAACATGTGAAACACTACATTTTTTATGAATTTCATCCTTTTAATTTGATGTTATTTTTTGGACTTCCATGTGAATTCGAGGCCAAATTGCGTTTTTGGGCAAGATGAGCAATACTTGAGAAAACACAATCACTGGTGTAAAAAAGGGCAGCAGACTTGAATAAAGAGGATTAGGCCTTTCTTTAACATGGCGCATATTATCCAGAACAGATGGGCTTTAGAGAGTCGTTTTCTTCTTCTTCTTGCCTCAAGGAACCTTCTTGGGCACTTTAATTGCCAGTTTTTTCTCCAACTGATGTAATGGTGGGATATCTTTTTCATTACAATAATGAGGTAACACTTGCTCTCCTTGGCCTCTCATTATCACATCTCCTACATCACTCACTAAACACAAATGTAACCCCACCCCCTTCCTAAAATCCCCGCGCTCTAACTTCTACTATACATCTTGAACCGTATAATCAACAGCTGGTGTCCCCCCCCCCCCCCCCCCCCCCTGCCTGACTGTGTTGATGAGAGCTCTTCATTAGAGGCCTGCAGGACAATTTGAAGCTCTGCACAATAATACTCTGACCAGCAGGCACATTTTAAAGAGAAACTTCTATTGGAAAAATGCATCAGATGGACACTTTGCCACCAAAACACATGCACTGATCACAGTCCAGAGCACATGAAAGCCAACCTAGAAACTTAGAGTAAGATGGTCAGCCTTGATGTTTTCTCTGTGGGCTCCTACAATGTTTTTTCAATCATCAGCAAAAAAATCTAAAGAGTTTCTATTTTTTTTAAATTTCAAACCCTAACCACTGTAAGCTTGTCGCTGAAAGGTGATGCAAAGAGATGCTGCACATATTTAACATTAAAATAGTTGTTATCATGCTGTCATTCACCACATTTTCACTTGATTAAATACAAGGTTAAAAATACTTTTAAAAGGAAGAAAAAACACAAAGATTAACATTAATTACTTGTACCATTAATGCCTAAATATTTACAGGTATGATGATATGAGTCTTCATCCAAGGAGGCATTATGGGTCGAAGCATATTCTTAAGCCTTAAACAAGGTAAACATTTAATATTAAGATGGTTTTATTTCTACATTTAATATTAAACTCATTGTGGATCTGTCCTGGCAATTCATCAGCAAACCTTAAGATGTTACAGGCCAAACACACATTTGACTTGAAGAGCTATATGGGCTTATTTGTGCATGGTGCATTGTTCAAATCAAATTGACTAGAAATTCATTTTCAATTCAAAAATGATTTTGTAACAGTGGAGTACAGGGACTTATCTGCAAACTATCTTGTTGTCTAAGGTACTGAAAGTGCACCAAGGCCAATAACATATAAACATAATTATCAAAGACTGTTAATCACAGTTTCCCTTATGTGCACAGGGTTGCCATTCTTTCTGACCTGGCAACATGTAACCTCTGGTCCCTCTGTGTTGATATAACAAATGAGTGACAGGAAGTAGTTGTGATAAAAAGAGCTTCCCCTGACTAAAAATGCTCTTAAGTTTTGCTTTATTAAAAGCAGTGAGTAACCGATGATCAGACTTGTTGACACGGAGGCTGTGAGCCATCCACCCATCATCCACAAACACCAGCTCACCCTGAGAGAAGCACGGACATCTGCACCAGTCCTGCTGAATGATGCCGTGTAGCTGCGACATATCATAGTTTAAATGGCCTCATCATTTCAGCAAATCCAGCCAGTTTCCCTCTTCTCTTTTTGTCAAGTGACAGGACAGCTGATGGCAGAGAAGCTCCGCTACCTTTCAAGTTTTCAACCAGGCGCCGTCACATGCGACCGCACAACCAAGAAGAAAAAAGTCTGTCAGCAGTGATGTCAAAAGCTTCAATTTTTACAGAGCAATTAGGGGTTTCATCACAGCGGAGTGATGTCAGGATTCATTACGGCTCAGCAACAGCTAATTGCTTCAAGGTTAAAGTAACAGATCTGACGGCATTATATTTTAAGTGACAGACTCAAATTCTGGTGGTGTTTCAGAGAGCACAGAGCTGACATTAAGGGAGAGTGCTCGGGAGGATGGGGGCTGAGGAGCTATTGGAATTACTGCACATTAGGATTGAGATTGGTTAGAGCATCAATCTCAGGAACATGCATGGGGACTGGTGTTTGGGTCTACCTCTGTGAAGGGGTAAACAAAGGACAATGTAACATGCTCGTTGCAAACATCCTTTCAAGTACTCAGTTCTTGAATTGTCATGAGTATAAAGTACTGACCCTTATCTGAAACTAATGGAAAATCTTATATCTATCAGGCTGTTCCTACTCATACCTTTAATGTAATGCACACTTACTCGTAAATAACCAACGTTATGGTGAGCCAGGACCGGCAGGGCTGAATCTGAGGAGTCTGGTGACGCAGTGTGAAAAGTAGTTCAACAGAACCAAAATCCAACTTTGACTATGTTATTTACTTAACTAATAATAGGTAAGCAATTAGCGTACAATGACATTCTTATTCATACCCAAACCACAATCCTTTCCTAAACCTTACCAAGGAGGGGTCAATGCAGGGGCACTGATGGTTCTTGTTGCTGAAAATTCGTAAGATGCACAGGAAATAACAAAATAACTTTTCATGACATATTACTTGAGCAGTTGTACAAGGATTAGGAGACGTCTTTGTGTAAATACTTGCTCACATACTGTAACTCTAAAGTGTTCAGCATCTTTGACATGTTTGTCTGTTTCGCTTGTGACCCCCTCCAATGAAGCCATCTCCTTGCAACCGCTCGCCATAAGCTGCTACTCTACACCCTGGGAGCTTTTCGATCAAAGTACTGATGTTTATCTCTCAGATTTATTGAATTGAAACATTTTTAAAGACATGAAATGGTAAAGCTTCAGTATTTTACAAGAAAGAGCCAAAGATAAGAGAAAAGGTCATCTCACGGACACTTGTACGGTTTTCTGATCCCAGGTCAGGAACCACAGAGATATCTGCACAACGCTCATAAATATTTTTTTATGATGATATGGATAACTTGTTAGCAAACAGTTAGCTATTTACACATCAAGAAGACGAGGTCCAACATGAGCATTTATTTAAAATGTTGTTTGTATTGCCAGCTGCCAAAGGTAGATCAAAGTCACTCCAATTCTAGCTCGTTTTGGTCTCAACCATTCCTGAGCAAGATATCTGCTTCCTTAGCTAAATGCTCCATTCTTTTGTCTTTTGTCTGGTAGTCTGGTCGTTTGGTCCTGGGCAGCTAGCATACAGTTGGTTTTCAGAGTTTTCACTTTTAAAACATCCGTCGGACCGTAATGACGCTACAATGCTGAACCCAAGCAGTAAAGTGTCGCGGCGGACAACAAAAGTCAATCAGCAGAACGTCGCCATAAAACATCTTGTAAAACAAAGCAAACCTCAGTTATTCCCCATGGCTTCATCCCTACAAGAGACCCCACTCACATACAAGTTCACATATGTAACCCATTGTCAATATAACATATTGTCTATAGCCGCTCTAAGACATGGCAAGAGTGAGCTAAAGAAGAGCTCTTGCTTCAGTCTGGGCTAAACTAGCACTTATATTTAGACCTTTTCTTATCTTAATGACCCAATTTAAGAGCGAAATCGAAAGTATTTGAGCAAAATGAATTATAGATTTGTGCATCCATGCCAGAGAGCCGTTGGAGTCATTTCTTTCAAATGAGCAGTTGTTTACCCTTGGCTTTTTTCTCCTCTTAGAGTAGAATACCTGATCCTTTGAACTGATTGTTTGTTTAACCGCTGCTGGGAATCACGAATCCCCGAGGTCTGAGTAAGTGTTGATCTAAGGTTGGATTTGAAATAGCCTAATGAGGAACTCTTTGGATAATTAGTGATAGCTGGAATGCTTGTGGATAATTTGAGTGCTTCGCCACCCTGTACGAGCAAGACGACGGGAGGAGGGCGGATGATGAAAGAACAGAAAGATCAGGGTTAATGAAAATTAGCATGTCAAGATACTCCCTACCTCTGTGTTTTCTCTTTCTTTTAATCTTTTGTTCCTCCTTAAGATGCGTTATTGTTGATGTAATGGAACAATTAGCGGTGCTGTTCATTGTAGGGATAAGGCTCTGCTGCTGGAACTGAAACTAACGCTGTGGTAATTAGAGTCGGGGAGGTGTCTGCTGGTGGGGTCCAGCAGGAAATGAAGAGGTGGCAGTGAGCCTGTGGGGAGAGGAAGGCTGTCCCCCTTCTGTGCCCACTCTGCAGTCAGTGAGAGACCACAAACAAGAGTGGTGCCAGCTCAGACAAGCATACAAGTCAGGACTGGCCTGGATTAAACCACCAGTAATTCAGCTTTTGATAGCTTTCACAGTTGATGCGTCATGCAGGCCTATGTGATTGTGTATGTAAAGACACACAGCCATGACTGGTGAGAGGACATTTGATCTATATTTTCTTATGAAGTTTTGATATCTTTCCTAATTCATCAATTGCTGATCATTATCTTGATTTATAGATTTGCTTGGACAATTCAATGATAGAAAATACCAGGAAAGCAGGATAACTCCATAATTGAGAGAATGGAAATAGCATTTTCAGACATTTACGCACCCAAAATTATGTTTAGCAATTAGTACATTATCAAAATAGTTGGCAAATATTTTTCTGTCCATCTATTATTTGGATTAGTGGATTTATCACTGAAGCTCTACTTCATTAATATAGAGTTGTCATTTGTTGTTATATTACCTATCGTTACAGTGAAACAACACATGTATTACATCCCTCCAGTGTTTTCTGTGTGTGAGTGATGAGACAGCTCGGTTACATGCTAATGGTTGAAGAGAGCTTTGTAAATAACAATCAGCTCCATGTAGTCATATGTACAGAAGCCCCAGCATGAATCTTGTCTAAACAGAACCAGAGCCGGATATGATTTTAAATATGGCAGAGTGAGCCGTGTGCTAACCTCATTTCCATTCCATTGTTTGTTTTTGTTTTGGATCACAAGAATAAGCAGTGAGCACTTGCTGGAGGTTGTGTTGTGGCACAGTTAATTACATTTTTTAAATTAAGCCTGTCTTCAGATCAGCTGACATTAAGAGCTGCGTCGGGTGTGAAGGGAAGACCTGATAGGAGTTTACAAGTACCTGCGACACAAGCTCGGGCCTGCCGAGTGCTGAATGTGATTAGGAGCTGGTGCTAAGCTCTGTCTGGCCCGGCACCACTTCACTGCTGCGGCTGCAGGCCATGCAAGTTGTTGATTGGCACAGCGTTTGTAGATATTTCACACAACCATCATCTCCTGCTAGAACTGGAATTAGTTTATTTCTAACATGCATATTGAAACATAAGTCTGTATCTCATAATGTGGTGCGAATCATGGACATATGCATGTTGGCATGAACAAAAACAGTTGCTAAAAATGTTGCTAAATGGAGAGGATCACCAAGGCAGTCAGAAACAATAGTTTTTCACTGGCAGTGGGAAATAAACCGAGCTTTTTCAGGGACAAAACTGGTCTTTCTCTGATTTATCTATGGGTATGGGCTTTTTATAAGGTTATTTTCCCTGCAGCCACACAAAGCATGCTACCCCCCTGGTTGAAGCGATTTGCTGTTCACAATGCCTCAGCTTAACCAGCTAGGTCAGGTCAAGTTGACTCAGACAATAGGGACTTTAGTGTCTCACCCACAGCACAGAGTGTCGCAGAAACAAAGCAGCGCGCTGCAAGTGGAGCAAACATTTCATAAAGTCGTGGCCTGAGTCCATAAATGTCTGTTCTAATCTGCTAGTTCCCATCAAGCAGACCTTTTATCCGTTTTCAGGGGGGTAAAAGAAAATAGGCATAATATTGTTCCACATTACTTCCTTATGCCAGAATCCTTTTAGAATTCTGATTTGCATTACTACAAAACGTGTTTTTACATATTTGGTCATTTATCTAACATGTTTATACAAGGTCATTGAAATAATACCATGGTTGATTGTTTTACAACATTTTAAACCAAAAATGTATAAAAAAAAAAGAAAAGAATAAGATGTTTTATTTTGTCCACTCAAAAATATATTTTGTATAAATGTTGTGATACTAATTCCCGCCCTAATGCCAAGTCCTACAATGAAAAAAATGGATAGAGAATAAGGACTTCAACAATGAATTGATCAGTCGATTACTCATTATTAAACAACAATTATCATAATTCAATAATTGCCAGTAAACATGTTCTCAAAACAAAGCTCTGGATTGAGCTGTTGAACGTGAATATCCCGTTTTTCTTCAAGTGAACAAAATATCTATATTTTGGTTTCAATACATTTGAATATGTCAGCCTTGAAAGCATTTTCCAATATTTATTTTCTATTTCAAATACCAAAATATGAATACATTTGCCCAAAAACTACTGACACATAAATCAATAATGGAAATAAAAAGTAATAGGATGCATATCATAATGTTCTAAACCTAAAGACACAGAATTTCAGTTTTTATGGGATGACCTTTAGGTTTTCAGCACATGTAGAGGATGTTATATCATTAGAGGGTTTCATACAGTGTCACTGATACTCTCCTCTGAAATGACGAGGGGAGAGGCCCAATTATAACAGAACATATGTGCGATAATAGGGAGATAATTGAGTGGTGTTCACGCACCCATTTTAAGACCCAGCAGCCATCTCTCGACTCAGCTGCAGTATGAAAAATACACTTCAGCTCGCTCACCCTAGCCCACAAACACTGCAAAAGCAGCCTCCAGTTATCATTACAATACACAGTATGATGTGAAATATACACTAAAAAGTATTACCACCACGCCTAAATGCAGGTTCTCAAAGAAAACTCCCTGAATAAATCACAGAGGTCGTATACGTTGTGCTTTGTGGATGTGCACATCAACACCTACGGGGAATTCGTATACAAAGGTCTCTCAGCAGCATACACAATGGCTGCATATAGCGGGAGATGAACATCGGATTTGTCACATTTGAAACGCTAATGTTTAAACCAAAAGGAAGAGCACACAGTAATGTGTTCATTCATCTGCATAAACACCACCTGTCCCGGCACAGACGACTCCTCAAGCAGCGAAAGTTTAGTGGCAGCCTGTGAGCGAGCCAATCAGTGGGGGCCCAGCTGTGGTTTCACCAACCCGTAGCGTTTTCAAGTGTCAGAAAGCGCTCTGAGTACTGTTGGTGGTGCTAGAGAGAGAATACTTTCATTTCATGTCATCCGCCAGCGAGACGAATAGGCGACACGATAACAAAAAGAAAAACAGGGTGCGCTATCACGATTGACATCCAAAGGTAATTTATGCTGGCCCTTTATTTACTCGCACAGCCTCCGATACACACTGAGAGCTGTTCTTGAAGGCTAATTTGGAGCATATTTGGCATATCGCAGGCCCTCTCTCCTTAAGAATTTCCATCATTTGTCTCTGGCATGAGCAATGTGTTATCAAAATTCAGAGCAGCATTGATCATCTCGCCTTTTTTATATTGTTATCATCCCTGGAACAGCTTCTTAGTGCCAAAGCTTTTGTTTGTTTTTCCTGTTGTTTTCTTCCTACACTGATACTAGAACAATACTGTCAGCTTCTGTCTTGACTCCTTTCCAAAAGTGGAATATGGCATGTTCCTCAAATGGTATCTGTAATGAAAAGGAAAGCTTGCCTCACATGACACCTCTTCAGCTGCATGGGAGGGACAAAGCTTGTAGTTTGTTTTGATGGTTAAAGAGGGGATGGCATCTGGCATCGTAATTATTTGAATAAATTACCTTGGAGAACTGATAAATGAAACCGAAGTGCTGTCAGATCTTGATCACATTCAGGGTTCTTTTTTCAAGCACAATTCTTTCAGAAATACATCCGCGATTCTCAGAAGCCTGCTTCTTTTAATTATGTGTCATCTGCTCTCGTGACTGCAGTATTTTATTATTTGATAAATGCAGTTCAATTACCTATTGCTTTTGATAAATATAATTCCGCCAGCGGAAATCTTTTCTCTCTCAGGGTTCGGGTTTTTTTTTTTTCATTTTCCACAATTGTAGTTTAGGTAATGGTCACTTCTTTCAAGTAGCCCACTTTCAACAGAAGCTTTTAAAGGTAGAATTGTGGGTAAGTCGACTGTCACCACCAAAATCATATGACTGATCCACAAGGAAGAAAGGGCCAATTAGAGATCATTTGGCAAAGAAGCTTTCGATTGCTTTCACTCCCGTATTATTTGGTCTTCTGTTGACCTCTGCTGAGAGCAAAGGCGGTTCTCTGGCTGCCGGAGAGGGTTCGCTGCCACGCTGCTCTTTCATCTCGCTTTGTGAGAGCACAAGTGCCTGTGTCCTCAAGCCACTTTAATCAACTTAATGCAACTGATACTGCCTGTTGTTATGAGCCTTGGTCTGATTCAAAGAGGCCCACAGATGGACGGGGCTGTGGAGGCTTTTCTGCAGACCTCTGTGGCCAACAAGTGCTATGCGGGTTAGAGATGGAGGCAGGGGGGAGACGGGGGTCATGGGATACGCAGACTACACTCAGACAACCTGTCTGCAAGGGCATGCTGGTTCCTCTCTCCTCTCCTTCCACATCGGAGTCTTTACAAGGGCTACACTGCACATCTGACATGATATGTGGGTGATGGACCTTTGTTTAGTTCAAAGGTTCATACCTCTTTATTCCTAAGTCCCTTTGTGGAGCCTTGGGCCTTGAAATATGTATAACTGTCCTTTTCATTCCAGCCATCTGAGGGGGGAATCAAAGCCACAAGTTTCTGTGAGATCAGTTTGAAATGGAGTTTCCATACAGTGTCATCATTTCTTAACCTGCTACCTGCATGCACAGAACCCTTCATGACCTCCAAACCATGAACATCCACTCAGTCCTAAAGCACATGTGTTTCAAATGTGCAGCTGTGAGTATTTTCAGGTACATCTGGAGCAGATGGGCTGCTGAAACATTTTATATTTGTACTGATATTCTAGTTTTGTCTGGTTTGATGTGAAGCACGGACAGCGTTATTTCATTTCATATGCTTAATAAGGTTACACCGTAATAACTCTTCTAATGGATGCAACATTTTCTTCCAAATATACGTCTATGTGCTAATATATTCAAGAACTTGATAACATGAACGTGCTAATGAACAGCAGAAGATATTCCACATGGTGTAAAACAAATCCTTATTTTGTCTTCCTGCAACGTGCAATGTCTCTTTAATAATATCTTTTGAAGTCACGTACACTTTAACT
The DNA here is from genome assembly GCF_902827165.1 of Trematomus bernacchii. Lineage (NCBI taxonomy): Eukaryota > Metazoa > Chordata > Actinopteri > Perciformes > Nototheniidae > Trematomus > Trematomus bernacchii. Next base: position 4,783,276 of record NW_022987708.1, read on the forward strand.
TCATTCCTTATTTAAAAATATTACTCCTAGTTCATTATTAGAAAAGAAACACATTTTTCAGTTTCTGAAATGGCTGCAAAGTTTATATTGTGTTCAAATAAATAGATCCTACCATTAGAAGTAATTTATAGATTGTTTATTAGGTAAACTATTGCAAGCCCCTGAAACACCTCCACTATTTCATATCTGAGCATGACGATAAAATTGCACTATTTTGCTGAACATAATGAAACTAAAGTTAGAGTTTCACGGTGCTGATGCCCTTTCACAATAAGGAACATTGGCGTTTCACAAACACACTGAAAGCACTCTAACAGTTGTGTCAGCTAGCCAGACATCAATGGCTTCATGCTCAAATATACATTTAGGGCGGACTGACACGGCTTTGGGTTTTAGCGTGAATACCAATAGACAGGCAGTTAATCATTTCATCTTCATATTTTCAATTATTTGCTATGTTTTTATAAATAAGCTATATAGAAGATTAATCTACATGTTAATATATCATTAGCAACATGGCTACCGCTAGCAGCGTGGCTAACACTTCCATCCAAAGCAAGAATCAACCAAAAGAATCCTAAAGAACTAGAACTCTCTATCCTAGCGCTATGATAACAGCAAAAACAATCACCAGTGATCAGGCTTAAGATAAGAAGTCAGGCTTTCAATGATAACTCTGCAGAAAGAACGTGTTTATCTCTATCTCTACTAACCGTCTTTGCCTCTTCCGTCAACGAATCCATAGCCTACAGTTACCAGAGTGAACATTACTCCTGTTGTTGCGCTTCCCAGAGATAGCTACTGTAGATATTTTGTTGAGTAGTCAGTGATGCCATGCATATTTAAAGGTTTTGGTACAATTACATTTTTATTTTGCTTCTAGGAAATGCAATGTGAATAATGAGCAGTCTAATTTTCCAGTGGTTTGGTTATTTAAAGTGCAATACAAATATGTTGTGGTTACTTTATAAAATGATTAAAGTCAATGTAAAAAGATCTCTCTGGGAAACACTGATGACAGAAAAAGGAATTGTCTGTCTAATACCTGTGTGTCTATTTGTCTGCTGTATAAGAGGAGTTTAATTGAGTTGTGCAGAAGCCTTACTAAAGGACAGAGTGAGACACACAGCCCTCCGAGGCATGACATTGTTTTTGACTTGGCAAAGTGCTGAGCTCAACAACAGCCCACTAACAAGGAGACAATCACCCCTGAAGGAAAGATGCATACTCAGAATGGCAGGAGGACTGCTCTTTAAAGGGAAGTGGTGAGCACTCACTATCCAACACTCCTGTGTGGGTTCCATCCTCAGTCATAACAAAGGTGTACCGGACCACTGATCTTCAGACTCCGTTTCTCCCGCTTCATTTTATATTTGCTTTGTGGTTCAACATTAAGATTTCTCTTGAATATCAATAATTTAGCTGTTGCTTGGAGTTCATTTTCAAAGCACTCAGTCAGATGAAGAAAAACTGTATCAACTTGCTTTTATCTAACTCTGAGAACAAACCAATCTAAGGCATTGATGTCATTTCGCTGCTTTGTTGTCTGAATTGGAGCGTTGATCCCCGAGACACAGTGGTGGTTTTGTTTTTATCTTTGGATTCAGGAAGCATAGGTCTTTTTTAGATTGGGGAGTGCTCTTCCAGGGGTCAAATAACAGATTAATAGGTCCAGTAATGAGCTCCCCGGAGTGTCCAAGTCTCTCCCACTTCCCCAACCTCCATTATGTCCTTTTATGATGGATGGTGACAAACATCATTCACACATCTCAAAGAAAAATGACTGGGATCCCATTTGTGTGAAGGAGAAACATCAGCTGTAGTGATATATCCTTCTGGTGTGATGTTCTCTTTTGGATCTTTTGTTTGTCATCCATGCTAAACTGTCACTGCTGTCTCCTTTTGTTTGGTCTCGGCGCAGCAACAGGAATGTCAACACGCCACTCTGGGTTTCTTGAAGGTGCTTAAAGAAACTTGGATTTGTTTAGATCTGGTGAATTCGTCTGCTTTGATCCAATCACGCCCTTGATGCTCAGACCACACACTTGAAAATATGAATGACAAGAAAGAAAGGCTGCCCATTGTTCGGTCCCAATAAGCCACTTACTGCCAAATCAGCACAAAACAAGTCAGAGATGGTCTAGGCAATCAAATCTATAGTGACACGTTTATTTGGCCTTTTCTCGCTGTTAAATCTGATTTGCAGAGCAAGGCAAGGCAAGTTTATTTATATAGCACCTTTCAACACAAGGCAATTCAAAGTGCTTTACAAAAATGAAAGACATTAAGAGCATTAAGAAACATTATTATGAAATGATATCTAGAAACACTCATTTAAAAGCAATGATATAAAATGACATTTAAAAACACTAATTTAAAAGCAAAGATAAAAAGCAAAGACAATAAAAGTTACAGTGCAGTTTAAGATATGAATATATCAATTAAAAGCAGCGGCAAAAAGAAAAGTCTTCAGCCTGGATTAAGAGTAATAAGAGTTGCAGCGGACCTGCAGGTTTCTGGGAGTTTGTTCCAGATGTTTGGAGCATAATAACTGAACGCTGCTTCTCCATGTTTAGTTCTGACTCTGGGGACAGAAAGCTGACCAGTCCCTGAAGACCTGAAAGTTCTGGATGGTTCATAATTTAGCAGTAGGTCAGAAATGTATTTTGGGCCTAAACCATTCAAAGCTTTATAAACCAGCAGCAGTATTTTGAAATCAATGATTTGACACACAGGAAGCCAGTGTAAAGACTTCAGAACAGGAGTGATGTGATCCACTTTCTTAGTGTCAGTGAGGAACCAGTGTAAAGACTTCAGAACAGGAGTGATGTGATCCACTTTCTTAGTGTCAGTAAGGACTCGAGCAGCAGCGCTCTGAATCAGCTGCAGCTTTCTAATAGATTTTTTAGTGAGGCCTGTAAAGACACCATTGCAGTAGTCCAGTCTACTGAAGATAAAAGCATGGACAAGTTTTTCCAAATCCTGCTGTGACATTAGTCTTTTAATCCTAGATATGTTCTTTAGGCAACCCGGTATCACGGCAAGACGTGAACATGTGACGATCTACCATGCTGGGAGACGTGAATATCTCACGGTTTCGTCCCTTCAAACGTGACAGTTACACGGTATTGTTAACATGGCCCAACCAGTGGAGAAATACCCGGAAGTGCCAAGCAAATGCTCTACCGCGCCTATTGGTCGGTTTATATTGTCAAAATTAGATGTTTTTAATTAATTTTTTAATCGTCACACTCGATTTCCCCGATTTTCTTGTGGCCCTAGCTGGTCGTCACCTCTTTTAGCAGAAACAAAGGCTACATTAATGTATTAAATCGATGTTAATCCATGTGTGTGGATCATAGACTGTATATATAAAGGTGTGGATGTGGAATTAACGGACGTGACGTTGTGCGATTGCGTTGCCAGGCAACAGCTTCGGTTCATGTTAATTTACAAACTCTTCAACTAGAACCATAGTTATATTTAAAAACATTTTAGAAGGCCTCACGAAATACTTTAATGTAAATTTAAATGTAAATGTGAGGAATGTGTGTATAACAAAAATACAAACGTCATAAAAAATACCGGAAACAGACGTAGGCAAGGTCCTTAGCTCGGTGATTCGATGGTTTAGCCGCAATGCACGTTGGGAAATGGTGTTTATGCGATGTGAAATCCGAAAAAGTTTTTTAAAAATAAAATAATACTTTATTCCGAGTGTGCTTGCTTTTCTCTTTGAAAGTCATCACATAACGGCATTGTAATACACGGTTCGGCTGCATTAAATATGACATATCTGCCGTAGTTCTGTATTTATAGAGCCCTGATGAGAAGACTTCTGGACAAACAGGAAGCACTCCCGCCAAAACTGAAAACGTGACATGGATCATAAATATATCAGCAATTAAACAACATCTTACATTTCTTTTCACACAATACGTCTCCTTGCAGTATCAATACTAATTCGGCTGACTTTTATATTTGATCCAATTGGTAGATAGGTTATATTTACACCATAACTGTGCACAGCTGATAGAAAAGGACTTGTAGTTTTTAAAGATATTACTGATTTTCTTTGAATATAAGAATGTAAATACTGAGTTGAGAGAATAGTCAGGGGATTTGGGTGATGGGAGACACATCTATGGATTCACAATTTCAATAGCTTACTGTTAAATGACGGATATACCTTTCTGTCTGTGATGTTTTACAAATCAGATATTAGAAGTAAAACATGTGAAATAATATAGCAATATCCTGTACAATTATGTGAAAACATGAATAAAACTACACATCTTCAGATGTTATACATACACAAGTGTCCTACACTAATAATACAAAGTTATTATGGCTGTGTGTATCTTGTGTGCACCGCCTAGTGGTTAAAGCACGTTATTGAATGAGTTGTGTATATGATATGTCAATGAACCTTAGAAAATCTTGAAATCTTGAAAGGGATATGCAAAATAGCCATTATATACAGTCTTCTTTAATTAACTATTAGTAGAGAATAACGAGTAATGAATATACTTTATAGGGATCTGCAGATAAATGTTTAGTCTTCTCAAGCAGCAACTATCAAATATCTCTCCTGATTGTTGGCACTTGACAATCACCTTTCCCTGAATTTTACTCAGGTGTAACTAAAGCCTGATTTAAGGGTTGTTTATATTTCACATCATTAATCAGAATCTGCAAAGTAACTAAAATAAATGTAGTGGAGTAAAAATAGCAGGTTAACCTCTGAATTGTAGTGGAGTAGAATTGCTGTTTTGTTTAGTAATGGATATTGAATATGGAATAAAGGTTTTGACAATACCTGGTGTAACAATAATCAAAAAGGACATTAAAAGAGCTCCAGATGTTAATGATCTAAACAAAACAGCACACCTGAAATGTATATTTAAATACTTTATTAAGGGCAGTGAATTCGTTTTTTCTGTATGTTTTTCAAATGTTTTTCAGTGTTATACAGTAAGTGTCATAGACAGTGTTACATTGCTATTATTATCCTTAAAATATATGTAAAACAAAACCACTTATGATCTTTTTATTTGAGTGGTTTACTAATGACAGTTAATTCTGTTTCTGCTATTGATGGTTTCATTTTTGTGAAAAATAATAAAATAATAAAATTCAATAACGTGCTTTAACCACTAGATGTGCCTTTCTATCAGCTGTGCACCGTTATGGTGTAAATACAGCCTATCTACCAATTGGATCAAATATAAAAGTCAGCCGAATTAGTATTGATACTGCAAGGAGACGTATTGTGTGAAAAGAAATGTAAGATGTTGTTTAATTGCTGATATATTTATGATCCACGTCACGTTTTCAGTTTTGGCGGCAGTGCTTCCTGTTTGTCCAGAAGTCTCCTCATCAGGGCTCTATAAATACAGAACTACGGCAGATATGTCATATTTAATGCAGCCGAACCGTTATGTGATGACTTTCAAAGAGAAAAGCAAGCACACTCGGAATAAAGTATTATTTCAAAAAAAAAAATCGGATTTCACATCGCATAAACACCATTTCCCAACGTGCATTGCGGCTAAACCATCGAATCACAGAGCTGAGGACCTTGCCTACGTCTGTTTCCGGTATTTTTTATGACGTTTGTATTTTGTTATACACACATTCCTTCACATTTAAATTTAAATTTACATTAAAGTATTTTGTGAGGCCTTCTAAAATGTTTTTAAATATAACTACGGTTCTGTCACAGTCTGCTTTCTCACTCACCTATTTTCTGCATTAACATTCCTTAGTCACCTGGTAGCCACACCCTGTCTCTCTTTCACTCTGTTACACCCATCAGCTCCAGTAGTATATAGGCCCACTTCACTCTCACCTCAGTGCCTGATCGTACTTTGCAGCATGCCAGTCTTTCCAGCATTACTTCCCAGATTGCTCTCCCGGTTCCGACCCTGCCTGTCCCTGACCTGCCTGCCTCGCCTGATTCCTGACCCTGCCTGTACCCGGACTATTCTGCCACGCCTGCTCCCTGACCCGGTCTGTACCTGCGACTCCCGTCTTGCCTTCTCCTGGAACCCTCGCCTGTCCCCGACCAGCCCTTTGCCTACTACCTGCCTTTTCGTCTCCTACCAGTTATTGCCTTCAATAAAGCTGGTTACAGACTATCCCTGGTTTCCCCGTGTTTTGCATTTTGGTCCTCAGCTCGTTTGTGACAGAACGATCTGGCCAGAAATGGACCAAGCAAACACCGGGTCTCCTAGAGACCGCTTTGAGAGGGTTGAGGAAGCCATCCAAAGACAGGAGGTCACGATAGCTACCTTAGCTACCGAGACCCACCAGGCAACCTCAACCCAGGAACAAGCGCTGGCTTACCTGGCCTCCCAGATGCAACAGATGGCCGCCACCGTACAACAGCTAGCCGCTAGCATGGCTGCTACCGTCCGTCCGCCTGCAGCTCCGATGTTCACTCCAGCCTCTGGATCGACTGGATACGCTCCGGAGCCTCGTGTGGGAACTCCGGAACGCTACGCTGGTGAGCCTGAGGGATGCAGTCCTTTTCTCACAAACTGTTCCATATTGTTTTCACTGCAGCCACACACCTTTGCCTCCGAGGCGGCTCGCGTAGCTTTCACCGTTAATCATTTGACGGGGAAAGCCCGCTTATGGGGTACTGCAGAGTGGGAGCAGCAGACTCCAGCCTGCGCCTCTTTTGCTGCTTTTTCCGCGGAGATGCGGAAGGTGTTCGGTTCCGTTCGTCTGGGTCCCGATGCTGCCGGAGGTCTGCTGAGCTTGAGCCAGGGTTCCGGCACGGTGGTGAATTACGCTATTGACTTCCGCACCAGCAGCCGCCGTAGTAGCTGGAACGAGCCGGCGCAATGTGACGCATATCTGAGAGGCTTAGCGGATTATATGAGAGATGAGCTGGTTTCCTATGATCTCCCTGCTTCCTTGGATGGGTTGATCGAGCTCACCTTTCGGATCGACAGACGAATTCAGACACGAAGAGAAGAGCAACAGACACGAGCGGCGGGCCGCCGCTCGCGACAACAACTTCCGGTTTCCGGGAGATTTCAACTTCCGGTTTCGGCGGAGAATTCCCATCCCTACTCTGACTCACGGTACGGGGAGGTCGAGCCCATGCAAGTGGGTCGTACCAGTCTTAGCTCTGAGGAGAGGGAGTTACGTCGAAGAGGGAATTTATGCCTTTACTGTGGTCAGGCTGGACATTTTGTTTCCCGTTGTCCGGGAAAAGGCAGAGCCCATCAGTAATGGGGAGTATACTGGTGGGCCGAACCTCTGAGCTGATCCCCAATGGAAGACCTTTGTGCCATGCTCGACTTCTCCTGAGAGGCACACCTCAGGCTCTGGCTGTGTTTATCGACTCCGGATCAGATGTCAGCATCATTGATGAGGAGCTCGCACTACAGCTGGGCATTCAACAGATTCAGTTGCCCCAGCCGGTACCGGCTAATGCTTTGGACGGTCACCTGCTGGGAACGGTGACTCACCAGACGACACCGGTCCATATGCTCATGTCGGGGAACCACCATGAGACAATCCAGTTTCATGTGCTACGGTCCCCCAAGATTCCTCTGATTTTGGGTTATCCATGGCTCCGCCGCCACAACCCGAACATTGACTGGTCAACTGGGTCCATCCTAGGGTGGAGTTCTTCCTGTCATCAGGTTTGCCTCAAGCAGGCCGCTGCACCTCAACTATCTGTGGATATTAACCTGGTTCCGGATGTCACAGGGGTTCCGGCGGAGTATTTGGACTTTAAGGAGGTTTTTAGCAAGACTAAGGCAACATCTCTCCCACCTCATCGGCCCTATGACTGTGCTATTGAGCTACATCCGGGCGCAGTCCCACCCAAGGGGCGGTTGTACTCACTTTCGGCACCGGAGAGGAAGTCCATGGAGACGTACGTCAATGACTCTCTGGCTGCGGGAATTATTCGTCCTTCCACGTCACCCGCAGGAGCAGGTTTTTTTTTTGTGGCGAAGAAGGATAAGACCCTGAGACCCTGCATTGACTATCGGGGTCTGAATGACGTCACGGTAAAGAATCGTTATCCCCTGCCACTCATCTCGTCAGCATTCGAGTTACTACAGGGAGCAACAATCTTTACCAAGCTGGATTTACGAAACGCATATCACCTGGTACGAATCCGTGAGGGGGATGAATGGAAGACCGCCTTCAACACCTCTTCAGGACACTACAAGTACCTGGTGATGCCATTTGGACTTACCAACGCCCCTGCAGTTTTCCAAGCGTTGGTGAACGACGTACTCCGGGACATGTTGGATCGTTATGTTTTTGTTTATTTGGACGACATTTTGATTTTTTCAAAGACCCTCAAGGAACACATCCATCACGTCCAGACAGTCCTCCAGAGACTTCTGGAGAACTCGCTGTTTGTCACGACGGAGAAGTGCGAGTTTCACACTTCTTCGGTCGCCTTTCTTGGCTACATCGTGGGTCAAGGAAGTGTGGAGATGGATCCCTCCAAAGTTTCAGCGGTTACCTCGTGGCGGGTTCCTGATTCCCGGAAGGAGCTGCAGCGTTTCCTAGGATTCGCTAACTTTTACAGACGGTTCATCCGTGGCTACAGTACCGTGGCCGCCCCGCTCACCGCCCTGACCTCGTCTAAGGTAACGTTTAGATGGTCCCATGCAGCAGAGGAGGCTTTTCAGGACCTCAAGCGCCGGTTTACGTCGGCTCCTATCCTACAGGTACCAGACCCTGCTGGTCAGTTGGTGGTGGAGGTGGATGCTTCTGACGTAGGGGTGGGGGCCATCCTGTCACAACGCTCTGGTGAGAATCAGAAGCTCCACCCCTGTGCTTTCTTTTCGAGGAGATTGAGTCCGGCGGAGAGAAACTACGACGTGGGGAACCGGGAGCTTCTAGCAGTCAAGTTGGCGTTGGAGGAGTGGCGACACTGGCTTGAGGGGACAGAACTGCCATTTCAGGTTTGGACCGACCATAAGAACCTGGAATACATCAGGTCGGCACAAAGACTGAATTCCCGGCAAGCCAGGTGGTCGTTATTTTTCACCCGGTTTAATTTTTTCCTCTCCTACCGCCCGGGCTCCCGCAACGTGAAGGCCGACGCTTTGTCCCGGCAGTTCGGGAGGGAGGGAGACACCTGCGGTATCCCGGACACTATTCTTCCTGCTCCTCGAGTGATCGGTGTTCTCGCTTGGGAGATTGAGGAGAGGGTTAAGACTGTGTTGGTGGACCAACCCGGTCCTAGTTCTTGTCCTCTTAACCGTTTGTTTGTGCCTCAGGTTTTGAGGGCTGAGGTGCTTCAGTGGGCTCACAGCTCCAGACTTTCCTGCCACCCTGGGATTCAACGTACCAGAGGGATGGTCTTGCAGCGGTTCTGGTGGGCTACGCTGGAGGCTGACACCCGGGAGTTTGTGAACGCCTGTCCTGTGTGCAATCGGCACAAACCCTCTCACCAAGCGCCAGCTGGCCTCCTTCATCCATTACCGGTTCCACGTCGCCCATGGTCACATATTTCGTTGGACTTTGTGACTGGTCTTCCACCGTCCCACGGACATACTGCCATCTTGACGGTGGTGGATCGGTTCAGTAAAATGGCTCACTTCGTACCCCTGCCTAAGATCCCGTCAGCTAAGGAGACGGCTGAACTTATGCTTCTCCACGTTTTTCGCCTTCACGGACTGGCGACTGATGTGGTTTCCGACCGGGGGCCCCAGTTCACCTCTGTGTTTTGGAGGGAGTTTTGTGAACTGATGGGGGCGACGGTCAGTCTCACCTCCGGTTTCCATCCACAGGCCAATGGTCAGACTGAAAGGAAGAATCAGGAGATGGAGACCACTCTCCGCTGCATGGCTTCCGATCATCCTACGACCTGGTCTAAACAACTCCTGTGGGTGGAGTATGCCCACAACACACTCATCAGTTCCGCTACTGGTCTTTCCCCTTTTCAGTGTGCATACGGGTTTCAACCCCCTTTGTTCTCTGCATTGGAGAAAGAGGTTACCTGTCCGTCTGTCCAGGCCTTCATCAGACGTTGTCGGAGGACTTGGAGGCGGGCTCGAACTACTCTGCTTCAGTCTGCTAACCGGTACGCCACATCAGCGAACCGCCGACGCACCAAGGCACCTGTGTACCAGCTAGGCCAGAGGGTGTGGCTTTCCACTCAAAACATTCCCCTTCGGGTGGAGTCTAAAAAGTTAGCGCCCAGATTTATTGGACCCTTTGAGATCGTCAAGGTCATTAACCCTGCAGCAGTTCGACTGAGTTTGCCCCGGAACATGAAGATCCATCCCACCTTCCACGTGTCTAGGATTAAACCTGTCCGGGAGAGTCCTATGATTCCCGCCGCTCCCCCACCACCACCCCCTAGGATGATCGATGGGGGTCCGACCTATACCCTTCGTCGTATACTTCGTTCCCGACGCAGAGGAAGAGGGGTTCAGTATTTGGTGGACTGGGAGGGCTATGGTCCTGAGGAGAGGCAGTGGATTCCTGCTCGTCACATCCTCAACCCTCAACTCATCCGGGACTTCCACCTGCGCTACCCGGAGCAGCCTTCTAGGACCCACGCTCAGCCAGGCGTTAAGCCGGGGGGTACTCGTCGGCTACGGACCGGGGGCTTCATCGAGGAGGAGGGGGAGGCGTCTTCAGTCGAGGAGGACGAGGATTTCCAGGAGGGGGAGGCCGAGAGAGCATTCTCAGATGAGTATTAACCTTTCCCATACCCCCACCTTCCACCCGGTGTCTGTAGGTTTTTTGTTGATTTTTTATTTATTTGTTTTTTTCCCCGTAGGTTTGTCTTGGACGTCGGGAGCCGTCCATTAAGGGGGGGGTTCTGTCACAGTCTGCTTTCTCACTCACCTATTTTCTGCATTAACATTCCTTAGTCACCTGGTAGCCACACCCTGTCTCTCTTTCACTCTGTTACACCCATCAGCTCCAGTAGTATATAGGCCCACTTCACTCTCACCTCAGTGCCAGATCGTACTTTGCAGCATGCCAGTCTTTCCAGCATTACTTCCCAGATTGCTCTCCCGGTTCCGACCCTGCCTGTCCCTGACCTGCCTGCCTCGCCTGATTCCTGACCCTGCCTGTACCCGGACTATTCTGCCACGCCTGCTCCCTGACCCGGTCTGTACCTGCGACTCCCGTCTTGCCTTCTCCTGGAACCCTCGCCTGTCCCCGACCAGCCCTTTGCCTACTACCTGCCTTTTCGTCTCCTACCAGTTATTGCCTTCAATAAAGCTGGTTACAGACTATCCCTGGTTTCCCCGTGTTTTGCATTTTGGTCCTCAGCTCGTTTGTGACAGGTTCTAGTTGAAGAGTTTGTAAATTAACATGAACCGAAGCTGTTGCCTGGCAACGCAATCGCACAACGTCACGTCCGTTAATTCCACATCCACACCTTTATATATACAGTCTATGATCCACACACATGGATTAACATCGATTTAATACATTAATGTAGCCTTTGTTTCTGCTAAAAGAGGTGACGACCAGCTAGGGCAACAAGAAAATTGGCGAAATCGAGTGTGACGATTAAAAGATAAATTAAAAACATCTAATTTTGACAATAAAAACTGACCAATAGTCTTGGTAGACCATTTGCTTGTCACTTCCGGGTATTTCTCCACTGGTTGGGCCATGTTAAGAATACCGTGTAACTGTCACGTTTGAAGGGACGAAACCGTGACATATTCACGTCTCCCAGCATGGTAGATCGTCACATGTTCACGTCTTGCCGTGATACCGGGTTGTCTTTAGGTGATAGTAGGCTGATTTAGTAACCGTTTTAATGTGACTGTTGAAACTCAGGTCAGAGTCCATGACTACACCTAGATTTCTGGCTTCATCTGTTGTTTTGAACATTGCAGACTGAAGCTCAGCGCTAACTTTTATACGTTCTGCCTTGGCTCCAAAAACCATTACCTCAGTTTTATCTTTGTTTAATTGGAGAAAGTTCTGACACATCCAGTCATTGATTTGTTCAATGCACTTACTCAGTGTTTGAATTGGAGCATAGTCTCCTGGTGAAATTGTTACGTAAATGTGTGTGTCATCCGCATATCCAGTCAGACTGAAGCCAGTCCCCAACTCCGGGGACTTCCGGCCGGGGACTTCGGGTGGCAGTATACGCCGTGAAGTTGTTTGCGGCCTGCCAGTAAACCCAAAGCAGAAGAAGAAGAAGTGACGTCAGCGGCTTCATTTGCCTAATCCTCCCCCAGGGACTTATTCCGGTTTGAACGCGATCTGTACTTAGTTAATGAGAACTAAAGAGTTCTCATGAACTAAGCTCTGATGAACCTTTGTGGGAAAAGTACTGCGGTGTGAAAGCGCCTAGAGGCTACTGACACTGGGGGGTTTGTTAGTCTGTCAACGGTAGAAAACAAGGCACGTGCGTTGTTTTTGTTTTTGGCAATGATGTCAGAGAAGAAAGACTGTCGTGCATTTTTCAATTCCAAATTATAAAAGCCAAGTCTCTCTTTATAGATTTCAAAATGAACCTGGAGATTTGTTTTTCGCCACCTGCGTTCAGCTTTTCAACACTCTTTTTTCTGTTCTCACGGTCATGGCCATCCCATGGAGATATTTTCTTGCCAGTCACTTCCTTTACCTTAGTTGGAGCAATGGCATCTATAACATTTTACATTTTTGAATTAAAATGATCTACTAGCTCATTTACTGAGATGTTAGCAGGGGCAAGTGTGGAAGAAAAATTGTGAGTAAACATTTCCCTAGTATTTTCAGTTAAATATCGCTTTGTGGTTACCTCTTTTTGAACATTTTTGTGAACAGAAATAGAGCTCTCAAAGAAAACACAGGAATGATCAGAGAGTGCAATATCAGTCACCACAACCTTAGAGATATTCAGACCCTTTGAGATAATTAAGTCCAGAGTGTGCCCCTTATTGTGCGTGGGCTCCGTCACATGCTGAGTCAGTCCATAGTTATCAAGAACACAAAACAGTTCTTTAGCCCCTCTGTCCTGGGGGTTGTCAACATGGATGTTAAAATCACCAACAATGACTAGACGGTCAAAGTCAATACACACTATAGACAGCTGTTCAGTAAAGTCATGAAAAAAGCTTGCACAGTATTTGGGTGGTCTATAGATATTTAGGAACAGAGCTCGAGAGGAGCATTTCAGCTGAAGGGCCACATATTCAAAAGAAGCAAAGTTCCCATAAGATGTCTTCCTGCATTGAATGGAATCATTGAACAAAATAGCAGCCCCACCTCCTTTCTTATGCATTCTTTCCTGACTCACAAGGTGTTGATTCGATAAGAACAGCTGCACTGTTATTTGGTTCAATCCAAGTTTCCGTTAAAAACATAAAATCGAGATTGTGCTCAGTGATAAAATCATTGATTAAAAATGTTTTTCCTGCCAAAGACCTGACATTTAATAAAGCTAGTTTAATTCGTTAAATACACTATCAGTCAGATTTTTTGTGACAAGCTGTGGCTGACATGGAATCACTGCTAAATGTGATAAACTCACACAAACGTTTGAGCGCTTCCTGTTTCTAAGCTGATTCACCGCTCTCAATCTATTACCTATCAACACAGATATCGGCAAAGCTACTGGCAGCCAGGGCCCCGGCTTGTCCTGGAATGAGTTGAGAGTGCCATACGCCCTTGAGCCTGGACCCAGCACATATCATTCAAACTTTGAACTAGTACAGATGTGCACCATGAGCAATATTTACACAGTTTTATGACTATTTTACTATTATATTAGCATTTAACTGTATGGGTGGACAGATGAATATTAGATGATTCTGCAACATGACATGGACGAGAATTTTGTTGTTTTAAGAAAATAAGAACATCCAAAGACTTCACCATCAGTTTGTGGTAGGCATAGAACATTAGTTCCAAACGAATACCAAGTTAAATCAAGGCCTAATCACCAACATTAATATCAATAGTGCAATCAATATTCTTTATTATTAAAGATGCTAACCACTAGAATGTTTTGTGAAGATGACATATTGATGAGCTTTTTGGTCCATTTATTTGGCATGATACACCAAGCTCGGAACTGCATTGGCACTGAAATGAGTTGTCAGCTTGATCATTCCTAATCTTTAACATAATTACCACAGGGCTCCATGCATTCCCAAATAACTGCTGTTTATATGTAAGATATCATTTCTAATGGAAGGCTTGATATCATTCGTCCTAACTATTGAGTAACGATTGGACTGTGAGCCTTTTTTCCAAAACAATGCAATACAGGTCTATAAATGTTAGCTAACTTTAACTAAGTTTATGCTTCTTCGGATAAAAACCCAACAGAAAAAACTTTGGGTCCAGTAAAATCTGCTCTGAAATGATCTAGTACTTCTTCCAAGAACGTTTAAATCATTCTGCACTGCCAAATACAGTAAAAAAACTGTGCATTTTGTGCAAAAATCTTTTTGTTGTATCGGTTTAAATCAACTGGGGTCCCATACTGTATGTCCGCAGCAACCATTCTTTACTGGAGCAGTTTCAGTCGTGTATTAATAATTCTGATATAGGCAGCAGCGCCAGCTGTTTTCCAATCTTCGTCTGAAATTTCAATTTGCAGGTTGTTCTTCCATGCATTCAACCTACATTTTTACCACTCTCTGTAAATTACTCAGACCAGGCAATGGTTTATAACAACACGTTTATTGTGTGAACTACACAAATAGTACTTTCTATATTTGTAAGGGAAAGATTGCAGTTATGGCAAATTATTTATGGTTAAAATATGAAGTCCAAAATAGATAGCTCAGTCTCTGTATTGATAAAAAAAAGCGAGGGTTAATTGCACCTCTGTAAACTGAACCAATGCAAACCTGGATGTAAATTGTGAGGTATGGAAGCCAATTTAGAAGTAATTTGTCGGGACGCTGGACTGTGAGATCTCTACAGTGCTGTGCGTTTGCTTCCTCATTAAAAAGCTGAGTCATTAAATCTGGCCATTACCAGATGGATAAATTGGAATACAATTCACAGTTGCAAATGTATTAAAAAATTAATCAGGAAATGGTATTTTTGACGTTCTGGTATGCTGAGACATCGTTCATTAAACCCTCCGGAAGTGTCGCAGGAAAACCGGAGTTTCACACCTACTAGCTAAATCCCAATTTATGGTCAGCCCGCTCTCATTGTAGATCTTTGATGAGCAGCAGGGAATGTTAAAAATCCTTAACAGTGTTGGCCTTGTCATTCCATGGCTGGTTAAGAAGTGTCGGTAGCGGAGCATAATCAGCTACCATAGCGGCTCCCCTGGTCAGATATCTCTGTCCACCATCATTAACTGACCTTACACGTGTAGAGAATAACCATGGGGGGAGGACAGACAGTACAGCAGTCACAGGAGACAGATCTCAGGAGGTGATTACTTTATGCTACACCATGGAGCGATGCTAATGACCTCTGTGCTCTTGCATTAATGGCCTTTGCTGTCACATTATCATGTGGCAGAGGTGTATGAAGAGGTCCTCACCTCTCTGAGACAGTTTAATCAGAAAAAGCTCTACTAATACCCCGAATGAGGTAGGATAATTAGGACGTGCAGGGACGAGGAACTTTGACGGTGTCATGTGACAGAAAAAGTTCTGTAGTCACCTACGATGGAGTCAAGGTGTTTGTGTGATATTCTTAGGACCTCAGGTTTCACAGATTTTCTCAGGATTCCAATCCGGTCCGCTTGTAAAAAGCAGAATTTACTTTTTTTTAATTCATAGATATTTCAACCATTTTTTTCTTCTTCTTTCCAAGAGTTATTTGAATTTGACGTGAATCTTATGTCTGTGTGTCAGGTACCAATGTGATCTCAAAAAAAGGCTTATGAATAGCAGACATTTTTAAGGAAATTGTTCTTCTTATGTCCACTATTTCAAATGTAATTTAACAACCTGTTTTCATTCTCAACCTTTCAAAACGGTTGCAGGATCACAGTTCTATATCAACGTTGTTGTTCATCAAGTTGTTTAGAGAAAGATCACAGTTGGGTTAAGGTATATTAAGTGTTTTAAGTGACTTCTGTTGGTTAAGTAGTCAATGTAAATAACTCAAGGGTTGACTATGGGTTCACATGGGAAACAAACAGCAGTTTGGGTTAAAGTCCTATGTTTGACAAATCCCTCTATCCTGCTACTACTACTACTAGTAGGGCCTACATCACATTCTGGAGTGCTTTACTCTGAGTGTCTTATATTGCTGTGACAACAAATGACATGTAAAATATAAGTTACATTTTTCATTTGGTGATTCGATACTACATGCACAGTACATGCTGGAGTCATGGTAAAGTTTGCCTCGGTAAGCATAACATCTGGAAGCATAGAAATGGTTAGTCTGGCTAAAGGTCAGGAATATGATAATGGCAAGTTTGAGGAAGTGACTGAAATGACACAGTCAGTCATGTGGATACAGTGAGGTGTTTTCACGAGAAAGATAGGTGTAAATAGTTAAGCTACTTCTAGTTGTAGTAATGTGTTTTTATTACATGTACAGCACTTTGGCTCGACCAAAAATCGCTTTTAAATGTGCTTTATAAATAAAACTTGATTTGATTTGATTTGATTTGATAGTTAGCCTTGCTTGTCTACTACGAGTTCATAATTCCCAACACTGTGTTTCAAAAAACAAAACAACAAAGTGTTAAAATGTTATCTCAGAATTCCCCATCATCATTGCCGTACTCATAACCATTGCAATGCATACAATTAACACATTCATAATAGTTTGTCAGCAAGCAGAAATATGCTAGTCGATTAGCTCGCTAGTGTTTGTTTGGCTTTCACTGTCTACAGTTCTAGATTCAAAAGCGATGTGTTAAACTAGCTAGCTGTTTCCCACTGCTTCCAGTCTCCATGATGGTAATGTCTGTTGATTTTTCATCTAATTTTCTTAAAGGTGGGGTAGGTAATTTTGGAGAAACCAGCTCGAGTGCGCTAAAATTTGAAAATACACAGCCGGAAAAAATCTGCCACTTCCTTATAGAGCCCCTCCTCCAACACACACGAACGCGCACATGACCAATGAGGGCACGAGATAAGTTTGTGCACAGATGGAAGGCTGACAGGCAGGTAGGCCATCCAGTTATTTTAGCCGGGCCGGCTAAAATGATTGGTCGTACTTTTTACAGTACTACGGCTTCCACAGATGACATTTTTTTATGGATTTTTTGTCAAAGCACTTAAGATATTCATTGCTATCGGGATGTTAAGAGCATTCCATGGAATATAACAAAAAGTGTATCTCGAGCCGGTTTCTCAAACTTACCTACCCCACCTTTAATCTAAAGAAATGTAGCAAAAACATTTAGTTATAGTAGTTGTACATGGTAAGAGGGAGTATTTGTATTTTATTTTGTGTAATTTCCATTTAAAATAAGATCCATATTACATGAAGAATACTTTATGCCGTGCAAAAGGAAAAAATCTCCCAGAAATGACATTACCACTGCCTCAGTAGAACAGCCTCAATACAT
Organism: Trematomus bernacchii; assembly: GCF_902827165.1. Lineage (NCBI taxonomy): Eukaryota > Metazoa > Chordata > Actinopteri > Perciformes > Nototheniidae > Trematomus > Trematomus bernacchii. Next base: position 4,800,731 of record NW_022987708.1, read on the forward strand.
TTTATTCAAAGAGGAAAAGCTTTATGTATGTAAGGAACCCATTTCAGAGAGAAAAGAGCTGATTGACTTAGGGGCCCAACTTACTTTTTTTCCCTTTCAATGAACCTCAAATAGAGTTGAATGCAAATCAAGCTAGGTGTATTAATGGACATCTCTCTCCCTGTATGAGACAGGGACTTAACGTCATGCTAAATTGTTTGTCTTGCTCTGGGTTGATCTCTTCGTTATAAGGCTCTTGGAGGATTACATTAGGATTTGGACGATCCCTGTGACTCATAATGTGAGCAGTGAATACTAAGGCTGTGTATATACTGAACCGGCATATGTGCAAATTAAAAGGGGAAATATATTAAATAACTTGGATTTTAAAGGTTGCATAGACCATTTATCTAATTTTGTTTAAATATGATGTTTAATGTTTTGTCTATGATCAAGATTTCAAAATGTCCTGGTGACATTCACACCCATATTTGGTACAAGGGGAGACACTAAAGGTACATATGGTACATATTTTAAACAGTGCATTTAGCAATTTAACTTCCCCAATTGATTATGACATTAAGACAATGCTTTCTGTAAATAATGTGTTCATTTGCATCCAGTACAGAAATCGAAACAAGGACTAGAGCCAGGATCAAAATGCTTGCTCCATTTTGTTGACATATAAGAGTAAAAAGAGTTTTACAACTTTGATTTTGGATATCTCTTCTTATCACTCATCACAAATACATTTCTGTCATGTTTTTGGGAGTACAACTTTCTATAAATCGGGCTTCAAATGATATATGAAGAAGCCCATCAAACTGGAACGTTTTTTTGTAAATCCATATATTTGACATGGATAGAGTGAAAACATTTAGATATCACCATTAATCTTTTCTGATCACTCAAAGAAAATGATTCACTTTTATATTCAAAGATGCAAATTAGGCATTATTTAATGGTAACTTTCAGTGAATTTAGAAGAAGTCTACAGACGCAAATAGACTATGTTAGTAGTTTCTAGTCTAGAAAGAACTCTTGAGCAGTGCATGGAAAAACCTTAACCCTTTATCTCACCGACCAAACTTCTCAGCTCTCCTTCGGTCTGTGTTACACATTATCTTCTCTGTTGTGGCTCGCTGTTCTTGTGTCAAGTGGGGCCATAACTTGTGTGTTCGGGTTGCCCATCCAGTACTGATGTCAACACTTTGTCCCCTCTGTGCAAAACCAGCCCCGAAGGCAAATGTGCTCATTCACAAGGTCGAGTGGACAAGGCTCTTTGGGCTCATGGATGTAATGTACAGAACATAGGAGAAACCATCACATTCAATTTACGTCGACAACTGTTTAAGCCAGCTCTTTTTGAGTGTTGACTTTAGCTTCAAACCCGCAATTTGGATGTTTTTCGCCATATTTGCTAATGTAATTCATGTGCTAAAACAGGCTAAAGCTCAATGAATCCTTAGTCTTTACTTGAGCAGCCAAACAGAGGACACAGAAGCTCACAATTCTGCTTGCAGACAGCAGCGGTTAAATGTCTGCCGTGTGATTCCTGCATCTTCAGCAGACCCAGGCCTGAAGGAAAAGTGTCGTCTTTGAATTCACTGCAGAGACACAGAGCTCCGGCCCCTTTCTCCTCTCAACTTCCCCCTTGAAGTTTTTTTCTTATAGCTGAAAAGAGAGCAGGATTGTGCTTTAAAAAAAAAAAAAAACCGAGGGGGTTTTTAATCTGGCGAATGAGTGCTTTGCCATGCAGCCCAGCTCTAGAGAGAGTGCCAAACAGGGCCGGGCAGTGTATTAATATTTAAATTCCAGTCCAGATAATCAATAGAAGGGGGCACTTCTGTGCGCTGTTACCCTCAGAAGGCAAGCGATAATAGGGAGAAAACCTGCTGATTAGTCTCCTTAGAAGCTCTCTTCTCTGTGTAGTGCTCAATACTTTAGGAGTGATTATAACCTATTGAGGCAGAAAACCTGATCGAATATAACCTCTTTTGAATTCCTTGTTCCCTCAATGGTGTGTCAAAAAGAGCATGCAGCGCTTCGTGTTACAAAATCACCGCCCTTCTAAGTTATTCTCATTTCTTCTTCGCATATGGTGCGCACGGAAAAATTCCAGGCAGCCTTTATGTCGTGACATAATGCTTTAATATGGGTGCCACTGCCATAACAGGCACCAATAGGGAACTTATATTGTATTCTTCTTTTCAGTGTACATAAAAAATCCCAGCTTAGTCCTTTTTGTCTTTTGAATGCTTTGAACTCCTTTCAGCCTTTAGGGGGACTTTTTGTGCTGTGGACTGTGTGTGCATTCACTGTAAAGGCACTCAATACCGCAATAAGACCACAAGCAAAACTGAGTGTCTTAAGCGGGACCACACATCTAAGGCATTTGCATAATTTAAGGAGGGGAGAAAAAAAAGAAAAGGCAAAAAACCAACCCTCTTCATTTAAGATGAGAATCGAGGCAACGCATACCTCTCTCGACCTATCGGGTTACTGCACGTTTTTGGTGAAAATGGCCCAACAACAGTTGAAACACAAAGTCTTGGAATTGAATCCTTTCAGGGGAGATTCGTCTTTTTGTGGAATTAAGGTTGGAGCCACTTTACCGTCTTCTCATAACACGCTGTGTCTGAAAATCTGAATGTTTAAGAAAGGTCAGGATTTTTTTTTGCCATTGTCCTCACTTAGTTAAAGCACCAGAGATAAAGAAAAGGGTGTGTGGAGAGGGGGGCTGCCCATGCTTTTCCTGAGGATAATATCTCGTTTGAAGGGCCAACAGAAAGAAAAGCAGAAGGAGCTGAAGTAGTGGTGCTGAGGATCTTGAAAGAGAGCAAGGCCAAAGCTGAACTGCTCAGTTCATTTTCCACCTCACTGGCCGGCGTAATCCATCTCGGCCAGCTGCTAACAAGATTGAGTCTGAAGTTTACCTCCACAATGAGATAATCAGATTAAGATGCACAAAGATCAAATAATGACCCGGCTTTAGGGCAAGTTCAGCAGGCCCTTGATTGCGATGTGTGGTCCTTCAGATATATTAAAGAATTCAAATTGTTTCGCCATAACACGTATGAAATGATCAGAGAAGTATGTCTGCGTGGACTAAGATGCTTACTTCATGCTTAAATGTTTCCATTTTGGACATTTTTGTAAAAATGGTAATTTTAAATTGTCACCAGCTTCTACGTCTGTGCGAGGAGGATACATTTTATGACTTCAAAATATACATTTAAAATACTATTTATATTCTTATACTAATAAATGATTATAAAGTTGTATAAATCCTACCCAGACTCTTCTCCCCCTGCTCTGCTTTAATAGAGTAACGGGATTATTCAGAGAGGCATACAAATGTGATTGTCTCACAGCAGATGGTGCGCACTGCTTCACCTTTGAGAGAAGTTAATTAAGCCCGCCATATTGTGCCTATCCAGGGGAAAAAATGTAGATGAATATTGAGCAATCGAACGCTGTCTCTTTCTCCGTCCTGGGCGCGGGGACAGAGGAGGCCATTGACGCAGAGTTATGTACAGAGTTCAATTAATTCACATCCAGCTCCCTCTCTTCCCACGTTTCCACAGACCTCCTGAAAGTTCCACCCGGCTAAACGTGCCGCGCCAAGACGGCTGCCAAACTCTCCAATAGCCTCCGTTGTGTGATATCAAATGGGCCAGTGGGAGGGAACTCTCCTAATTCCCCTGCACTCTCACCATCAACAAATTACCTTCCATGACCCAGCAAAAAAAAAAACGCTTATGTCTCTGTGTTTATACTTTAGTGATGGTTGGATTTTAATGGAAGTGAGAAAACTTAACCTCTATATTAAGAGTTTTCTGACGTGATGTTTTTATGGTTAACCTGTCAAACACCAGAACACTTTATCGGCTACAGTGTGTTCCCCACAAAACATCAAAGGTAGAGTTTTAGAAAAAAGACAAAAAAAGAAGAAAAAACAGGGACCTGCGGATTATTAAACCAAGTGAAGTCAGAATAACAAAATAGTGTTCCAAGTGCCCAACATGGAGGGGGGGGACCTGCTGAGTGCAATATAAAAGTAGGGGTTAAGCTTATTGTAAACTCCCTCCACTCCGCTCCAAAGGTAGAAGTTACATATGATTAGAGGAACTCTGCTGGGCCCGTCACTGCAAGATACTTCCGTTCCAGTTGAGCATTGCTAATTTTTTAAACCCTTCGACCACATGTGTGGAACTACTGTGTGGCTCCTTTTCTCCTCTCTTTTTGATCTGCTCCGGTGGGGGGGTGACTGCAATTTTATGGTAAAGTGCCTACTTGAGCCATATCCTCTAATGTTTAATCATGCTTAGGGTTTCCCAAAGTATGTGATGGAATAACTTATAATGGCTAAAGTTTCCTTTATAATTTCATATCATTCTGTGTTTTTGATTTATTTCAAGGAATTGTTGTTTGTGGACTTTCTAAAAATGGACCTCGCTCTTTAAAGGTATTTTAGTAGTTATGTAGCTTAATAAAACTTAATTAAGACATATTTCTTTAAACATTTTAAATGTTAAACTTTAAACTTTTGTCAAACCAGAAGAGGACAGGGAGACTGCAAACCTGTTCCAATGTTGATTACATAAAATAAGGTGAAAAAAAGGCCTTTGTCAGCTCTGTGATTCAGATCTACTCCAACATGTTATGGATAATTCCATGGCAATGACACACCCTTTCCCCAAATGTAATGAAAGGAAGAATAATCTGTCTGCTATTCTACTTTAAAACAAACCGGAAACCCAAACCAAAGATATGTTGCAATGTCATTGGTATTTATATTAATTAAATCTTTCCATTGATTCATAGTTTTCATTTAAGCTGATCTGATCAACCTCTCATACAAACAATGGATCAAATCATTTTGTTTAAATATGTTACTAATAGTGACCAACAAAGAATCATCAACCTTCAGATCTATGTAAGATTTTTGCTTTCATTGTCATCGTTTGGTTTTTATAGCTCATCTTTGACTATTTTCTAATTACTTTACTGATTTACTTTAACCACTTTATACAGGATTCTTTTATGGAAATGAATTTGCAAAAAACAGAGAAAACACGGTTAGAAACCAGCTGCTAAACATAGTGAAGCATTTAGCAATAAAATAGCCAGATGTATCATTTAGGATTTGGCAAAGACTAAACCAGAGCACACTGATAAGGAATATTGCACTTCCATCCATCAAATCTAGAAACAAGACAATACATTTGAGTTTCTCTGCTGGTTGTGTAAATGGTCTTGTTTTTGCTAAGATTTTAGTTTTCATGTTTACAACTTGTAGCTCTTCCTCTAAATGGCCAAAGACGGTCAGTTGTGTTAATGCTTAGTTGTATGTCATACAGCTTGAAAATGACAACACAATGGATATTCCTGTCACCAAGTGAAGTCAGTGTATCAGGCGGCGTCCAATGCTAATAATATCATCAGTACTTGTATCACTGACTGCTGTTGTAATTTCCTTTAGAAGATACTATCGGTTTTACTATAAACACACAAAAACCTATCTCTGCGGGTTACTTGAACAACAAAACAACCGTCAAATCTTACTGTATTGTTGAATACAAATAACTATGACTTTTTTGGGCAGATTTTAAAGTACTTGTACTTGTTTTCTTGAGTATTTCCATATAATGTTACTTTTTACTTCTACACTTTTACAGAGGCAAAATACATCCTTTATTCCATTTTAGACAAATTACATATTTTTACTTTAAAGATTGGGATACTTCTTTAGTACTGCACCCTAATATCCATCTGTGTTGATTGATTACTTTATTAACAGAGTTTCAAAAGCAAAATTAAGTGTTCAGAGGAGGCAGTCGAAATGTACATAATATTCAACGACAAAATCACATTAGCTCATGAAAGGAAAAAAACAAAACTCAACATCAGACAAATCTTTTATTATACCTGTGGACTTGCAAAGTGTATACCAGTTAAAATGTATAATTCAAAGATATTTATAGAGTAATGTAAGTCATATTCAACAAAATAGGTAGCAAGACTTGAAAGTGCCAAGAAAAGCACTGGGTGATTTAAAACAGAAGTAATATCATGCCTACTATCAGCAGCGATGCACTCTGCGAGTACCTCTGCTCAGGCTAACACTCATTAAAAACAGGGATGACGCTGCAGGGGCCATCGGCCAATTACAAGGTTGAGGATTATGCGGCTCCATCACTTTTAAATTGACAACACAAGTTACCCAGATCTATAATTATACTTCTCTTATCTGCTGTTACATATAATGATGGAAGAAACTTGAAGGCTTCTCTGGGCTAGTTTTAATGAGTCCCCTTTTTTTAAAGACCACAAAATGCCACCAATTTAAGTCCTGCCAATGCTATCCATTTCAAGTTGAGAAACACCCGCGGAGAGGAGAAAACCATCTCGTTGACCGGCAGTGTCAGCAGTTAAGAAGCCAGCGTGAGCCGGCTCATTCTTCGTGGCAGGGTTCAGAATAGAATTCACGAAATAAAAGTTTTCTGGCATGAGATGATCATGGTGTCACTCAAACCTTTAATTAAAATAAGAATAGTCCACCGTGCAGAAGCACTGTGTGATTCTTAAAGGGGAACACCAGCGATTCATCAATCCAAATGTTCTTTGCTAAGATTAGCAGAATTCTGTGGCATTGGTTTAATAAATATGAGCTACTCGTATCCAGAAAAAATAATTAAAAAAAGAATTCAATCAGAATAAATGGAATAAGACAATCTGAAATGTCTCATCACTGTTGTTAGCTTTAAGCGGTTTATAGACAACTTTAACCACTCATAAAATGACACAATGGCTTTAAATTTAAATTGTGTTGCATCGATTTCCTATGTAACATCTGCCGTCATCCGTCCTTACATTCACATTTATCCAGCAGCATCATGGTGCACAATAAATTGCTAACCCTAACCCTAACCCTAACCCCTCCAAAGCAGGATTATACAGTAGCATGGGTAACTTTGCTGAGTCCATTTTGGAAACCCCCTAACCTGAAAACTGGTTTAATTTATGAACACAATGTGATATTTAAATCTCTCTCACAGGATCTTCAATAGGGACAACCATCTTTAATTCATGTATTTGTAGTTAGCTGTAGACACAACATTGATATAGTATAGCTTATTTTATCTCGTTAACAAATGCTTTTTTACCAATCTAGCAAATAAGGAGCAGCATTTTCATTTATTTTTAGTCATGGCAAATACAAGTCTATTATAAACTCTAATTTAAGCTCTGTTCTGGTCTCCTCCAACTCAGAACAAAAACATCTGACTCTTTAGCTATCAATGCTCCACTTTGTGCACCAGGGGACTGTTTTGATGGCCATTTATTGTTGGTAGGTAGCAAACCTTGGGATGGAAAGAGATGATGGCCACCCAACCCAAACAATGAGCTGAAAGATGTTAAAACATTGCAGAGCTGAGATAAACAGTAGAGTATAAAAACACACAAACCATGTTACTAAAACCAATTTGGAAATATGTCACTGTGGTGGTTCATGGTGTCATCTGCATATACAGATATATTTCGAAAAAAAAATTCTTTAAAAAAGAATCCAAATTATTCATAAATGTTTTTAATGAAGTACAATGGTACAACCAGTTGTCATGTAACACATACTAATCAAGTCAAATTGGGTTTTACAGATAAACAAACATGAATGAAAATATAAAAATATATGATAACATTACAAGAATAAAATAAAATGACATGATAAGAATATAAAATACAAATAAAATTGAGTGAAAAAGAAATACAATAAAAAAAAAAGAAATAATAAAAGCCCCTACTGTACTATTAAATATAGGGAACCTGTCTGCCTCTCCACTGTTTCAGGTTTATAGAATACTGGCTCATAGTTTCTTTGAGATTGAACGATCTTTCCAATATGATGCCATGAGACTCCCTCTTAAATCTGATATGTACATCAAGTCTTGAATTCAATTCAATTCACCGGCATAATCATTTTTTTGTTGTCCCTCATCATTGCATCCCATGACCTTTCAGCATTCAGAAACATCCAATCAAACTTTAAACAGTGATACGCTGAATGAAAATACCTGCGTGAAATCCACCACCTGGGCCCTTCAATTCTGTTTAATTCAAGAGAGCTGTGCAAACTGATTTATTACACACCGGTCGGCTTCACTTTAATTATATTTTTCTGAATGCATAACTGTCATGTCTTTACTCTTCTGATTTAGTTTAGTGATTGTAGATGCTTATTTGGAAATAAATGAGTCATTGCAGAGTGGGACTTAGTCTCGCTGCATTTCCCTTGTGAAGTTGCATTGGTATTCAGCCGTAACACCTGTTCATCCAGCAAAGGCTCTCCAGCAGAAACATGGTGCTCTCCTTCCTCGTGCACATTGGATTTGCTGCAGCATCCTACTATGATTAGACACGGAGCGAGAAAAAAAAATCTGTTTATCCACCGAGTTAAGTCAACTGGCAGGTGTTGGGTGTGCCAAAAAGGATTTTGATTTGCAGCGTGACTGATAATGCACGTGAAGGTCGAGTGGTATGATTGGTTAGTGAATGATTTAATTTGCAGGCGCAGTTGGTGTCCAGTGTGCTTAGTTGCTGTGATTTTCACTGTTGAGCAATATCACAAACTGACCCAAGTGTTCTCATTCACAGCTAGGGTTTCACATTGTTTGGTATTGTCGGGGACATTTGAATAAACATGTTACTTATTTAAAATGTTATAAATTAAAAAGAGTTCTGGGATGCAGACTTTAACGTCAGATGCTCAAACAACTCATTTCACTTCCTAATATTTATTCTCGCTGATATGACTAAGATGGACAACATTCTACAAACTCCTTCACAAACTGCATCCTCCAAGAGGTTGAATCAACACCGCTCTGACACACCTTCAACACACACTGAACATCCTTCATGATGCTAGTATTTATAGCTGGGATGTTGTATTCCGCTGCTTACTACTACTTCTTGTTATTTTTACATCATGAGCTGATATTAGAGCCTGCCATCTTGCTGAACTGACAGGATATTGAAACTTGTGGTAGGGGACCGTCATAAAACTTTGTGCAACATCACCAAGAGATATCTATCCCGTTGTAATTTTTTCACTTCAAATCAACAGTATTTCAACTTTGACATCTTATGAAATGTCATCAATGAAATAATATTTATTTTTATTTAACTCTATATATTGGCTTTAAAATAAATCTATGTATTTTCCACTGTTCAACCCATATTTTATTTTGGACTATTCAGTTACACACAGACCATTAAGGTTAGACTTCTATTTGTGACGGTGGTTCTGAAATATGAACCGGGCCTTTTTATTTGGTAATTTGGGTACCAGGTTAAATGTATTATATTTATTTATTTAGTAAACGCATACATTTACGCCATATATCCGAATAAAAAATGAAACAGCCCATTTCTGAGAATAATAAAAAATACAAATAGATGTTTTTGTGACATGAACTGCGGTGGCAGACAGGAGCAAACGCGTAACAACGGCCCAAAACATTTATATCAGGAGAAACGCAATGCACGTTCAAAAACGATTCAAAATAAAACACAAATGACAAAAAACGTGCACATAAAGAAACATCTTCCCCAACTTGACAACACATGCGCAGCATTTAGAAACTATTACCAACTTGACTAAACATGTGAAGCGTTAACGAAACCAAGAAAATAAAAACACAGTTGGCCAGGTATAATGTTGAACCCAGAACACCACCAGGCGCCCTGGTCCTAGCTGTGTGCACCACTTTTTAGTGTCCCCTGGTTTCCGTAGTGTTTTGAGCTTCTTGCAGTGCTTTTGTCTGCAGCGTGTCGTTTAAGCAGCGCTTTTAGTAAACGCTGTGTACGTTTCCTCCATTTGGTGAAGATGTTTCTTCATTTGCGTGTGTTTTGTAACATTTCTATTTGCATCGTTTCTGAAGTTGAAGCATGTTTATCCTGATGGAAATGTTTTGGGCAGTTGTAGCGCGTTTGCACCTGTAGGCCACCGTAGAGAACACATATGGATACATACTGATGTAGAACAGCAATTCAAATAGTGGATGATTCTGCAGTTCTAAGCTGAAAAGTATTTTATGACTGACATCATATTGGCCTGTTAAAGGTAGGGTAGGTAATTTTGGAGAAACCGGCTCGAGATCGCTAGAATTTGAAAATACACTACCGGAGAAAATCTGCCACTTCCTTACAGAGCCCCTCCTCCAACACACACGAACATGCACATGACCAATGAGGGCACGAGATAAGTTTGTGCACAGATGGAAGGCTGACAGGCAGGTAGGCCATCCAGTTATTTTAGCCGGGCCGGCTAAAATGATTGGTCGTGCTTTTTACAGCGCCACGGCTTCCACAGATGACATTTTTTTATGGATTTTTTGTCAAAGCACTTAAGATATTCATTGCTATCGGGATGTTAAGAGCATTCCATGGAATATAACAAAAAGTGTATCTCGAGCCGGTTTCTCAAACTTACCTACCCCACCTTTAACATACAATTCCGTTAACAGAACACAGGAGCACTGAAATTACATCAGCAAGAAACATTTAGTGCATATTGCAAAGAGAAAGTGATGCATAAGAGTCTGGGGGGTGCTGGTGACCACTAAAAGGTTATTATTTATGAGAAGAGTTTTAGAAAAAAGACGTTTCTTCAAAAATAACTTTTAATACCCTATATACAGTAGATAGAATGTTGCAACACCTAGATGATGAAATATCAATGTTTAAAATAATATTCATATGTGGTAATATGCTGAATGACAAAAAGGTAAAACAAAATAGCTGAAAATATTTATTTACATGAAAATCTGTCTCTTATAAACCTTTACACTTATACATGGGCAAATGAACTAGATGTAAAAAAAAAGGAAAATAAAATAAAGAAATTGAAAATAAAGAAAAATGATATATATATATATATATAAACAACCTGCCACTATGTTTTTCCAAGATGTGTCCTTTATTTGTGCAGCACACAGGTCAGTGCCAGCAGCTTTTATACATTTCCAAAAATCCAGCCCTACAACACCGTAGGTAAGTGTTATTCCTCATATTGATATACGAAAAAATCGATCATACTAGCATTCCTAATAGAAATGTAGCATGCATGAATCCTTTGTTGAAAAAAAAAAGTTAATATATGGTTATATTTTCAAATCACAACATTTCCTTTTCTTCCCAGATTCAAACAATGCAGGCTAGACGAAAACAAACAATGCAAAGCTATTTTGTTTTTAGCTCACAACCCCCCCTTTCCCCCTCTTCTGTCGCTACAGAAATGACAGCAGAAGTGCACATTTGTAGCTTGCAGGTAGTCGTTGGGGTACAGATTGAAGCTATGATATATGACATGTGTTGCAAGCAGTCTCTGTGTATCTCCCAAGGACCTGTCACAGCTGCAGCACAGCCAGTTAAAGGCTCTGTTATACACAGTTTAATCCTCCATTTAGGTCACAATACAGCAGCAAAAATAGGCTTTATGTTCACAAGCCTCTTAATTTCGGAAAATAAAAGGAGCACAATTCCCCTTACTAGTTTAAAATGAGCTTTCATCAGTATTAGCTTTGAATATTTCCCTTTTCCCTGGCTACTCCTGCATCCAGAATATTTACATATATGAAAAAATACATAATGGCTGAAGAGTGCAAGCTTCTCTCTGCTGTGTTTTATTTGAGCAGATATTAATATAACCACTACATTTTTCCATGCTCTTTGATTTTTTCCAGACTGGATTTTATTCAACACATTTCCTTAAATATAGTCAATTATGCATTAGCCCTGCGCAAATAAGTAATTGTTCTCTGTTACATTTTAAAGGCATCCTGATATATTCCCTGAAGTTTTTAGCCCGGAATCATCGGCTGATTGAGGCTGCATTATTCACTCAAGAGTGTGTCATCGCTAGAAGCTAAACCAAGCCGAGCCTTGTCCAATGGACTTTATTTCAACGGTTAAATGTACATGCGCACATGGTTAGTTGCACTTTGAAGAGCATATGAACACAAATGTGCATTTGTTCGAGCATTTGTCATAGCCACACATACATATACATCTGAGAAAATTGTGAATACAAATATAAAAAGAGTAAACAGGAGAATAATGAGCTTAATGATCTGCTTGTATAAATCAAACAAGGTCAAATACCATTCTCCTTTTAACAATTTGACACCCTTCATGAATTTCAGTCCTCAAAGAGGAGATATAAGGTTTTAGCCAAACAGAAATAATTTTCACAGGAAGTGCTCTCACACCGAGTAAACTGGGTTGGTATTTCCCTCTAAGTGGAGCACTGCAGAAGTGTTGGATCTTCTCTGATGTGACATTAGATGAGGATCGAGGCACATCCCCTGAAATGCGGTCTGAAGGTGTCTCTGTGCTTAGAGGACACAACCTATATGACATTCCACCGGACGATATCTCTGCGTTTTGCGCTTGTGACCTATGGGTTGGGGGGTTGTGCGCCTCCGATCACAGCCACAGTCTGAGGGGAAATCTGCTAAGAGTACAGTAAAGGGAGCATGTCTTCTCCAGAGCCTGCGGGCCGCTGATGCTGAGTAAGCCCATGCTGCAGAGGATGCCTGTGAATTAATACTCCTTGACAGTAAATGTCAACAGAATTTAAATTACACTGCCTGCTCTCTCTCATAAGCATGAGCATGTCTTTAACTTATATTGGGTGCCATGAACACGGTCGCAGGAGCCTTTGGGGGGATTCTTTTTTTGCACTTCAAGATGTCTCCGCGTCGGAAACCACCAGCTCAGTGTTTCTTGTCGCGTATCTAAAACCAGCAGCAAATTCAGCAGGCATGCACGTGGCTAATTAGTTGGATTTAACCGCAATGATCATTAGCGTTGTCGACAGATCTGCTGCGATCTCAAACCCGCGCCCTCCCCTCTCCTGGTCAATGGAGCATTTCACTGTTCATTAGAGGAAGACGTGGTGATGGAGCAGGCCTGGCTGCCTGCGTTAGTGTTCAATCTCATCGCAAGAGCGGAACAACAACATCTATATTAAGATGACATCTTCCTTAAAAACATTTTTCTTCCCTCAGAACAGAAACATAGTGGAATTTGGTGTTATTTTTGTATCATAACAACATGATACTGGAAGTGGTAATGTGCCAGAAGCTTGTTTTATATGAACGATGTTGGTAATGAACCAAGGCTTCTTTCCCCCCATTATCTGCTCCTTTACACATGGAACCCCTAATGATGATGGAAGGCTTTATTATCTGTATTAAAATGTGGATAACAATACATTGATATCCATATGATTTGTTCATGTTATAAGCCCAGAAGTAAGACAATGTAAGACAATCTTTGTTTGAACTAATGCCAGGAAGCATTAGTTGCAAAAAAGTTAAGCATTGAAGAACAAAAGTTAAAGGCACTTAATACTACATCAACTGATAAACATTAACTCAAAAGTGTATTAAGAAACAAAATGTCTTAAACTAAATGGTGTATGAAGTGTGTCTGTCCCCAGTTCCTGCTGAGAAACAGACAAACAAACCAAACTGAAAATATAACTTTGTTGGTGAATGAAAAAGCTTCAACAAATAATATAATAAAAGTTGCATTTAAGTCAATATTTTTCAAATGTTTATATATACAGTATGTATATATATATATATATATATATATATATATATATATATATATATATATATATAATTGTTTTAATATTTAAAATTCTCACTGTGGCCACAGTTACATACGTAGAAGTAAAATAAACAATAACAACTTAAATAAAGCTTATACCTGATAAAGGCGAGTTCGACCCTTATATATATATATATATATATATGTATATATATATATATATATATATATTAAAATAACTATATTGTGCACACCTTTTACAGTTAATTTAGTTGTATAGTAAAAGTTAATTTTAAGATTGATCATCATAATAGTGTAAAGGTAATGATTTGGTTGATAAAGGAAAAGATAGATATTGTGTAAAGTGTGTGTTTTGGAGGCTGGCGTTGAGAAGTAACACAAATGTCGGCGGGCAGTGGTCGCCCTGCGGTGACCCCCGGGACGGGACTTGTTTAAAAAAGAACACAGTTGACAGGCCAGCCGTATCAATGCGCTGACCTCTCTGAAGCCCACGCCAGCAGGTATTCTTCCAATTGTGTGTTTTTTCTGCTTTTCGTCACCTTGCCACATTTTATTCCCGGTGTGTTAGAAACTGTTGAGGTATGAACTGTGGAGTTCACTGGATGTCACACTGCTACTGACACGGCTTACCTGGGAAATAAAGCTATTCACTAAAGAGCATGTATTGTATACAACACATTATATTAAGAGTAATCTATTTATTTATCCATCTATATACCTTTCTACCTATCAATGCATCTGCCCATCTATCATCCATCCATATAGCCATCTTATCTCAATATATCCATCTATTTGTCCAGTTATCCATCTGGAATGCTTCTGTCTGCTGGGCTGTAGGTTTCACATTCACTTCTATTGAATATTGCAATTGTAACTAAATGTAACGGCAATTGTTAGACTCTAGCTTACCCATGAATGCATCGGTCCATCTATGTATCTATCCATCTATTTATCCATCCTTCCATCTAGTTTTCTCGAAAGCTGCTGTCTGCTGGGCTGTATGTTTAAATTTGTCATTAGCAATTGTTTTACTATATGTAATTGCAATTGTTACTATCTAGCTTTCCATCCATCCATCCATCCATCCATCCACCCATCCATCCTGAAAGGTGCTGTCTGCTGGGCTGTAGGTTTCACATACATTTGTAATGTAAATAGCAATTGCTGATATCTAGCTATCTACCCATCTATGCATCAGCCCACATATGTATCTAACCATCCATTGATCCATCCATCCATTAATGACTCTTTCCTTTTTTGTATCCATCCATCTATCTATCCTGAAAGCTGCTGTCTGCTGGGCTGTATGTTTCACATTCACTCCTATTGTATATTGCAATTGTTACTAAATGTAAGCACACTGTCAAATGGAGAGGAATATCACATGTCAACAGCAGGAAATCACCTTTACCTGAATACGCTCTAATAAGCTAATTGACCTTTTCCCATTACCATCTCTTTCACTGCTGTCTTGAACTGAGAGGAAATGTCTCCTTTTAGAGGGCACATATAAAGAACTTTCTTTGTTTTAAGAATTAAATGAGCAAACTTACTCCCATCTGGGCTTTAGGACTTCTTTTATCTCTAACTTTCTATATTAAATACCTACCCACTCTTCTTTCTTTGTGTGCTGAGGAGACAGAGGGCAAACGTCTCCTTCCATTTGTTTCCACAGTAATAGTATTGTGGTGCGGGAGAGCATTACATTTATTAAGCTATTTATAAATTGTAGTTGGAATATATACATGTCAGATGGGATTCCATTCCTGTTGTTGTGCCATGTGTTCCAGCAACGTCCCAGACTGTTCTACAAGGAGGCCACATTATAACCTATAAACATCAAATGTCTGCCATGGTTTCAGCAGATGCATTTGTGACACCCTTTGGTTTGAGTTCCAAAGTGTATTTATTTAATGCTCTTTAAAGCTTGTCTCTGTAAGTATTCACATCTGTCTTTGAATTCTCTATCCTACAGAATAGTGGTGCAAGAAATGTCAAGACGGATCTTGACTCCACCTCCGTCCCTACCCCCTCTAAAACCACTTAGCCATGCTGAAGTGCACTTTGTCCGTAACTAGATATAAAGGCCCTTGTTTTGCTCCATTTGGAGAAGCCGCGGTGTCCAAAGCATTGAGTGTAAAGCGCACATCTCCTTGTATATGTAATTTTCTGTGCAAATATGTGTTTTGTTTACAGAGGGGGAAAAGGTTCATTGGCAAACCAAGCATGAAGTGGAAAAAATATGATTCTGATGGAGCGTGAGTGGTCAGTTAGAGATGTGTGCTTTCTTTCCTGTCTTGACTATCCTAAGGTCATTTATTTTATTCTGTTAGCTCCACTTTCTACCATATCCAGCCCTCAAACCCTATTTTATCTCTTTAATTACAGTCGTCACGAGCAGACACATAAGTCATAGAGTTTGGTGTAAACAGAAGAATCGTGCGCTGTGGTTTTTGCATAATCTTTGACATCGGCCGTCTGTATGCTGGAGCGATATCTGCGTCTGATGTTTGCCGTCCTCAAGACTGGAGGGCAAGTAGGAGATCCATACCTCGGGAAAGTGCTCCAAATTGAACGCCAAGGGCTTATCAACATTGAAGAGGCAATGGCGTGTCCATGGAGAGATGACCACTGAGACAAATTGGAGCACGATTTTCCGATTATGTTACCATCAAAAGGCAAATACAGCTGGAGTTGGGTTGAATGTATTAGACCAATAGGCTCGCTGACAGGAAATGAGGGAATATGAAACTTGTTCGAACAAAGCCTGCTCCTCCCGTAGTAATACTTTTCTAAATGTTGATGTTTTAAAGCATTAGAAGTTGTAATGATAAAGAAACATTTAGACTTTAAGTAGAAACTGCAGAGTTCCCTCTAGGCCACATGGCATAAGCATTTAATTCACAGTGATTAAACTTGCTATGCTCTTAAGCAGACACACTCATATCTCTTTATAGCCTGTGGTGTTTTCGCTCAAAGGTTTATCCGGAGGGTAGACCAGCCAACTTTCACACGTATGTGTTGGTACTATTGTTTTTTCAACTCTGAAAATGTGCATAGATGTGTAAATATTAACCATTAGTTTATTAGCCCTGCTATTAGGTGGAAATGTGTTGGCTTCTAGCATCTCTGGAGGATAAAAAGAGGTGTTTTTCAAAAAAAAGAACAGATTTTAAAAGAATGCTTCAGAATGAATGTGTTCAGTCGCCTCTCGTTTCATTAGTGCCTCTCTTTGTGGGTTTTGCTCTCCGCTCTGTGAGGGCCTTATGGCTCGGACAACAGAAGCAAAGAGAGCAAACACGCTGTGACAATCGTGTCCTCCTTTTTATTCAGGAGCTTTCACCATTGGCCCGATGGTTGGCCAGGTTAATGTCTCCATACAGCATGTCAGTAGAAGCATCCTCTCCACTGGATGTGCACACCGGTGTGACGGCAGCTCCGGCCTGTTAGCCTGGAATATTCCACTGGAAGAAAAACACAGGAACTGTAATTTTCAGAGGTATATTATTGTGAGTGAAGGTGAGAAAATGGGTGTCATATAGAACAATGCAATACATAGTTATTTCAGAACTATTTAATATTATTGTCCAGTATCCATAGTCAGCTAATTTGATCATCCCTGTGATTTCGTAGGCCCTGATGAACTCACATTAACCTTGCATGGACGAGTCACATTTCTTGTCTTCGCGCCCTACGTGTGAATCGTGGTGTGGAAAACCTTGTTAATCTGCCTGTTTACAGTTTGCTGAGCGGTGTCACACTATTCAGGGCCGATGGGGAGAATGGGAGCCTCCACAGAGCTCTGTACATTCTTGTGTCCTTTACTCCGTGCATGACAGAATATGCAAACCGCGCGTATCGGAGGGACCGCCGGCTCCTTTTAGACTTGAGTGCGCTTGTCCATTTTGGACGGATGGTTTGACAAAGGCCAGCCATATCCAAGCTTGCCGCACAAATGCTCCCATTTAAGTATTTGGTTGACTTTTAAAGGCGCGGCGCTCCCTCTTGCTTATGAGCAATGTGCCGTGATTGTGTGCCACAAAGTGAGTCCATTTGCTTCGACCACTGCGCTTTCACTTGACCATGCGCCTGAGATGAAGGGACATTTAGGCTACATATGGAACAGAACTGTTGTCACATGGATTTGTTGTGCATGTGCTTTGCCGAATGTGAAATTGCATCCAATTTGTTCGTGGTTGTTCTGCACTTTAGTGCGCCCTTCTTAAACACCTGTAGTTAGTGTGATCTGACACCAATGTGTTAAAGCAATCACATTCATAAAGGAGAGTGTTGGGGATTTCTGTTTCACACTATTTATTCTTCTTTTACATTACATTACACTTTACTTACTCTAGTTTTTTTAAAGATTTGACATAAAAAACATGTAATGTTTTTGTAAAATATTATGCATTGTTACCTCTACTATGGAGGTTATGTTATTGGATAGGTTGCTTTGTTTGTTGGTTTATTTGTCTGTCTCTCATGAAAGTATAGGGTGTAAAGCGGGCCAAGTAAGAATTCAATCAATTTTGGAGCAAATCCGTCATGTGGCGGATACAGAAATTATTATTACCTTATATAAACGGCCTTGATTACCTTGCCTTATTACTTACCTTTACTGTATTTAAATAACGTATCACACGTGAATGCATCAACAATAAGGATCTGATTGAGTCTCAACTGCAAGACATAAACTTTATGGAAGCATTTTTATAGTATGGCAAGTATATTATCTAAATGGTTCTTCGGTCACAGGTCAGTGGAGTTATCTGAAGGGAGACATTTTATTATTTAAGAATGAACAAAAAACAAGAAAGTAAAATGTGTAAAATGTGGCTAGTGACCTATTTTATCCTTCTTTTTTTTCAATTTAAAAATAAATGGGTGAAAATGTTTTTTATTAATTATTATTGAATTATCATTTTTATTCTACTAAAATCATACACATTATCATATTATAAATAAATAATACACATATTTGCATCACTCACATTAAGGTTATTTGATTTTAAAAAGCAATTAAATAGTAAAAAGATCAGTTACCAGATGAGTCATGCTGGTGTGAGAATAAATGCTGTCCACAGTCAGTATATCCTTGGATATATTTGGTCTTTAGTGATCTTATCCAAGTGTGAGCAGTAAATAGAGAAATATATGCCGGGGCACAGTCCGTCAGATCCTCCATGATTAGGTTGCTTAACAGTTTAGAGGATGCTTTGAAAGTGAGATTCCTCCTCTCTTTAACTCATTGTCACGTTGTTTTCAGGTCTATAGATTCTGCCTCTAATCTGTTTAGCTGTACTTAAATCAGCTGCGTTGACATCTCCCTGCTTTAAGACTGGGATTCCTTTTTCCCCCTGGTCGAATACCCTTTCACGTAACTTAATATGCCATTTTGGTCTCCCAGGGACAATAATTGAGTTTAGGCGAAGTTTAAATAGCTTAAAGGACAGGGGATACAGATGGGCATCTCCGTGATTAACAAACTCCAGCCCAAGGTCTCTGTGTCAGGCGTTGGATTAGGACATTACGAAGAGAATGACAGAGCTTTTTGGAACTTTATTCCCTCTCAATAACATTCTTTCACATATTAAGTTAATTCCTCCCCTAGGTAGGGACTTTATCATGCAGAAGACCTTAATCCACTGTTGTTGAGTCCATCTCGCCTGAGCTTTGATGAACCCCCCCTGCTTTTCTGTGGGTGCAGCAGGCCTTGGTAAGACAAAGCACCCGTGACAGAGACAATAAGATGCAGCTTGAACCACAACAAAAAGAGGCTTCATCCATTGGAGTGAAGAGAAGAGGTGTTTGAAAAAATAGAGAAAACAACATCAAAGGACAAAGAAAAAGAAGACAAATTCACACAGGAGTGCTTACACTTCTGATCAAGAAAATTATCTCTATTAACGCTGCAAGTGCTTTCATTAGGTGTAGAAGGATCGGCCCCACTGATCTCTTGTATAGCACTTTATCTGAGGGCCACCTTTGACCCCCTGTTGAAAAGCCCCAGTTGATATGATGAGCGTAAGCTCTGGGTGTTCTTTTAGATCTCATATTGGTACTATCCCCAATTGAAAAGGCGTGTTTGTGGTGCCAGCGGACCAATTTATCCTTTGGCTTCTGTCACTCTGCATGGGAAAAAAGATTAGCCCCCCCCCCCTCTGCAAAATGACCACCAAGGGAAATTGAAAAGTCAGAGCTTGGGACATCAAAAAAGCATATTAGAAAGTTGTTGTGCTTCTAATGGATTCACTTAGCCGACAGGAGGTTGGAGAAAGTTTAATTGAAATAATGATTAAAATTGTCCCAATAAAGGAGAGGCCTCTTTTAACTGTTTAACACAGTCTGGACAGTCACAAAAAGCTGAGCAGAGCATATGAGCAGTCCATTGACGGCTCTATTGAGAACACCTCTGTTGCGACACTGAATAGAATAATTAATTCAGTCACCTGTCTGAACTTAAGCTGTGCATTTGATTGTCAGTGGTGCTGCGAGGCTCTGGAGGTTTTGATCCTTCTAGCGTTAACAGATGGTTGTTGTGGCTCGGCCGGGGCTGGGAATCGCTCCTTAACAGCAGACAGAGGGTTGGAGGGGGAAAATCCCCTGTTGCCGTCCCTAAGAAGACCATAAGCTTGAGCAGAGAAAAAGAAAGGGCCTGCTACTGGTGCTAATTACCCAGAAACCACACAGAAAGTGCCCACTGTCACTAACTGAAGAGGTTCACATCCCTTCTTACACAGATAAAAGGCGTAGTACGAAAACATTTCGCAGGGGACAAAGAAGGGAAGATTACCATAATCTTTTGGTTTGTATCCCCTGTAAGCTGTCCGTGTGTCCTTTTCCCTCACTCTTTCTCCTCCTCCTCCACCCTATCTCCCACACTCTCAACTGCTCTCTTGTTTCTTCTTGTCTAAAATCTGGTTTTGAAGAAGCAGAAATGGTGGGAATTAGCTTTTACAGCCTTAGCCTGACAGTTGTGTTCTTCCCGCCTTCCTGTGATCATCCCTGTCATTGGAGGGCTGCTGTTGGGGTAATCAGACAATGGCAGGCGAAACGAGGTGTCACTGTGCTGACAGACCCCTCTTCATGTTACGTCATTGTTAATCCTCAGCCTTCAGCCCGCTCCCACTGCTGCTTTCATCCACGCGTTCTCCATGAAGGAGATAGAGGATAAATATGATGCCTTCACAGTTCTACATATCAAAGAGCTCTCAAGCGGCTGTTTTCTCCCTAAGTGGTGAGGGACTGTACAGCACACAACTCAGAGCAAGAACTTTTGAAATGAGGACATCACAGCGGCCACACGGCGTTGGCTTCCCTGACTGGCCCCGTCACAGGATGTCTGGACCAAAGTCGGTCGCACCGGAATGAAAACTAAAGGCGTTACTCTACCCTTATATTGTGTTCCTTTCTCCTCCCTTACTTTGGTGTTCCCGGTCAAATTTGACCAAACTTTTAAGCTGCAAACAATGTCTCAGAATGCTGGTCTACATGAGTAACTGCAGTGAATATACAAAGAATAGACACTCAAAATGTATTCCAAAATGAACATGTTGTCGATTTGGGTGTGTACTATCCAGCCTGTCCTCCTTCAAAAAACGACCAAATTGTTCAGCAGCTTATTACGACCTATAGTCACGTTTGAAAGATTAGCACCTCTAGTAGTCGTGTAAGAAACAACAATTTGCGGCATATGCTCCCATTGATTGCAAACGCTCCGGAGGGTCGTATATTCACTAATAACCCTCTATGGAAAATCCTAAATTGTAGGATAGTTTGGCCATTAATGGCCAAACTATCACTAGAGGTCGAAAACTTTAAAACCTTAAAACGTGATTATAGGTCGTAATAAGCGCATGAACAATCGACTTATTTGGTCGTAATAAGGACTTGAACAATCGACCTATTTGGTCGTATGAGTTGGAGGACTTGTTGGTACTATCTGATGTATGAACATAATCTAGGGTTACCCATTCATTTCCTATGACGGTCATTTTTGACAGGGAACACCATCAAGGTAACAAAGTTGACTGAACCACTCAGAATTTTATGAGAGTGGTGATCAGCAATTGTATGTGTTAAAATGCCTACTGTGGAGGATATCATAAGGCATTGTAGCAATCAAATGTAAAACACAATATTTATGATGGATGAAAGTAGTAAATGGGTCTGATTTGACCCGAACACGACAGGAGGGGTAAACGCCTTCTCAGGCTGCGGATCACCCCAGAGGTCTGATCCTTTTAGCATTGGGCCGCCTTAGAGCACATTTGAAGTCTCATCGGAGACTGTGATGGGGCGTAAAAACATTTCGGAGGAAATGGTTTCAATTAAAGGCAGAGAGTGACATCTGTGAGGAAAACAACAAGTGTTCGACAATCATTATCCAGCACTTTCATAGCAGCTAAAAGCTCCAAACATTCAGACTGATGGCAGAGTGCGTGCTCAGAGGAAAAGACATCCCATAAATGGCTCCGTTTTCACTCTCTTGCTGTCGTGCTTTGGCTTCTGGGTGGGCGTTGTTGAAACAATGATGGGAAAACGCTAGTTTTGGTAAAATCTCAAGTTTACGAACGATTATAGTTCTTCTCGGCAGTTTGAGGGAGAGCTCTTTGCATATTTCTCTCAAGTCAATCAGAGCAAAGTCACTATTTTCACTCAAACATCATTGTTATTACATTTCCTGAACATATCTTCAGAGAGCTTCTTTTTAGTTCAGTGTGTTTTCAGATTCAAGACAATCAGTTGTTCCCGTTCACCTGCCTTAACCCTTAGATGCATAAGTGGGTCTTTTTTGACCCGGTGAGGTGGTTTTCTTGAAGTATCTTTGTAATTACATTTTTTTATCATTTCATATTCCAGCTATTCCTCAAAAAACATGTTTTGGATATCATGCCATTCAAATTTTTTATTTACATTTGATACATTTTAAGACATTGTAGTTTTTCTATTACTACCCCAAGCTTCCATAAGTGGGTCAAAAATGACCGCATGCATTTTATATGGAATTTCTTTTTTTCTTGTCTAAAAAATGTCTAGAATTATAAATCGTGAAAAATTAAATATAAAATATTTCTAGTGTGAACCAAAATATAATACTAAATATTATACAAGTGAATTTTCTTAACCAAAATGACAAAAATGGCATAAAAACACATATTATTCTAATACGGGTCCTTTTTGACCCACTTATGGAAGAGTGTAGAGTCCAGTCACTCGGGCATCTAAGGGTTAAACGCAGTTCACAGTTTTATTCCTCCTTTAAACAATTTGTATCCTTTCAGATGTGACACGTTGTGCTAAAACACTCTGTTGCTTCATTTTGCCGTTTGATTTGCCGAGCTGTGATTGCATTTGAAAGCGATGCCACAGGTCCGCTCCCATTGTGTGTGCTGTGAGTCTGCGCCGCGCTTCTTTGACAGCCTCAGTGTGAGACTGATGTTTCAGAAGGTAGACATGTGTGCTCCCTGCAACGCTGTGTTTACAGAGCCTCCCCACCAAGCCTCTGCTCGCTGCATACATGGCACAGAAGGCCCAGATGAGATAACACAGTTTACTGCTGCTCTTTCTAGTGGCTGGCAGCAGCGAGGGGAGAGGCAACCGGTGGACCAGTTCCACTGTGGCTCAAGATCTGCTGTCAGAATCACAGCGTTTCTGTTGCTGACTCATCCCAACATCGTCATAATTATCAAAATACCTTAAAACCATCACTATTAACAATTTGATGTAGAAAAGCAGTTCAGCCAAGCATGGTTTTCTAAATTACAGATTCAAGACACTGTTAGAGCTTTTTATATCCAAACTGTAACTATCATTCAACTGTAGCAACGCATGTCTCGACGGCTCAGCATTCCACTGAGTCACTTAAGCAATCCACACTGTGATATTGAGGACTACATTCTGCACAAGTTTAATATTACAAATTATCAAAAGAACGAGTAAAGACTAAGACATAATCAACAAAATGTTGTGGAATGATTTACCTAATTGAATCTAATCCCTTTAATATAACATTATTTTCCGGGAAATAACACTTTGAAAGGGGCAGTTCACCCTCAAATATATTTTTTACCTGTTGTTCTATTTACTAATCTACATTGTTTTGCTGAGAGTTGCCGAGCATTGGAAATATCATCCTTAGAGATATCTGCCTTCTCTACAATATAATGGAACTAATTGCTAACAGCAATGTTGTACACATAATGACTTATTTACTCAAGATAATCCTCAGATCTCGTTGTAAGCAGTTTCATGGAGGAACTATTTTATTTTTTTCCAAACCACACCCGCCGACAGTCTAAACACAGGTTTTTTTGATGTAAGGAATGCAAAAAAACAATGAATACCTAAAAGTAGCATTATGAACGTTTCAAAATGTGACGGAATGAAATTATACATTTTTCTTTAAAAAATATCTACTTAAAGGTGGGGTAGGTAAGTTTGAGAAACCGGCTCGAGATACACTTTTTGTTATATTCCATGGAATGCTCTTAACATCCCGATAGCAATGAATATCTTAAGTGCTTTGACAAAAAATCCATTAAAAAATGTCATCTGTGGAAGCCGTAGTACTGTAAAAAGCACGACCAATCATTTTAGCCGGCCCGGATAAAATAACTGGATGGCCTACCTGCCTGTCAGCCTTCCATCTGTGCACAAACTTATCTCGTGCCCTCATTGGTCATGTGTGCGTTCGTGTGTGTTGGAGGAGGGGCTCTGTAAGGAAGTGGCAGATTTTCTCCGGTCATGTATTTTCAAATTCTAGCGATCTCGAGCTGGTTTCTCCAAAATTACCTACCCCACCTTTAAGTGAAAGTGAAGATTATGTTCCATAAAACGAGTACAATTAATATTACAACAAATGTACTTGAGCACATGTGATGGAGTAAATAATCTCACTCCAAACCAGTTAGAAAAGTCAGTAGTCCTGTGAATAACCAAATTATGAGAACAGTTTTTACCTTCGGCTGCTCAAGCTAACAGTAGCTAAGAGGCTAGCTGGCAGGTAGCTTAACATCCTAACAGAGGAGATTGGAGGGGCTACAGCAAGGGTCACATGGCCGAGAGAGGCAACCAAGCTGGCACTGGCACTTAAAATAAAACTGTAACGATATCAGACATTTCTTCGGCTAGTTTCTTGCCCTTGGTTAAAACACTGGAGAACATTTTTGAGCTCCAAAGACACAAAAAACAACTCTGTGAAAAGAATCTATGGTGTTCCATTCACTGATGTATAAAAAGACACCTAACATATGCCCTGAAACAGCTTTCCTTGTAGCACAAGTCAAAATGACAGCAGGAATATCTGGCAGAGGCCACTGATCGAGCACGGAGCTGAGCACATGTCTATTTACCTCCGGATTCCTGTTACAGTCAATCTGCATCTCTTATTTAACCTGACCGAGCTCATTTACCGCAGATGAAACCAGGAGAAATAGAAAAAGAAACCAGAGATGTTGCATTTTTAATCCAGGACATTGAGTAGTAGATTTTTTGACAACAAACAGCACTTACAGGCGTGTTACACACAGCAAGATTCTTCTACCCTGGAGCCCTGTTGTTGAGCAGACAGTGAGTGCTGGCCCTGAACCAGTCAGCTAAAGATCATTCTCTATTAAGGATCTCCTGCTTAACAGCATATCTGTCACTGAATTCTGCACATACGAATCCCCAAACCAGATTTAAAGCAGCAGCCTTCCCAGGGTTGTCAGCATCATGAATGTCCTCCAGCTCATATCACTGAATATTTACTGAAACCTCTAATTGTTTCAGAATCAGCCCAGATCATTCTGGGAAACTGCGAAGGGGAAAAACCTCTTTAAGAGGCTCTGTGGGATTTCTTGGCATAAGTGTTATAACCATAAGCGAGAGTTGCTTTAAAAAGTGTATATATACACACCTAATGTATTTTTCATCCTTCCCAAACTGTAATGGGACTGAACAGAAGTTCAGTGTTTGGGCGCCATCCAAACTAATTACAATCACTATCCATAATTGAGAGGCAAATGCATGGAAGATCGCTCTACATCACATTTCATTTTGGCGACAAAGCATTTCAGAGCATCGGGTGACTTTTTCTGTGTCATCTCTTATGCCTGGGTGGTGCGGAGCTTGATTCTATGACAGAGTTTATTGAAATGATTTATTTTGTAGCGGGCTGCGTCCTGGGATTTGCTGTCCAAAGGTGTTGGGTCTGGAATTTGAGCAGCACTTCTTAGTGCTCCACTTCCTTTGTTCAGTTTGTCTTTAACACTTCATGCTCTCTGCTGCCTTCTTTATAGCTTCTCCGTTATATTTCAAGTATGTTCTTTTAGGTTTATATTCAGATTATTGCCATCACCACACTGTAAAGGTTTTGTATTGTAAATGCAGCTGTGCTATTAGCCAATTGGCTTATAATCTGCTTACATATCCCCCCATTGTTGAACCTTTAGCATCCTGGCTTTGTGCTAGCTAAAAGAAAAGGGAGCATTTACTCAATCCACAAATATGGGGTTGTGATCTTTGGTCCCTAAATCTTGTGCCACCAGATGGGATGTTTAATTTAATGGATTCTTTCTGATTAACACAATAGCAAACCCACCTTGTTCATATTGTTCAGCTGTTACAAAGATGTGGATGGCTTACTGCTCTGTTGTTCTGTCATCTTGGATTTGTGCATCCGCGTCGGCCTAAATATGATTCTTCTCCGGCGCGGCCGATGCCACGCTCTTCTAGAACCCTTGATCAAAGGATAATGCACAGACTGTCACTTGGCCTCCCTTAGCAGTTGGCAAGATCTCTCTGAATTATTTAAATGCATTCTCATGAATACTTGTGCAGCTTACAACACTGTTGATGGCGGATAACACTTATCTAAATAGAGTTACATATCCTCTTTTGTATTTCTTACCCAACACAGGAGTGATTTTTTCATATTTAGTGCGTTGTGTGCTGATGTTTAGGTGGGGCAGTCCATGCATATACAGTTAGTAGCAGACAATGATGTTATGCTACTTGCTCTGTTCTGTAAATCAGTGCTTCCCCAAGTGGAGGTCATGAGGATCACTTTCTCAAGGTACGTGTAATTGAGTTATTGTATTTTATGCTATGTTATGCCTCAGCTTGGCATTGGTCTGTACTGTGTAAGCAAGAATATAAAAAAAACGACCAATCCCAATGTTCATTAAACGTGGAGGTTTAAATTGAATTACTGGGCATGTTGTGTTGTAATAAATGGAACATTTGATTTTGACTAAGCCTGAGATGTGGTTCACACTAGTAATGAACTATCTTTTACCTTGAGGAATTTTCACTTGGAAATCATTTATATTTCTTCAAACGACTAAATCTAACAAATTGAGAAATCATTTAGCTTGATCTGCTCATTTGTATACTAAGGCTTAAACTTCTTATGAGGGGGTCAAATGTAAAAGTGAGTGCTCTGTCAATGATTACGCCTTAATGCTCTTGATTGAAAACTTAGCAAATAAATAACTCAAATTAAGCTAATAACCAAGTTTGACCTCAACTTTGACCCTTATTACAGCGTGGATGATTTGCATGGCAGTAAAAAAGCAAAGAAAGGGGAGGAACTGACAAAAGCTTCATGTAGTCCACTGACTGGAGCCCACTGGACATCAGTGAGAACCATCACTACCTTGATGTAACAGCACAGCTAATCCAAGACTACATTTGTCTTGGTCAAATGGGAATCCCACGGCTCTCTGTGACAGCTGCTCTGTTGATGCTTTAGCTAAGTGGCTGAAAATAGTCGAACTTCATGCCAATCCTTTAGAAATCAATAAAGAGGAAAACCCTCTGATTTCGCCTACACTTTTTCAGGCATTTGTTTATTACAACACACACAATTGGGAACCATTGATCAAGATTAAATCATGCAATCAAATGAAATTAGATTTGATCACCTTCTTGCTGCATCCTTCACTTATGTTATCATGTTGTTGATGGCAGTTTGTTTGTAGTCAGCATTTTCAGTTTTGTAAAGAATTAGGTCATGTTTTGACCCAGGGAGCGCTTCATGGGTTTAATAGGCCACTTAGTAAGTGACTGACCCATGTCAGGGGTCACTTTAGGCCCGCCCACAAAGATGCTCTCGTTCCCCTGCTGTGAACACAGATGAAAAATCTCAAGTACAGACCATCAAGCACCTTAAGACACATAACCCCATCCTTTTATTTTGAGTTGTTCTCCTCTGCTACTGCCAGACTGTTTTATTAATTTGGAATATTCCTTTTTGTTTTATTCATAAAATACACACACACATCTAAACAAGCATGTCTGATATTATCAAGTTAGCCCTAAAGGATTCAAAAGATAAAAATCTATAAAGTATGTGGTAAACATCTGACATTAACCCACTGTGTACTAAATAGTTGTTATATTTTAAAACAAATTGTAATAATATTAAATGTATTTCATTGTATTGAATTATTAAATATTTTATTTCATATTATGTCTTTGAGGGTAATCATGGGGCCAACCGACATTCCTCCATGAATGTGAAA
Organism: Trematomus bernacchii; assembly: GCF_902827165.1. NCBI lineage: Eukaryota > Metazoa > Chordata > Actinopteri > Perciformes > Nototheniidae > Trematomus > Trematomus bernacchii. Next base: position 4,828,861 of record NW_022987708.1, read on the forward strand.
TTGTCTGTTTATCCTCTCTGAAAAGCGAAGCTATTGATTTTGTGGGCATCCGATGTCTCCTCGTTTTCCTTAAGGTGACATTTTGGATCTGCGTTACTGACAGAGGTCAGCAGAGCCCAGAAAGACCGTGTGACCATGCACAAGATCATCAGGTCATCTTTTCCAGGCTCCTCTGATCTCAAAGCTCTGCAAGCATCCCACTGATATGCCGATGGAGGAAAGGTTGTGTGTGCCGATGTGTGAGTCGCTGTTCTGAGTACAGCAGGGGGGAAGTGCCAACCAAATGCAGTTTTTTGCAGAAAGATTAAATGTGTACTATTGCCTACTCTAAATGTAAGAACACTACGCTTTCACATCAACACTGTAGCAGTTTGATATAGCTCAGGGCTACACCATGTGGATTTGGCATTAAAATGTAGCATGTGGGAGTTGAAACCTTGTTTTTTATGCACCGAGTAGTGACCTCTGGGGAAAGCTAATTTGGCTTCCAAATGCAGTAGTTAAGAGCAATCGCCCAATCACTGTCAGGACTTTTTATTAAAACATGCCTGTAGCTGATAGCTGGTGGAATTAACATAACCATCATAAGGTCATGTATGTAGGAATACTACACATGTTCTACTCTACTGCCCATCAGGATCCTTCCATCCATCCAAAGTGAACTGGGAAGCGAGCCAGTGTTAGTTAGTATGAGTTGCACTATGTAGTGTGCAGATACATTTGCAGGGTGTGTCTTAAACAATACTTTGAATGAATGATTGAATTAATATAAACCACTACTATACAGCAATCTAATCTATCTAGTTTGGGCAAAGTACGAAGCTAGCTAGTTGGAGTCTAGCCCTTGATACTTTCAACAACCACTAACTGTGATCAATTAGTCACAACTGATATTGTAATTAATAATGGGATTTACGTCCTTACACGCATTTATTAGAGACCCAAACTATTGCTCTAGTGTCCTTTGATTCAAGCTTATCTGTATTCAATTATAAACTAGCTAGTTAGCTCGCAGTTTGGTGATTACAAAGATGTTAGGCCACTAATTAGCCTATGCTAATGGAAAACTTACTGTTGAAGAACATTCCTAATTGTATCTTATCTTTTGATATGCAGTTACGTTGTAATAAGTGTGCTTAAATTCAACATATATTCATTAATTAAAAGTAATAATATGATTCTTCAGCTATATTTTGGTGTAAGCTAATCATGTGGCTGCTGTGGCTACTTCAGTAATCACACCTTGACTGACACACTGGTTCAGCCTCAGTTTATATGATATTGTTGAAAAAGAGTGAAGGGAGATGAATATTTCAGCAGCTGAGTGAGCACGGAGCACCAGCAGGGCTTCAAACCGTCTTGTTTGCACTTACTGCAGCCATTAAGTTTACAAGCAGCATTTGTATTTATCACCAGGCTTGGATGGTTAGAAGCAATCAAAAACCAAACACAAGGAGAGAAATACAAGGTTCAGGTTGGCATGTGAAGAAAAACTGAGGTGAAGTGCTGACATGCTGATGTCTTAGCAGATAACACTTAAATCATTTTCCTCCAAAACTTCACTGGTAAGGGTTCAAAGAGATATAGCCATAATACAAATTTTTGGAGTAAGTAGTGGTGTTTGAAGTTATTTTATGGGATTTTGCTGTAAGGCCCAGAATTGATTTGCAGAAGGGATAAAAGGAAGATACTTTATCTTCGGAGCTTTGTCGGAAAAAGCTTAGCATCCATTGGTAGTTCCGCCAATATGCCTGCAGGCCATGGAGGTAGGGAGAGAGGGGGGTTGCTGGCATTGACATTATATACCAGAATGAATTGTGCTGAGTTTACACCTCCTGCTGCTTGCGTTCTGCTCCTTCATAATCTTTCATGAACCATACAATGTTTTATTTAATGTCCTGGGTCAGAGAGAAACTTGAGAAAAAACAAATTAATAATGAAACGCATAGTACTGGCGAAGGAAAGAAGAAGGAAAAAAGAACTTGGTTTGAGGCTCCTCAGCAAACAGGTCAGGGGGACCTTTTGAAGTCTACTGCTTCAGTGCAGTCAATAGTTTAAGAACTTGTGTTATTTCTGAATGTAAGGCCAGCTTGGACTTTTTCCTACCTGAAAATGCCAAATATCTCCTCACTGCTGCCCAGTGTCTCACTGCGGTCCTTGAAAGGCTATTCAAGCAGCCAAGAAAATAAACAACTCAGCTTCTCAGGTTGGTACTTCAGTGGAAACACTCCATGACCGAGAGATTATTCTGTAAATACTCTCTGGTTTGAAAAGGTAGAGCAATATCTTTTCAATTCTAAATAAAATGGGATCTTGGAGGTTGTTGGTTCAGGAGAGTTACTTTAAAATGTCTACCATTACAATTTCCAATACATGGGAGATGCCATAAACTGTGTTCTTATACTGGGATGCCTCTAAGGGAAAATAATGATCTTAATGAACTGAAAGAGGTCAAATCTTGCTTTTGATAACTTCCTGTGAAATTACAGTGTACATTGTAAATTCGGTGAATCAAGCAATTCCAATTCTTATGACCCCTTTTCTTCTTTATATACTAAGTAATTCCAAAATTAGAGGCCAGATAGAGGGCATTGTGTGAGGCTCGTGTCCTGATCTGTTATGATGTGCATCAGTGGCGGTTCTAGACCCATTTGACTGGGCGGGCCAGGCTGGGGCCAGTTATTTTCTGAGGGGGGCACAATAAATGCAGGATGAAAAAGACAAAGACAGTATGAAGTAATTGCGCATAAGAAACAGAGATTTTCTTTTGGGGGTGCTGTGGGGTAGCTTGCCGTTTCATAGAGGCTGCTCAAACATTTAGGGTTTCCCATTAATGTACCGGGCGCTACAGTGGAACACTCCCCACACGCACATACACAGTGTACCCGCGACTGTCACAATGAAGGCTCGATAATCAGCTCACATATAGGTGTAAGCAGGGGTAAAGTGCTATTTTTTATACAAGTGGGGGGCGGACCTAACATCCTCTAGGGGGGTCCGGGGGCATGCTCCCCCGGGAAGATTTTTATTTTTATATTGAAGTTAAAAGCATCAATCTGGTGCACTTTGAGAGCAAAATGAAGTGATCTATGGATACATCTCTCAACACCCATATGAAACAGAACTGTAAACAGATGTACTTTTTCTTTATGGATATTTTACAAATCACTCCCCTTTTAAACTCTATTCTTGTTTTACTGTCATATAGTATTTCATACCTGTTTTTCATTTATGCTCTTATTTTTTTATACCTATAATGATCATATAAACGTGTGCCTCGGAAATACTTATTTACATTAATCGTGACCAAACCGTTTGAGACCCACTGAGATAACTTAGACTAAACACTGAGAGAGTCCTTTACTTCACCTGAGCTGAGGTCATGTGAGACTCTCAGTCTGACAGGAGAGAGTTCTCCCTCCACCTTGTTGTTGAAAACGCTCCTTATATCCGTTAGCGTTGCTAGCTAGCACCAGATGCTAACCACAACGATCTTCTTTTTTTTTAGGGGGGCCACAGGGGGGTCCGAAGTCAGTGTTAGGGGGGCACTGGCCCCCCCTGGCCCCCCCTAGAACTGCCCCTGATGTGCATTAATGTAAGCGGTACCATATCCTTCTTTTTATTCCGAAATGTATTTTAAAATTGTAATCCTGTTTATAATTCAAATCTCTACTAAATTCATTGGTAGACTTTTATTTTGATATAAAAAAAACACCATACCTTTCCTTGTATTCCTTTACTTCCCAAGCCTCATTATATCTCACATACAAACTCACACCAATGTACCACATTCCAGAAACACAAAGAGAGGGAGACACATGTGCATATATTTGTATCCGTTCCACATCATTTCACCAGCACTTGTTCCCTTTACCCCTTTGACATCCGCTATAGTTATCAGCACCAAAGGGAGCAAGCATGCCGCAGCCATAATGTTGTATTCCCCGGTGAATCCTCATTTGCCGTCTGTTTGGATGTGTAAGGAAAGCCAGCTCATGGCCTCCCCGCCTAGCAGGTCTTAATTGCTTAATTACAGTCATTATTTGAACTGGAAGCAAAATCACCTGGCACACTGACACCACGATGGCCTTACTGAAAAAAGAAAGAAAGAAAGAAGCGCTTTGAAAAACTGAGTGGAGGTTGCGGGGGTCTCTGGAGGATGAATGAAGATGCCTGCTGTGTGATCCACAGGGTTGTGATGTACTCACTCACACACACACAAGACAGGCTGCATGCATATACAGTATATCCACTTGCATGTATCTGAATTCCCCTCGTCTCCGGGACATTTCGGTGCTATCAGATGAAAAAGCTTCATGTCAGAGCCTCGGTACCTTCAGAGGAAGGTCCGGGGGCTGTGTGACTTATTCATGACTCTCCTGGTGCTCTCTGTCCCGGGTCTCTCCGCTCTGCAGACCGGCTCTTCACCTCTTCATGTGCTGCAGCTTGCTCATCCTGTTTAAAAAGTCAACAGTAGGTTGCATCTGTGCTAATAATTAATGCGCAGGGAGAGAGAAAGGTGTTTATGTGGGGAAATGAGATGGCATTAACACCTCCTCCACTATGGAATTGGCTCCCGTGGAGAGATTATACAGCCTTAACCACACACATATCACCTCAGGCATTTGTATACCTTTGCCTTATATACAGAGATCCTTTGACTGTTAGCCTGGTCATTTCCCATGCTGCTGTAATTAGATATATCTCTTTAGTTGAGGCAGAGTCCAACAGTAAAAATAAAATGTAAATGGTCACACATGTCAGCTCTCAGGTGCGAATGTCTGGGATGGTGTTAATTTGAAGCAAGACATTACTGGGAGTGTATTAGATCAGGGGAGATTTTATAGATAAGAAATAGGAAAAGTAAGAGGTAAACCAAAAATGATACTCATTAAGAACTACATTATTTGAATTTCGTGATAAATCAGTCACAAATGGTTACAAATCTAAATACCAAAGAGATTTAACATATGCTGTCATTCCAGCATTTGGGTCCAGAATGAAATATATCAGCAACTATTGGATGGAAAGCAGCGCATTTCTGTTCAGACATTCATTGTCCCCAGAGGATGATCCCAATGGCACCTTTTATCTAGTGCCACTATGATGTGGACATTGTTGGTTTGGTTAGAGAAATTCTTGACCAAAAGATTGCATTGGTATTTTGTAAAGACATTGATGGTGCCCAGAGGATGGATGCTGATGGATTCGGTGATTCCCTGACTTTCAGTTTTATTTGTGCCACCATGGTGTCAGCATTTCAGATTTTTAGCTAAATGTACAACAGTAATGGGTTGCCAAAAAGTTTGGTAAAAACATAATTTTTTATTTGTTTAGTGGATGTTTCCCTTTAGTGCATTTATCTTAAGGACACTTTCAGTAGGAAATGACCACTGTAAAGCAAGGTGTCCCTGTTATTCTAGTATTTATTTATTTGTAAAATATTGTTTCTGTAGAGATTATTCAGTTAACTATATTGGACACATTATCATAAAATCACCTCTGAAAAGGTACATTTAATTTGTTTTGGTGAAATCCTACCCTTTTTTTGTCCTATAATTTTTTTTAATAATGTATAACCAAACACCCAATACCTAAACGACATTGACATGCCAAAATCATTAGCTCATAGCATATTTTAGCATGCTAACTCAATTAACCAACATGATGACAATGGAGGACATTATAACTCCTGAACAAAGGCATGCTACCATTGTTAGAATAGCAATGCTGATGTTAGCTTCAAGCACTGTTGTTTCAAAGAACTGAGCAGCTAAGATGGCTGTGTAGAATATAAGTGTTGTACATTACACATTTATGGATTTATAGTCAATATCAGGCAATTTTCATTCCATCAACTAAACAATTACCTGAGATTTATTTAAATATTCGAATTTGCTTTCGCACTAAACTGTATCTGTGCCTTGCTGTTACAAACACTGCTGGCACATTCAGCTATTGCATGGCCTTAGTTAAATATTGAGTGTTCTCAATGGTTTAGGCTCTATTCTGGGCCCGCTTTATTCATTTTAATAGAAGCCAAGTGTGTACATGATTTAGTATGACAGGTGTTATATTTACTATATGCAGGAATACTTCAGCTGTATTTGAATATATCTGGCTAATGCTCCATAACATAGTTCACCCGTTTGCATCTTTTAAGACCGCACTCTAAGCCATTTCTTTGAGACTCCTTTTTAATCGTCCATGCTTAAATGTTAATTGCACATACCTCTCCCAAACACGCTCTTTTTTTTCCCTTTGTCAGGGGCTTTTTGTTAGAGAAATATGTTACTAATGGCTTATGAATTAATAAGAAGCCAAACTGGATTACACTTTCATGCAAGGTGATTGTAAAGAGCTTGAAAGCCCCAACATTTTATTCAGATTTCAGAATTTTCTGGACGAGTGGGTTCCTTTTTCCTGTGGCCTTTTATAATGCATCCTTTGTCATCATCTCTCAGCAGTGATTCATTCTGTGGGATGTTCCTGGTGTAATTTACTTACCCAAGCAGAGCCATTAATTTTCTATTATTGTGAAAAGATGATTCGTGTTTTGGAGGCTGTCTTGATTATTTATTTAGATACACAGCAGGGAAACATGAGGCAGTGGCTAATGGAATATAAAGTCACAGGCCTCATTCCCATTCTGACATTTAACTACAGAAGCGGCACATGTGTTAATGTGTCCTCCCCGAGCACCTTAATTCGACTTGAAATTCCTAATGGAATTTGCTATCTGTGCTGGGCCTTTGAGACAGTGAGGGAGAGGGAGGGGGACACCAACTTAACACATACATTCACTTGTCTGAGTCTTGGCTGAGCGTCTAGCGACTTAAATGCTCCACTGGTTGTATGTCTAGAGGGAAATGACAGCAGATAGTAGCATCTTTACTTGCACTGTTGCCTCCCGTCCTGCTTTATACGCTGACATGATATTTGCTTTACTAAATCACAGCTACTCATATTTATAAGGAGCTTTTTTTTAAGGTATATTTTATTTTCATTTATTTAAAAAAATGTGTGTTCCTCAAAAGTGAAGATAGGCATTTAAAATGTGCATATGTTTCTTATTTTCCAAAGAGCCATTAAGTCTACAGTATTGAAAATTATTAAATCGACAGTTTAAAATCCTGGGAAATGACATGGGAAGATCAATATAATTGTAATATTTGTTTGTTTGTTGTAAGTCTACATACTGTGCAGCAGCGGCTTAGCTTAACATAAAGAAAGAAAACAGCTAGCTTGGCTCTGTCCAAAGATAACAGAAGATCCCAAATTAAACCATATGTATGTTTTGATTTGAGGTATTACAGGGGTAATGTGCTTAACTTTTTCTGGTGTGACAACCAACACTTTACGTAAATGTCGACACTTTGATTTGTGTTAAGATCAAATAAACAAGATAAAGTGTGTTTAACCTGTTAAACCACGCCTGTTTTTCAGGTTTCAGGCTCGAAAATCACATGCCCAGAACAAATGACTATATCTTCACTTCTAAAAGGGGTAAATTAGTAATTTATTTTCTCAAAGCAATGATACACCTGTGAGTTGGATGTAGAAGAGTCAGGATCAATATAGATGTTTTTATTTTAAAGTAAATTCAGATTGAACATAGTAAAATACATAAAGAAATGTAAATTATAGTGTCCGTCCAAAAAAAAAAATTACTTATATTGAAAACCACCCTTGAATGATGGGATAGTAGACAAGAAGCTTTAGGAATCAAAACTATAACATATAATAAGTACCCTGTATCAAGATTGATGGAAAACAAGTGAAATTTGACCTTTTTAGAAAAAACAAAACACTTCTGGGGTCATTTGGGTGTATTTGCCATATCTCTGGAACCCATCGGTCGATTTTGAACTTTTGAACCGATAGAGCCAATAGAATCGAGGGGAAGTTCCTAAATCCATCTAAACATTACCATTGGTGAATGAGAGGATGCGCAGCCAGCATGCCCAAAACCGGAAGCTGGGTTACAGCTCTCATACACTCTATATGAAAACTACTCTTATTGACAAAATGTTATGATGGATTATCAGTAATCATTTCAAAGTGACACAGACACATTGGATTAACCTTCAGCAACGTTTTTATGCGTTTTAATGCCAATGAACACAACTTTTGATCGGTTGTTAAATGTTAAGAAGCCCTGAGACACAGTTTCGTGAATATTGTTGTGTGCATGTGTTTTAACAGTAAAGTAAATGTCTGCCTAAGGCAGGGGTCTCCAACCTTTCTTCATCTGAGAGCTACTTTCAAAAAATGAAAGTGGCCAAGAGCTACTTGCATCACATCGCTTACATTTATTCACATAGCCCTCATCAGTTGAATTAAGCTATACTTTTGTACACGTGTGAAATTGCAATACCTAAAGCTTATCAAAAATCTTAACTTCACATCACCACCTTACAAGCATTTTACTCTTTTGTTAGTGAGATGAATGGCACTGCATGGAGTCCACCATACAGGTGTACTGTATGCTGGAGTGTACCCACTTCGGTTCACTCTAATAGAGTCATTTAAATGTTCATCAGTCAGTATTGTTCTGTATTTAGATTTCATGACATTCATGTCAGAAAAAGCTGCTTCACAAAGGTATGTATAACAGAACCAAATAAAGCAGACATTTTCAGTGCTGCTTGGTGAATGTTCTATAGTTTTCAGGGTCTACAAGGCTCCAGAAATGTTGTGAGTTTTGCTGAGACTTAAGCTGAACATTATTTTGGAGATCTCCACAGGATTGACACTGAACAGTTGTTCAGCCATCTTTTTCTTCTTCTTCTTCGTCTTGACATTAAATTATAAACCATAATAAATCAATTGTATAGGTCTAGCCTCCCTATATCTGTGTGTGAAAATGGTTCCATCCTCAAAAACAAAAAACTAATACTTCAGCAGTCTAGCTGCAGCTTCTAGCAACGGTCTTCTGTTAAAAAAAAAAAGACACTGAATGTCTTGAATGTGGCATCACACACGTGACTTAAGTCTGAACACAGCAGACAACAGGAGTATTTAGAACAGCATTATAAAAACAAAAATAGTGCATGTGGGTGCACACTTACATTCTCTGTCTTACTGTTACATAAATCCCATGAATGTATGAGATTAAGTTAGCTTCAACATATCTCAATCAGTGATTAAATGAATAATAAAGTTTCTATCGGGTCACTATCAGCCTGTCACTCATTATTTTCAGGGAGGGGGCGGGGTTTGGAGGAACGGAGAGGAGACGGTGATCGCGGAAGCTTTCCTCCTGCCTTCACAAACTTTACACAAGTATTTATCAACTGAAAATAGCAAGAGGACATTCATACTCTGCAATCCAAGACTTGATTAAATCCACCAAAAACCTGACATGACGATAACGAGTGTTTTTCAAAAAACACAAATCCCTGCCTGTGTGTCTCTGAGCCGCAGCGACAGGGCCTCAGAGCGGGTCATTCTGCTGTTGGTTCTGGACTGGTGCTGGTGGAGAAAGCAGACTGCTCCGTGTGTGTTGTCGCTGTGCTGCTGTCACGTCTGTTCCTTGAGCTCTGCGTCACCGACCATTTAATATTCGTGTGACAGAAAAAATTCTAAAATAAAAAAACCTTATTGTCCAGCCGCGGCCGAAAAATCAATAAGCAACCTTACTACACTACTATAATCGATAATCGAGCGGCGAGCTACTGAAAAGCTGCCCGCGAGCTACCGGTAGCTCGCGATCGACGTGTTGGAGAGCCCTGGCCTAAGGAAATACACCTATTCTCTTGCTTGGAGTTAGATAAGACCATTAACACCACTCTATTTAAGGTAAGGCCACAGATAGCATCTGGTTAGCTTAGATGAACTTCTGTTAGTTTAGCTTAGCCTTAAGAATGAAAATGTGAAAACAGCTAGTCTGGCTCTGTCAAAAAATAACAATATCCAGCTTTCAGCTATTCAATATGCAAGGATTTGCACTCTATATCTTGTTTGTTTACTCTGTATAAAATGGGAGTGTGAATTTTTTTTTTTCACCATGCAGGTTCTGTTTCTTGGGGCAGTGACTTTCAAAAAGTCTATGTGTTTCCTCTTTGTTCCATTCTTTGTGCTAAGCTAAGCTAACCGACTGCTAGCTGTACCATTATATTCAACGGTCAGACGTATTTCAAAGTTAAAGTCAGTCAAAGTCAACTTTATTGTCAATCTTTCAGTTTGTGTGTAGGCCTACAGACAGAGAGATCGAAATACCGTTTCCCGCAATCCCGAAGAATACAAAATACAAATATACATACAAATATGTATTGTTTTATTTTTTAGCGCTCATCCAGAAAGAGAATAGGAATATGATTGGTAGTTGTCTATACAACTATTGTAGTGCAAAACAGGAACTGTTAATAGCTATATTGGCCTTTATAACAAATGTCCTAGAACTTCTTAAGTACAACAAACATACTGCTCATTCAGAAAATAACAGTATAGGACATGAAGGACCTCTGATACAAGCCTGTAAAAAAGCCAGTAAGGGTTCAAAAGATTATGTTTTTAAACTTCACTATAAGGCATAGTAACTGATTTATCTACCATTAATATAATCATTTAATAGTTATGAACTCTTTATTAAGAGTGCATTATTCATAAAATCAGTGCTACCAATTCAGTTGTTGAGTTCTGAGTGGGGAAAAGTTGAGCAAAACGCAGTGACACTGAAACTATGCTGAGTGGACAGAATTGTTTGCGTGATGCGTTGGCTGTGAATCAGAGGCTTGACACTCAGTCGTTATTACAATTAATGACAGCTTCTCGTCTGAGTGACTAACGTGTGATGAAATGTAATGACTCTTGCCTTTTTGGCTTCTCTCCAGAGCAGTGGCCAGGGTCAGTCAGGCTCGCTGGCTTTACTGCACAAGACATCTAGTGGTTACACACCCAACTGACTCACCCCACCCCCCCCCCACCGCCCCGCTGCAACCTGCACCACCGTTATACCGTGATCATGAATAGTATGTTCTTCAAGGATGGAAACAGAGTCAGAAATTGATGTGGTAAGAGATGTGATTGGACAGGGAGCTGAGTGACACAGCAGTCACCCGGTGCAGGCCGTGGGATAATTAAAGAGACGGTGCAGTAAGGACATGGCTATTAGCAGGTTAATTAGGCAATAATGAAAGAGATACCTCAGGTTACTGTGTGCTTTAGCGCAATATGATTCCTCGCTGAATGATATAAGGTGGGAGCTCAATTTAATCCGTGCACATTAATAGAGAGCGGCATACCTTCCAGTCAATTATTGCCAAAAGACTTTGCCTGCTCTGCACAGTCACAAATGGAGAATTCTGAACAGATTCTATTTGGTGGCTGTCCACTCCGATTAGTTTGATGAAGCTTACAAAGCTTTTAGAGGGGATATTTGCGAATTTAGCAGGTGGCACATATCATTCGTGGATCTCCTTATTAGAGGGATTGAAGTGTTTCATTTAATGAGTAATTCATTCCCTGCTACTTTTTGACCCACTTTGACAGAAGTAGAAGCATTTTTAAAAAGCCACTTAATGCTGCTTTCGTAACCTTGAGTGTATCACCGTTCCAGTCACTATTTGACACCGCCTCCGTCTTCGCCTTAATATTCCATTTAATTATGAATCAGTGTCTGCTGTGATCAATATAAGCGCTGAGTCAGGGTGATTACAAGCTGCTGTTCCAGAGGAGTGTCCTGCAGATGTGAGAAGTCAGAGGACGGCGGAGGTCAGAGGTCAGTGTCCAGCTTTATTCTGCTCAGGTTGGAGTGACAGCCAAACACACTCTTCATCCACCCCCTCTAATTGACTTACAAATGCGGCGGTGCTTTCAGTGTCAAGTAACTCGCAGCATTAAGTATGGCTGTGAAGTCAATATGACTTTATTAGTGGCGGGTCCTCCATTGACAGGCCCTACTTGCACTTTTGACCCCAGCTAACTGTGATGTACTGTCCAGAGACCGCTCTCCTCTTCCTCCCTCTCTCACTCGGTCATTATCCCACCTCTCAATGATCATGTCACCCTCTGACTCCAAATCCCGGAAGAGTGCAGGCGGCCAGGAAATTCGACATTGTTGCTTCCCTTTTTAGGAGTCTATCGGTAAACCTTGCTAATCCACAAATCCAACCTTGGATTTGAGCTGCTGAGTCTGAGGGGAAAGTAATTGGGTTGTTGCTAATAATTGGATTTTCTGCTGCTTGGTTAAAGAAGAAACACACACACACACATGCACGCGCGCACACACACACACACACACACACACACACACACACACACACACACACACACACACACACACACACACACACACACACACACACACACACACACACACACCTGAAGGCAAGTACGAGCCTGCACCCCTTTAAACTGCAGTTCAAAGGTCAGGACCGGCCCCAGGTTTCATATAAAATGATTAACATTTAAGATCTACTTTCAGCCGCTGTGTTTAAAATAGTCCTTTATTAAAATCTCTAATTTTTGGCAAGTGTGTTTTAAGTCCTCATTATATGACCTGAAAGGGCCATTAATGAAAAAGGCATTAGTTACAGCAACAATACAGCTCACACACTGGCAGGAGGTGGGAAGTCTTTTTCAGGCTTTACTTCCTTTCCATCTCATGCTCCTTTTACTTCAGCACATTTAAATATGTAATACAAACACATTATGAGCTTATAAAGTCAGATATATTGTTGCAGTATGTGAAACTACAACAATAAAAAGCTAATTACACATACATGTAACTGTGATAGTCAAGTAAGAATAACAACAATATTAATAACAACTGGAGTCATTTTCTGCATTTAGTTTTAAAATATATTTGCTAGTAATAGTTACTGAACTAAAGAATCCATACAGGACGTTATTAAAACTCTTTCCTTTTATAGTATTTTAGTGCTACTTTAACGTAATAAAGCAATTCTTCCACTGCTGAACTTGCGTCAAAACGAACAAACAACAAGAATTTAAGTATGATTGGAAGTCTTGAAATGTGTCCACACATTTCTTGATAATCACATATGGCTTTTACAAACAACGTATTCATAAACAACTTTCATGATAACATTCAGTAACAGTGCTGGGAAGGGGTAGTTTACCTAAACACAAATATGTAAAAAAAGACCAACAACAAAATATTTATGATAAATAAAAGCCCTGATTAAAAATGAGATTTAAGTTAAGGGATAATCAGCACAATGTAATGAAATAATTAAACATACTCATATAAATAAACTCAGTGCAGGATAGAGAGGATATGTCCTTTTCTGGTTTGTACTACTGACATGTCAATGTGTAATCATCATGTGACTATAGTAGTTGGTGAAGCAGTGATGATTGAATTGAACTACTCGATAAACAGCTGTTTAACAATGCATCTTTATTGTTTAAGTTGAACTAGTTTCTACTGGATGTAAAATGTTATAGGAATAGGAACATAGGAACTAAAGCTCTAACCTAAATGTTCTTTGGAGTAAAAATACATTTCCCAAGTCTCTATTGGAATCTATGTAAATGTACTCAATTACATTCCACCACAAACAATAGCATCAAGTGAAATGTTGGGATCGAATGATCTCATGTAGTTGTTATACATCAATATATATGTAAATAAGTTGTGTAAAACTTCCTCCACTGTTAATATATTTCCAGTTACCTGTTACTCAGCGTGTCTGTGGGCCAGAGCCTGTAAAGAAGCATTACGTCTGCTGCTGGTGAGGAGGGGCTTCTGGCAGGCTGAGACCCTGCATTCATGGGCTGCTTGAAAAAGTCTACAAGAAGCCATGGGCAGCGACGGAAATGAGCAGCGTACCACATGTGGGGTCTGTGAGAGACCAGGGGAACAACAATGCTCCCTATCGAGACTCTGAGATCCCGCCACGGATTATTGGGCAGGAGAAAATGTCACGCTGCTTTCAGGGAGTATGGGAGAGCGCGCTGCTCTCTCCTGCAGCTTACCTCCACCCTGTACCAGACACTGAAGTCATCCTGATTGTTTTCCCTGGTGAAGCCATTAGATCTAGACACATGCTGGCTTCACAATGCACTACTAACGGCCGACATCTCGCAAACAAGTTCTCTGTACAGCAAATCCATACGCTCCTACCAATGTGATTATACTGTAGATCCCTGCTGCTGCACCCTAACTCAGTCTGTGTTGGGGAATCAGTCAAGTACAGAAAGCACAAAGTTTCACTCATGTGTAGTTGTGTTTGCTAATCTCCTAAAGAACGCCATACTCCATTGTAATCTAATAAGGATAGTATTTTTCCACTTAAATTATAGCAGAAAAAAGCATATGAATTAATTGGTATTACTGCATACTCAACCACCACGGCCCCTGGTAGACCACCAGTCATCTAACAACAAAGACTATAACACATCTGTTGTGCAATATCACTTGAATGCAATACATAAGACAGACTGTTCACCTACTGTAACACAATCTGTACTAACTGTGCAATATATACTTGTTTTTCTCCAAGATTAAGGTCAACGTTTGAAACACATGTTTATCGTTGCAAATGAAGGGGGTTAGTTTACTAATCTGCAACTCAAGGGGTCCGCAGTTCGATCCCAACTCCTGACAACATTTCCTAAGTGTCCTTAGCAAAGACACTTAACCTCAAATTTCTCCCATAGGCATGTCTAACTAAATTACTCAGCTTTGTTTAGACAACAAAACTACTTGGTTGGGTTTAGTCATGGTTTTGCTTACTTTAGTACGTAGAACAAAACAAGTCAATGTTAACTTTTGTCTGCATCTACATTTGCATGAAACATACCTTTGATACTTCAAAATCAATCTAAATCTGGAAGATAGAGGAAATATTCACAAAGTGTCATCGACAATTCACTTTGTTTGTATCGGATGTAACTTAAAAAGACCAGGCTAATGATGGGAAGATGTAAGGTATTGTTCATTTTGTCCAATATATATGAGTTTCTTGAGCTAAAATGAGGGTCCAAACCAAAATAATTGAGGTACAATAATAAGGTTATTCAAATACTGAATAAATACCACTTGTATTGCACTAATAGCACCAACAAAGCCCCACAAACAGCATCTGTATCGGTCTATTCCTGGAGAGTGAGACGTGGGTGAGAGGCAGAAGAGGCTCCCCATCATTTTCTGTATTACCGTGCACTAAAGGTCAAAGCTAAGAAATCTTCATGGAGTGACTTTAATTATATATGATTTTTTTGCAAGGGCCAGAACAAAGAACCCCAAAGAGCACACAGGCCTTTTTCTTGTAGTCATTTTCAGAAAGCTCTAATTTTGTAATAAAAAATAAGGGCAAGTTAGAAGCACTGGAGGATAATTGAGTAATGGAAAAAACATCCTGCAGATTATGGAGACTGAAATTGGCCCGGCCTTAGAGTTGTATTAGCACAACAAAGGGAGCAATCACATGCACACTTTACAGTACATAGAGATCAGCTGGAACCATGGGCCACTCTATGTGGCATATATCTCAGGTATGGCCAGATGAATATCAGCATACAGATTTGAAGGCATCCTCTCTGTGTCCATGCTAACTTAAAAAAATACATATATTTGTACAAGTCCTGCTGGCAGTATTCATTTGAAGCTATTTAACATGTATTCATGTATTGTGCTACAACACTAGCCAAAAGTGCCAAAATAATTCTGCCACCCAGAAATAGCATATGCTGATGACCTCTGTTTTGTTTCAATTTGAAAACTAGCAGGATAGAGGAGAATAGCACCATTTGTATGATGTGTATGATATACAAAATGACGACAATAACAACCATGAACATAGCAAATATACATAATACTCAAATTCTTATTATATTTGTAATATTTTATTTGGATAAACTGTATGTTTGGTTTCATAAAAGTATCATATTGCACTTCTGGACACTAATGGATACCAATGTTTAAAATGTTTTTCATATTTGTATTTCATTATTATTATTATTATTATTATTTATTTAAGATATAAACGCGTATTTCAGTTATTTAATTAAAAATGACTTAAATGTTATTAGATTGTTCAAGGGAAATACAAATCCAAAGTAAGTATTTTGTTGATTATTTCACTATTTTCACTATGTTTCCAAAATGCACCAAAAGTTAGCAATAGAAAACGCCCCATTTTCACATTTAAAATGACAGAGAAACGTTTATACGTTAAATATGTTACCCAGTTCATATCCGTCTTCCCTTAATATTTGTATTTATTTATCGTCCTCCATGTTAAATGACCTGTGCAAAGTCAGATATTAGATAAGGGATGAAATATTGACATTAGTCTCCTAAATGAAGGACAATTTGTCTGTAATGATGATGATGATGATGATGATGATGCTTGATGTTGCTCAGTAATAAGGCTGCTACACTGGGAACTTCTTGATTTGCTTTTCACCAGAAACAACAGAAAGAGAGAGACTTTGTCCTCCCGCCATTGTCCAGCCCAGTTCCCTCTCTGGGTTGTGATGTCTCAAACGCCCGCATTATGTCTCAGTCTCCCAGCACACAAACACATCTGTGTTCTTCCCTTTTCATCTGTGTTGGAAAATAATTAAAGAGGGAGAGCTGAATTGTGTACAAGCTGATTCCTCTGTTCAGTAAGCCACCTTCATCTGAGAAAAGCCCCTTTTTTTCCCTTCCCCTAATAATATGTTCTGCTCTGTTTAAGATTGAGATCAAATACTCTCTCATAGAGCTAGGGTAATTAGATTTCACTATGTAAATGGCCTTTAAAGCACACTCAGAGTGTGAGATGCTGTGCTCACATTTGTTCGCTGCACTGCTGCCTCCCTCAGGTCATTTGTGTATGAATCCCTTGGCATCGCCCTGCACTGAACACAGCTCAGGAAGCATCACACACACGTGTTCATGCTAGCAGTCAATGAGTCCTTCTCAGAGCGCTAAAAACACAGCTTATATTTGGAATTGATGCGCAAATGTAAAGCAGTTTTTTTAATTTGTGTTGATTGATTATATTTAGCAAATAAAATAAAATAAATGTATTGTACTGTGATGTCACACAGCGTAATGTATTTGTCTGACGCTTTAGAAATAGTCATTTTATTAAAACATACCAAAAAATCACAATAGTAATCACTCCATAATCCATCTGTAATTAATTTAAAATGCTTGTTTTTGCAAAGATGAGTAAACAAAAAGACATCTTCTTTAAAAATCAACCCTTGTGCCTATCATTTCAATTTGGTCACATCCTGTGTGTATAATTGCGACGGGCTGGTATAGTGACGGATTTGTTTTTATTATTCAAATGTCATCTTTAGAGGGGGGGTAGTGTTGGGGATGGGCGGGCTGTCTTTGCTCTGCGAGGCAGCAGCTATTGTCTTGAGGAGACAAAAGGCGTAGTGACATCACTAATGTTTCAAAAAATAAACAGCAGGCTCCTATTATGTGTTACAGTGGGAGCCTGGAAAGGAGACCATATGTTGGGCTGAGGGCGATGAGTCGCCACGCACTTCAGATCACTGACAAGCCTCCTCTCCCTCAGCCTTGTCAAAGCGCTGTTGTAAAACAATTAAGCTCCTATTAACATATATTTTATTAATTGCCCTATCAGGGTGGAAACACAAAGACATGTAAATGCCCCAGCCTGACAGATTTACGGCAGCATAGCGTGGCAGCTTTCTCACAGATAGTGACAGCTGAAGGAATCAGGTCAGATTATATGAGCATGGACAACCCAGCAGATTTGTTTGCTATTGATAGCAGCAATCAATTCAATTAGTTGTCCCTCATACGTTGAATGGCTGATGAGATTAGCAGAGGTAGTCATTTTATTCTTTAATGTATGCATGGATTTTTCTTTCTTTCAGTAGCTTTTCTTTTTTTGTTCAGTGTGCAGTGACTGTTTCATAATTATTGCCTCACAGCTTTCTATTTCCTCTGGAGTAATTGGACTGCCCTGTTAGATTATCCGGTCTAAATTGCAATACTAATTATAAAGCCTAACAGTTGTGTCGCATCAATAGTCAATTAGGATTAATTAAGATAGGAAGTGACAGCTGACGATTAAGCGCATCAGTTGCAGTTCAACAATGTAGAGGTCAAACGACCAAGTTCCTCTGTCAGGAACGCTGAGCCTGCTTCAACAAATATAATGCAAATTATTTTTTTACTGATATATAATGTTGTATGATAACACTCATGACCTGCTTGAGAGTTGTATTATTTATTTGATCGTACGCAGATATAGCTCAGTAAAACATAGAAATAGTGTTATGTGGTCCCAGAACAAACGATTTGATAATTGATTATGCTTCTAATTACAAAGCATACAATTAGTGGAAGTTATTGATAGTTCAGCATGTGCCTTTTAACCCCCGAGCTGTCCGTCTACTCCCACAGGAGACGAGTGTCCTTCCCTGTTAATGACGGAAACGACTTTTAGAAAACAAGGGTGTCCCAGACTATCAGCTGTGTTTACACACTGACCTGGACATTTATGTGCCTGAACCCTGCCCCCCCCCTCCCCCTGCCTTTATATATGCCAACATCCCTGTCATTACCACAGCAACAAGAGGAATATCTTTATTTTAATACTCATAATTAAACTGGGATATATATTTTTCTCCAAATGATACATTTCTTTTTAAATTGGCCCTGCAGAGAAAGGACATGTTTCTCAGACTCTGAAATCTTTTAGTAGTTAGCCTCTGGCTTTGTTAAATGTCAGCTCTGTGTTTCAGAACTCCTCAGTCAGACACTTTATCTGCTTCACTTAAGTGCACTGATTCCATCTTTTCCTATCTGATGACCCCCCCCCCTTTAAAAGATGAACTCCTCCATCGACACCACACGTCATCTTTCCAGCGTGTTTATTTGAATGGATTTTAAAGTGGTGCTAGGCTATTTCTAATACATTAAATGTCATACGATTGAATTGTCAATGTGAAGTAGAGCTTTGGAGATTGAATCGATTACTCAATTAGTTATCAACTATTCAATTAATCGCTAAGTATTTAGAACATTGATTTTAGAGGTTTTAATAATCTTATTAGAAAAAAAGTCAAAATTCTTAATTTCTATTAAACCTGAATATGTTCTGCTTTCATTGACCTGAATACCTTTGAGTAACAATTGGATATTTGAGAGAAAAGTTGACAATGAAAATATAATCATCAGTTGCAGCAATAGTGTTGAGCTTTGTTTAGTCATGCTTTGTCCGTTGAAACCATTTATCCATAACCTTTAGCCAATATTTCATCTGTTTGATTTCATGCTTATTCTGATTACTGCTGATCCCTTTGCATTTGAACCATTTATCACCCACTTATTTGGCCAATATTTCAAATGTTTATCCATTACTTAATGAACTATGAACTATTCCTGACTAGGTTGTTAACTTATGCACTATTTCTATCTCTGGACTAAACTAAAGTTGTTCAATATACTACATGTATAATACTTACTTCTGAGATGTAATGGAGTAGAGGTATAACGTTGCAGGAAATACAAATACTCAAGTAGAGTAATTAGAACATGTACTTGAGTAAATGTACTGCATTCTTTTCCACAACCACTATCCAGTCAGCCTAATGACACCAGAGTGAACTGCTTAATGGGAACATCAATTCACTTAACCTGCTAAATGCATGTTTATTTTCCCTCCTTAACACTCTTTCTATTCTTTTGACAAATTATTTGAGCTAATTGAACCAAAATATATCTAGCAGTGTAGCCCTCAGGGGTTCAAACACAATGTTCTATAAATAAGCTTTATGTTATTTTAAAATACAGTTAACATATGTTGCGATCCAACATGCACAGGCACTGGAATATCTTTATATGTAATCTAATATTCCATAATATGTCTTGCTCCCTGCTGGAGATGATAACTGTGATACTGCTCAGCTGCAGTAATCCTCATGAGGATGTGGAGCAGCTGAAATGTTGTAAGCAGTGTACGGACTGTGTTCAGTCCAGTATGGCGAGCCTCTAAAAGGGCTGGAGTGCTAGGGGGCATACTTACCCTTAGCTCCCGGAGGAGCAATGTTATTATTGGTAATAAGAAGCGATAAATAGTGTGAGGGAAGCGTACGCTTCCATAGAAGTTTCTCTTTACTGAGAGAAGGCACCTCTGAGAGCTGCTGGAGAGGAATTCACGTCCGTCTGTACCCCAGAAAACCAACTCACAGCATTCAAGCTAAAGCTACGTTTGTTAAGAAATGTTAGATTAGGACATTCTGCGGCACAAAAGAACGTGGCATCTGCGCTTATGTCCATTTCAATAGTTTAATCTCTCAGGGAGGGCGGAGGAGCGGGGAGCGATGCTAAACTACTGTCAAGACAAATATTTCCAGCAGAGTCCCTTTGTATAATGGAAGGAAAAAAGGAGACATAAGCAGGCACTAAAAGTGTTTCTTCTGCCCCGTGCCCCTGGGCATCAGGCTTTCTCCTTTCCTTATCCAGCACAAAGAGTGCATTGTTAGCAGGGCCATTACAAGCAGTCTTGACTACACTGGACAACATATGGCTCAAGGGAACAAGCTATAGATTGCAGGGATGGGAGAAATTGGAAAGTTCATCAGACCCATCTCATCTGACCTCAGTTGGTTCTGGGGAAGAATGCGCCGGGACGCCAACGCTGAATAGACAGATTTTCCAAATGCTTTGAATTCCGTTAGGATAGCCAGGGAGAAAAAGGAGAGATGCTCAAATAAATGGATTTGGCCTATAAAGTGTAAGTGGCGTGATGCCCATTTCTTCAGAGGGATGACATTAGGAGACCGCTGTTATTGATGGCTGCACAAAAAGAGGTAAAGAGTGCACACAATTAGGAGTCAATTGAAGCAGGAGATTAAGGCTGATATATTTTAGCCCCATAGCTTCAGGTCTTTCCAGTTTGCAAACACAAAGAGGCAGAATGGAGTCGAGTGTTCCCTCTTAAATGCCTTTTTTCTTCTGTTCTTTTATTTATTTTGTTTTATTATTAGTATTTTTTTTCTTCGTGGATGGTAACCGCAACCCCTCTTGGAACAGATGTATTACTTATGACACCCCAGTTTTCATCCGTTCACAATTTTTACATTAGAGTTAAATCTCTGCAGCTGGAATCTCACGGCTGAGTTAGCCAGAGCCCATCAAATATTGAAACCTTCTGAGCCACTGGCAGGCAGGTTGAGGGGAGTTCATGTCCAAAGCCAAGCTTCAGATTCACAGACATCCCAATAGGAGTGTAGTACAGAAAAAAGCACTAATAAAAATTTCATTGAAATGAGACGGGGATATTGCTAGCATTCTCCCAAGCATCTGTATGAAATCTTAATCTGAGTTAATGGAAGAGATATGAAAGCCTTTCTCAATTCAAACACAAGCAGTGCATAATTTATAAATTATTGTCAGAAAAGTGATTCCGCTCTGAGATTCGCTCTCTGCGAGATGGAAGGGAACTCAGCGAGACAATAAGAAAAACATCGTCTTCATGACCTCTAATACCAGGAGATTTTACAGTAGAGCTGTCGATATAATCAGGTAAACTGGTCTTTTTAAAGCTTTTTCAAGAAACACTGCAGCAGCAGTAGCAGCAGCGCTCAGAGCGAACAAATACCAGCAGAAGCTTTTTTTGGCGAGGCACAGAGCGCTGCAGAAGGAGTAAATAAAACAGCCTCCGGAGGATGGAGTGTAAGAATCCTTTGTCCTGAAGGTTGACAGTTTGCTAAAAGCTTCATAATGTCTCAAACATACCGCCTCGCTGATGTAGAAGAGCAGAGTGTTATTTTAAAAAGCCTTTCCCCTTTCTTCCCCGCGCTCACTTTTTTACTCCAATTACACAAGATATGTTTGCATGGCACGCTCTGCGGTTAATTCACAGTGACAGCCTCCTCTTCCTCCCGCATGTGGAGCGTAATAGAAACGGTGTCCCATGCTGGAAAACATTATTCACTAATGTAGCCTCAGCGTGTCCAGCGCTGAGCTCGGGGTTGTTCCTACTCCATTACATGGCAGGGAACAGGTCCTGATTAGGATTAGCACATGTACTCCCCCCTCCCCGAAGACAGCCAAGTTCAATCATCCTGACTACTGCACTCTCTTTTCACACGCCGAGCCTCTCTGCGCGAGGCCTCAGCCGTACGCCTGCTTCCATGCTAACGCTGGTGGGACATGCTTTAACAGTGAAACAGGTACCTTTCATTTATTTACTCAGCTAATTAAGGACATTAGATGTTGCCAGACATTGCCTAGAACCTTAAATGTTGTTATTAGTTGCTCTACGGATTAGACATTTATATTACAAGTTAATTAAATCATGTATAAAATACAACAATATCATTGTGTTTAGAAATAGCTTACATTGAATGTTGTATGTCACATTGACCAGGGTTTTTCTGTTAACAGCAACAAGGTACCTTTAATTGATTTACTCATTTAGGAAATGACAGGTTGCCAGACATTATGCAAGTAATTGAAATGTTTTTAATTGCATTAGGGATTTTACATTAAGGACAAAATGATCATTGCGTTCAAACATTAGCAAAATGTAAGTATTTTGACGTAATGTCACATTTGCCATTTTCAATACAGTGAACAGCATATAGTGGAAGAAAACCAAAAAGGGCTTTAATTGATTTACTCAGCTAATGTAGGAAATTGCAGGTTGCCAGACATTATGCAAGTAATTTAAACGTTTTTAATTGCATTAAGGATTGGACATTAATATGACAAGTCTATCATTGTGTTTAGAAATAAGCTTAAATGAAATGCTGTTTTTTGAAGGGAAGTCACATTTGCCATGGTTTTCAATAACAAACTGTGGAAAGAAAAACCCAGGTCAACATTTGTTATACCAGCCATATAATCTGCCCTGATGTTTGTGTCACTAAATGGTAAAAAGCGAAGTTGCGGACACGACGTGTTTTACTTCGGCGGGCCCGCTAGATGTTGCTGGATCTGGCAGATAAGGGAGCACTACATGGTTGGCTGAGCCGGGCGTATTCAAGGTGATAAAAGCATAAAAAGGAGACATGAATGTTAGATGGGGATGCAGGAGAACATGCTGAAAACGTATTTAGGACAGCAGCATCTCACTTTTGAATGCAAATAACTGGACAGTTTCTGGTGTTATCCCGCGTATCTTCTTCTTATCAAAAAACTCTAAGGGGAGCGGTATGAGAAGCATCTGTATCCACAGGTCACACAAACGTAGCTTTAGCATGCTAACAGGGAGCATATTATTTTATTATTTACCATTGCTTATTGTGCTTAATCCACGTTAATCGCGTTTTAATGCGAGTTATTCATTCATGCTTATTATTAGGTGAGTGCTGTGTTGAAATGAGGCTTTAGGGCAGAGTGTACGCCCGCCCAGAGGAGCGTGCGGAATCACTTTAGATGACACAATCAGTGAGTGCAGGCTAGTAAATTGAAGCCGCCAGTGATGACTTATTGATGACCAAGCTTGTTCTCTCCCCCAGTTTAATTATGAGAACTAGTTAATTTACGGCAGCTGGGGAGTCAAAGGGAGACGTGTTGAGTGTCATTAAGATATCCCACAACTTCATCACCAAGGCCCTATCCATAATTCACCCTCAGTTCATGTGTGACTAAGAGGGCTTTATTTTAGAACAGCCTTAACGGGTAAACTCATGTGGAAAAAGGTCTGCTGTGCTGCACCGGTCTCCGTGTCCCGCCAAGTGGAAGAGCTGCCTTTTTTCTGAGAGGCCAGAGTGGACGGCAAGCATCTCCGGGTGGAGGAGGAGAGGTCACATGGTGTAAGGGGGAAGGAGGGCCATGTGCAGTGGGAGCAATTTCTCGACCTTCTAACTGTAGCCGAGGTGATGCTGTTCATCTTTGGGAGGCTACTTATGTCAGGAAGTGCCTGGGCTCCGGAGCGCCCGGGGACCTGACATGCACTCTCTGTCTCTGATTCTCCCCCCTGGAAAAAACCTGCGAGATGTCCCTGGACTGCCGGTGCTCACTCACTCAGCTTTACTCTACAATTTCTCTTGTGGGACTCCACTCACTCCTTCTCAATCTGTCTCCTCGGCTCCCTCCCCTGCCTCCTTTCTCTTTCCATTCTATCCATTTTTCCAACCTAATTTCTCCCCCTCTGTACCTCTGCACCAGCCCCCAACACATCCATCACCGGACTTGTACATCCATCTGTTGTCTTCCCAGCATATCTTGCCTTGTTATTGTTTTTCTTTCAGGCTTGGCAGGCCTGTATTCACAAATGGTTTGCTGCCTTCTGACCAATGTTTCAGACTGTCTTGTATCAATTACTGGAAGAGCAGGATGGAGCTGAACGAAATACCAATGGCCAGAACCTCATGTTTTTTAACTCGCTGCGCCTTCTTAGCTGCCTGATGAATGAGGGATGCAGGGCCATAATGATAGCCTGCCTGTCAGGGGCTCCATGATGAAGTTAGTAAAACACCGTCAGTAATCAGATATTTTGGTGCAACCTCAAAGATTTACCTAGAGGAACGCATGCCTGGTCTTTGTTTGTTTGCTCTCACCCGGCCTGGCTGTGCCTCTGATCATGGGACGGCCTGCTGGCCCTGATCCCAGCACTTGCATATTCATCTGGTCTAGGTGCTAATTTGTGTGTTTCATGCCTGTACTCACAAGCTTGTTTGCACACCCTGTTCCACCTGGGCTTGTTTTGGCGTCCTGTCAAAACCCAGGCCAGCGGAACAAACAGCATCTGTGAGAAAAAAAAGTGCCCATGCATGTTTAATTATGACAGGACACTCTCCCTTTCTCTGTTTTTGATTCTCCCCTCAGAGAGGAGGTGCCTCCTCACAGCCCTGCATTATTGTCGCCTTTTTGAAGTATGGCAAGAAAAAAAGGTATTAATATTTAAAGTGCTTGCTGCCATCCCCTCACACACACAGACTTACACATATGTTCACACATCTCCTCAGCTTAATCCGGTCCTGATTTGGGATTTACAATGAAGTATAATGTATGTATTTTGAGATGCATGAATAGCTGAGACATTCAAATGTAAGTGTGTTCTGTAATACAGAGGGGGGAAGAATCCTGGTTCATTTCTGCATACATCGTCCAATTCGATTCTACACATAAGCTTTATGTTATGTTAAGATATTGTGATAGACATGCATCTATCAGGAGATTAACTACATACAAAAGTTAAACTTGAAATTTGCATTCTCCCTTTTTGGAAAGAAAATAACTAATGATACTTAATACTAATAAAACATTTCATTCACATTTTCCCTTTTTTTTTAAAGAAAGATAAATAGCTTTTAGGCAAAGCGTGAAAATGTTTAGGCTAATGTAGCTTTCACTCAGAAAGTGGATGCTAAATAGAAAAGCTTGCTTTCCTTTTTTTGGGACGTCTAGGTACCGTTAGCAGTCTCTCTCTCTCTTTCATTGGTCCAGATATGACTGGCATTGTTATAGTGACCCTGACTGCAGCATAACTTGTTCTTATTTGTAATTCTTTGCACAGCTAAATTGCATTTTTTCCAATATGCATCAGTTTTGCAACTGCATTTTAAACCCAAAATAAACAGATTTCGCTGTGTAAAAAGTATGCTCATAATAACTACATCATGATGCCTTATTGTTAGCAGTCTGAACTGATGATCTGTCAGTGTTGTCCGTAAGCCGACAAGCATAACATTTTTGAGATGCTTGTTTTCTCAATTGAGTTTGAATAGTTTACGGCTATGCTAATAATGTAGACACCCTATCAACATAACAAATAAAAAGTCATCTAATGTAAGCATTTCAACTCTGCAATGTGTTCATACACAAAGATACTGTGTAACTTTAAAATAAACTTAAAGTCATTTTAGATGTTTGTTATTGATGACAAAAGCCTACACGGCTATAATAGTGTTTTAGGACGGCTGTGGCTCAGTGGATAGAGTGCTGGACTTCAAATCAGGGGGTACCAAGTTTGAGTCCCACTGCAGTCAGCATGTCGTTGTGTCCCTGGGCAAGACACTTCACCCCAAATTGCTCCTGTGGGGGATTGCCCACAGTCCTCAATGTAATCTTTTCCCTCCATTTCTGATTCCACCACAAAACAAAAGCCAACTTGCACAGTGCATTTGCACTTTTGCATTGACTTGTTTGGTGTGAAATCAAATCAAATCAAATCAGGTTTTATTTATATAGCACATTTAAAAGCGATTTTTGGTCGAGCCAAAGTGCTGTACATGTAATAAAAACACATTACTACAATCACAATAAATGACAATAAATTACAACAGATATATATAAAAAACAAAATAAAAATAAAAACACAAGGAAAAGTCAGGAGTCGTGCTCCGCTCTAACTAGAAAGCCAGAGAGAAGAAGTGTGTTTTTAGTGCCAGTCAAAATGTGAAGAAACCATAAAAGGCTGACAACATTCAAATCAACATTTTGACTGGCCTTCCATACATGTGACCTCAGTTGTATGGTATCCCATCAACTGAATTATGATATAGAGTAACTTACAGAACTTAAGAGTAATAAAGGAAAGTGATTACATATACGACTTATTTATTCACATCATATTAAAATATGCAAAGTAGTGTTATGGTATGCCTTAAGTTGTACTCCATTTCATTTATCTTAATAAAACATAAAATAAGGCATTCCACATGATATTTTAAATGTATCACTGGTTTAACATTTATAAAGAGGGCATAAATGTTTGGTTTTAAAGCTAAAGTTACTCTAACAGATAGGAAAAAAGAGCCTTTTGAAAGTTCGGTTAGCTCTTTTAAAGAAAATAGATAATATCAGTAAGTTGTATACATGTCGTATGTATACTACATTTATTTGCGTACTGGGCCTCACAGAGGCATGAATCTGAAGTCGGGGGCGAGGTAAACCTCCAGTGCTCAGCATTATAACAGCAGCCACTGCGAGGCAAAACAATAGACTCATCACAGAGCAGGAGAGGAGGAGGAGGGCTTGTTTTCTCACAGGCCTGACCTCTTTTTCTGACGTGTCACATTATGGTTATACAGAACGTGTCTCCTTTGCATACAAAAGGTCAGGAAGATAAATCAAAATCCGCATATGTGACTCGCCCGATTCATCACGGCAAAGAGGGTCAAAGTGTTAGCTGCAATCAGATTTTCCCCTCAAATATAAGATGAATTGTCTTTGTTAGTAGTATCTGCTGCTTTGTACAAACACACACTTCTAATTAAAGTATTCAGTGTAGGCTTGTCCCTGCTATATAAAGGAATTGGGTGAATTTTGTTCTATTACTTCTTACACTTTGGGTGTGAGGAAAGAGACTAATTTCCCCCTCGAGGTCCTATAGATGTTTATTGGCTTAGTGACACTTGTGCTTGTTGGATAATCCGTAATGATGCAATGCTCTGAAATATAATGCTCTCCCAGCTAGTAGAGCTCTAGTTTGGAAGTGGGCCTGTGAGGGTTTTAGCTGCGTCTCTATGTTCCCTCCACCCCTGCTGAGACATTAATTAAGCCTCCTTTCAGATCCTTTTTTCAGTGGTTGCCCCCGTAATGCTCTTGCTCAGTTAAAACCTACATAAGCAGGTGCCCCCATCATCTCACAACAAGCTCCTTAATTAACTTGAAGTCGTAACAAATGGTTACACTTTTGTCTCTGTCTTTGCTCTTTCTCTTTGTTTCCCTCGCTCCCTGGGTTTGTTCGAGTGAAGATAATAAATAAAAAGAAGATACAGAAGAGTCGGTCCTGTCTCTTTGACCCGGCGCCTTTCCTCCGAGAAACGTTTGTCTTCCTCTCTCTGTAGTCTGTCATCTCTCACAGTGGATGATCTGGAGAACAGGCAGAGGTTCGGGAGGGAGTGGAAGCGCTGCCATCGAAACAGGCATCACACCTCTCCCACACACTGCTAATTAGAGTTAATTATTAATACACTTTGATTTAGCCTTGCTCCCCCACCATCAGGTGCCAAAGTAGATTGTACATCTTTTTACAAATGAAAGGAGTGAGGCAAATTGATTGATACAGAAGTTTTTCTTACCTTGCAACTTAAATCAAAGGCCCTGCCGGTTTAATTGAAGGCAAGAGAGTGTTTGAAAGTCAATTTTTAAATGTATTAGAAGTAAAGTTGAAAGGATAAAAGTTAGAAAGTGGCAAACTTTGTGGTTTAAAGAAAAGGCAAAAAAATTATGTGTGTATTAAGGAAGATAAGTATATATACTTTGGTCGCGTTTGCCTTCTAGAACAACGTATATATGAACTTTGTCTGATCCAACATATCCAATAGGCTTGTTTTTAAATCTGCCACCACTGTGGTTACTCCTGGTTACCTTTAGTCAACCCAAACCACTGGGTTAAGGGGATCGGGAGCAGCGTTTGTTTTCTTTCATTTATCATTATGAAACACATGTTGATTCGAAGATGTCAGTGTTTCGATTGATTCCTTATAACCTTGCGTGCCTATGCCATTCTGTGTGTCATTGGGTACAATCCCAAGGACAAATGTTGTCTTGATTAACAGCAGAAAGGACCATTGAGAAGGAAGAGGACAGCTTCCTGTTCCAGTTAGCAAAGAATATAAGTCATTTCCACAGTATCGGAAACTGTGGAACAACCAAAGTTAGCATAACAAGCAACAAATTGATATCTCCAATGTCCAACTTGAGTTTAGTGTTTGTCAGACCAGATCCACCTCCACCCTAAAGGTGTGTTCAGACGGAAATCAGGCAAATTTGAGAGGAAATAGAAAATAAAGTCCATATGGAGCGTCAACGAGATGCTGAGGGTGCATTATTCTAAAACCCCAGTAGTTCGGGAAAATATCCTGTTGGATTGAAAACCCATAGTACGACAGCCCCTTATACCTAAAACAAAAGCTTATGTTCTTTTTATTTGACCTATTTCACAGTCTTTTTCAACTGTTACTTTTAAATATCAGCCAACATGATGTCATATACTGCCGTATTTTGAAGCTTAAGGCCTTCATAGCAGTTGGCTTTTGTTTATGGGACAACAAGCCTTTGTTCTACTGGTTTTGTTCCAATAGGAACTTAGAATATTCTGATTTGGGAATCATTAACCTTCACACCAATGGGCGGTCCTCTGCAATAAGATGTGAGAAAATTATCCGCATAATTTCTATGAAGTTGAAAGGTTTCAACTTAAACACAGAATGTGTGGTTACCTGCTGCTTAATGGATCAACGATGGAAAGAATATTACAGGAGAAAATGCCTGGTGGGAACTGATATCAGTCGATATCTGAGGTGAACCCAGGCAAACAGTTAGTGTTTTGGTCACTTGTACATGTACAGGTGTTAGCTTAGAGCATTCGGCTAGCTAGGAAAGTAGGCTGAACAACAAATATGTGATTGTGAGGCTGCTTAACTTCTGACTGATCTCAAACAGATCAGAAACACAATTTATTTTGGCTTTCTTCATCTAAAACATTAGCGACTCTCACACACATATATGCTTTTATTTTGCCGATTCTGCATCTTTTTAGATCAACTGACTAAGTATTCCAATCACTAGGTATGCAATCCCACTGCCTTTAACATTTTCTTTGCATTCAGTTTGCACATATCGTTTGAAATATCTAAAAAGAACCACAGAAGTTATGCACAATAAACGTCAGGGCGATACGACAGAGGAGGGGCGTAGAAACAAGGTTAAACTCTAGTCACAGGCTGACCCTGGGAATACCAGTGCCGTCACATCAGATGACAATCATCATGTCAGCGCAGAGAGGGATGGACGGATGAGAGGAAGAGCAATGGTGGAAAATGGCAGATGATTTAGATGAGACAGTAATCAGTGATGACGGACGTTAGGGTTAAGACCCCTCTCTCCACTGGTCATGTTTCTGTCTGGCTATAGAGGCTCGCAGGTACAGCAATTGCCCTCTAAACTGAACATTTAAGCCTGGAGAGAGCAGGCAGAGCAAATGTTCTGTTTTCTGCTTACCATAGCTGTATTTCCATCCAAATGTTTTAATGCGCATTTTCAATTTGTGCATAAAAACCTTAGTGAAAATGCCATAAATTCCATAAAATGTGTAATGCTAAAATATTAGTAAGTGTGTTGATGAAAGCAATTCAAACAGATTTAGAAAATAAATAATGATGTACAGGATGCACTTGCCTTCAACAAGGCTTTCTGATTTATCAACTCACAATATCCAAAAACATTAGTGGTTGGAATTATTCAACCGCATTTTCTTTTGCCAATTTTCTTATAATTCTGTAAAAATGTTCAATACAACTGGATGAAACCTGGCTAATGATGCTGAAAACTGGAAAGGTTCAGCAACCTAAAGCTAATGCAGGTAGGTTTAAAGGTTTTTAAAGAGGCTTACATCAATTTACTACTGATACAGTGAATCAGTACATAACTAAAAGAAAACACATCATGTAAAAAACGTTTTCACAATAGATATCAAACTAAAACGAAATGAAAAAGTTTATTTTTAAAACAAGGTCTAAGAGTATATTTATTATGCATTTAAATTAAATAATGAGAAGGTAAGATAATATGTGAAATACTTCCACTTGGTAACGTATTCTCCAGTGTCATCCCTTCTTACGTTACATTAGCTGCTTGCCCTGTTAGACCAATACTATAATCTATGCATTCATGTAATGATATCTTTACCAGTTATTTTAGCCAACATTAGCATGCTTGGAAGGAAATAGCGACAGATTGTGTTTACAGTCAACACAAAGTGGAAACAAAACAAGTGGGACAAACCACAAGAGAAGGCAGTCCAACATTTCTAATAAGCTAACGTAACGTTAGCATGGCTGTGGCGCTAACGTTACTGTCAGTCGGCTCTTGTTAGTTTGAAAAGGCTTTCAGAAATAATTAGTCAGCTTTCAAATCTTTAAAGGAATGTTAGTGTGTAAGTGTTGAATGATGTCTTACCTACCTGTTTCAAGCCAAACCTAGAAAGTTAACAGTATTTTAGAGAATAAATTCTGTTTGTGAGTTTAGGAATGAGAAATGTCATTATTAATGGAAAAACATAAAAGATGGCCAAAAGCCTTTTAATATTTAGAAGAAATACAAATATATAGAGACTGAAACAAGATTAAACAAACAACAAAATCAATTGACTGAAATGTGACTAATCTTTATCTCAAAATAATACCGCTGTTGGGAGGTTTAAAGAAGAAAAAGAACAAGTGAAGAGTACACAGAGAGATGTTCCTGCATGCTGGTCATTTGAAGTGTGCTCTTTAACACCACATCACTGCTCCCACCCTGCAGCAAAAGGCACACTTTAATAACACCTAAGTGACTCACCCATTAAATTGGTCTGACATCTCGGCTGATCCCGTGGTATTCCCAGTTTGGAGGGGGGGCTGCTGGCTTGCTTTGGACTCTGTAACTCATCACCGGGGCCAGTGATAATACCCCTGAACCTGTGGCTGTCTTGTGCAGGGCTTTGGCTCCCATGAAATAGAATCATCACCCTGTGCAACAAAACAAATAAATCCTTCTTCCAAGTCTCCTTTGATATGTAATGAGTCGGTGTTTCACTCTTCTGAGATCTTGTTATGTGGTGTATCAGTGATGTGGCTCTCTGCGGCCTGGGTTCATCCGTCAAACTGGATTTTTCCACCTCAAAATAATGATCCTCTGCTGCACCCAGGGCCCCGCTAAAGTATCTGCTTATTTAAGATGGCTTTGCACCGTTGTTCCGTGTAGGTAACACCTGGCCCTCAGGAGTCGTCTGCAGAGGCTTACAAGTGGAGAGCCCCCTGACAGAGATGGAGACACAAACAAGCCTTGTATCAAGAGGTGGTGGGTTTGTTTGCGATGTGTGAGTAATGCTATGGTTATTGTCTGTGGATTTACACCAATGATGGATGCCATAAAAATATATACCATACTTAGCAGCGGTGTTGGGCTCCAATAACCACAAAGCAGAACCTTACTGTATGTTGTCAGGAGAGACGTTTTAGGGATTCAAGTGACGGAGTAAGTCAGGCTGCCATTCCAGGATGACTGTATTCTGCATAAGCTGGGGATCATATCTCAGATATTTCTTTGAATTCGAGAGACATTAAGGCACGACCATACATACAGGTAAAATATTGATTTTGAATACAGTGGTACATCTTTAAGCAATTGGCTCGTCATGTATTTTCTCCGATAAGTGAAAGAAAACCCCCAAAATACACATACAAATACTTTGTCTATTTACATCAGTTAATTTCTCTTAAAGTCCCCGAATGTAGGATAGGATGATGCCTCATTAGCATATTTAAACACAAATATTTCACAAATGTTGTAAAAAAAAATACAGCAAATAATTGGCTCGATCAGAAATGATCAATCAGGGAAGTTTCACAGAGAAGATGATTCGGTACCACTTTACAATAAGACTACCCTTATAAAGGATTCATAAAGGGTTTATGATTAGGTTATGAATTAGGTTGTAAACACTTTATTAATCATTAAGAACCATTTATAAACCAGTTCTAACATAGTTTTCATACATCAACACAGGCTCACTATTTGGCAAGATGACTAAGCCTTATATTGGCTACTCAGCGAGAATCAACTCAGTGAACAACAGATACCAAGGATGCTGGCTGATGAAGAAGACGAAGTAAGCTAGGTAGCCAATATAAAGCTTAGCAGTACTGATAAATGTGGGCTCACTATTTGGCAAGCAACCGGTCACAGTTGCCCTGTTTATCTCATGTCTTATAAAAGCTTATTAATTATTAATGATTTATAAAGTGTTCACAACCTAATTAATAAATGAATTACAAACTATTCGTAAACCCTTTATAAGGGTAGTCTTATTGTAAAGTGGTACCGATGATTCTTTATTTAAATCTATATTTTAGAAGGTTTTATAGAGGGTTTTGTTGATATGTCATTCATTGCCTGATTTATAGTGCATTTTATTTCTAAAAGCACAATTGAATCAAAAGTCTCAAGTATGGCACCAAAGGAAAACACACATTTTGAACATGGTTTTATACAAGGTTCAGATTTCTGTTCTGGAACTGTATGCAAATCAGAAAAACATAGTGTACCATTTGCATATGTAATAATAACATAAACAAAATATATATACTTTCCTTATTTACGTCATATACTGATATTTATTTGGGAAATATTAAATAATAATACTTTGATATTCATATTTGTTGTACTTTCTCTTGAGGGAGTTAAAGTCAGTTTTGCTTTTGTCATCGAATTCATGATACAAATCTTCATATTAAATTCATTTTTTGTGCGTTTCCGCCTACATATAGCTGAATATGTATAATGACATTTATTATTTTAATTCTCCCTCCTTCACTGATGTATAATGCTAGTGCATGCTACCAGAGATACATCTCATCAGATATGATTACCCTTGATCTACTTCATATCAGGCTGCAAATGGTGCTTGATCTTTTTTATAGTTAAGTGACAATATCATTTTCTATAGAAAAGGCTGTTCCTTGATAATAGCATCTCCCTCCACTTAAACCAAGGATCAAAGTAATATGTCTGTTATTATATGAAGGAAGTAATATACGCTGGCCGATACTATGTTTGATTACGCTATTTATCAAAGCTCCATACACTTTACTGAGTTTTAGGCTAGGGAAAAGACATCTGTCCTGTAGATGAAAGGCCTATTCCTTTTTTATAATAAGAATTCATCATTTCATTCAAAAAATTACAACTTACATATTGTATTAAACCTTTAATCTAGTCTATATTAGCCAGGCATCACAGATGAGGACACGTCAATGGATGGAGCTGCATTGTTTTCAATTTGCTGAAAGATCTTTATCTGCTAACAGTGTCAGTCTCTGCATTTCCTTTACACACTGTACCCACACTGCCTTTAACTCATCTGTGAACAGCTTTTTGTCAGAACAGATCTGGATGGCACAGGGTCGAGTATCCGGCCAGGAGAAACAGTTGGTGCTGGCGTGTTGAGAAACAGTTTGCCCCTGATACCTGGCCTGCTCTTCATTGTACTGTCAGACCCACGGAGGACCCTCCCCGGCCCACCTCTCTATCCTCCACCCTGCTCTCTGTCGTAATTGAGCTGGGCTTTGAGACTGTTTCTAAAACCCAGTGTGTTCCCAAGATGCAACCTTAAGCCCATCTTAAATAATCAGAACACCGCACAATGGGAAGCTTTTCTTGAACCTAGCAGGTAGCCAAACGCAAAGGATCAAGTGAATCACTGAGAGAGGCTCATATCAGAGGGATTTAAATAAAAAGAAACCTTGTTTGGGGCGATTCCTGTATTTAATATCATCATCACGGTAAAGGCCTGTTTTTACATTAATATACATTTACATTAAAGCACTTGCAGGAAGCGTTGTAGTTTTTGCAGCAGTTGTACGGATTATTAAAGCAGAACAGAAAATGTAATGTTAACTGGTTGTCTGGTAGACTCAATCTGCTTAATATGATCTGCATCATTAGCTGCACCTTATCAGCAAAGAACTAAATGAAATCATTTGTTGATGAAATTTGTCTACGAGGGTAAATATAAGTATTTGAATGACAGGATTTCTACATTCTTTTCACTAATACTATCAGCACCAGCCAAACTTGCTGAAAAACTCTTCAGGCGTTGATATCAGAGAGCTTTGAATGAAGAGAAACCTTGTTCGGGGCGATACCGGTCTTTGATATACTCTCATATCTCTGTTCACCACCTTGTGTTCACTCTTCCTGCTCCCTTCTTCATCCTTTGCAGGGAATGAAGGTGATGATTGAGCTTCATTAGAGAGGTAAATAAAGAGGGTGGTGCGTGGCCCCGCTGCCTCAGCTGTGCTGCTAATTAGCGCTGCATGTGGGTTTGATGTGGAGCGCCGCAGAAGGGGAAGACATCGGGGGCGGGCCGAGCATGTGACCTGGGACCCTCGCCAAGCACCGCGCAGCCTCACTCTCTTCTCTCTCTCTCTTCTCTCTCTCTCTCTCTCTCTCTATCTCTCTCTCTCTCTCTCTCTCTCTCTCTCTCTCTCTCTCTATCTCTCTCTCTCTCTCTCTCTCTCTCTCTCTCTCTCTCTCTCTCTCTCTCTCTCTCTCTCTCTCTCTCTCCTGCCTGTGATCACGCTGTGGATCTCTGCATGTTTGTTGGCTTTGCTAAGTCAAGGTCTTCTCATTCATTTTAATGACTGTGCTTGGATGTAAAAAAAAAAGTAATTGATATTCTTACAAGCAAACACCTTCAGGCTCATTAATCAATGTGTCAGTTTCTCCCTGCCATAAAATGTACTTTACAGGATAATTAATTTCCTAATATCCTCCAGTCATCATGAGTGCCCTCAACTTAAAATACTTGACATTTAGCCCTTCATATTCAGCTCACTGGCTCCAAGAGCTTCTATTAGTGGATACTGTAAAAATAGACTAATGTACATAAAGAGAGAGAGAGGGAGATGTTTTGTATGAACCATGTGAGTTTGGGTTCAGATGGCCTATATCTTCACATGTCTTTATTATTAACAGTCTGATAAGCAACTAGAGATAAGACAAAGGAGTTGGAGTGTAGAGACCATGTCCACGACCAGATTGTTTCACACAGCCAGTTTACACTTGGTTACATTTCAAGCCAATAAGACAATGGCAATGGGTTCAGATATTGTATTTCGGCCGATGCATTTTCCGACTTTTGCTCTCCACTTGGTTTTCTTACATGCATGCAACCAACGTGACTCCTTGGGCTACAAACAGAAACGTGTTGCTACTAATTTGCATGCACATTGAATGTAGAATATGTTCATAGAAATGACCAATTGTTTACATTTGTCATTTTCATCATGCCTGAATATGCTAAGATGGGTGGTACAACGTTTATGGTCTTCATTTTAGTATCCACTATGTCATGTATTGCACCTGTAGCTGAGACTGAAACAATTAACTGAGCTGAATTAAATGTTGTTTTTATTTTTGTATATAAAAGAAATACGCCTACAGTAGATTGATCATTACAAGTCAGGTTTCTGTTAAAAACTACACTCAAGCTCATACACTGATTTCTACCTGTTTCAGTACTCTGTGTGTTCACAATCCTGCCTCTGGTAGCTGTAAGTCGAAAACACTGAACATGTATTATCATCAGTATTAAAGGTCCTCAGACGTTCAGCCCGCAGTATGGTGGAGGCAACTGTTGGTCTCTTTCCTCACAAACCAAAAGCCACTGCTAATTAGTGTCAGTTATCTAGTTCTCCTTTAGCATGCTTTGTTAATCATGTAATAAAATGTATTCTACTCATTCAGTGTTTTAATACTTAACTTGTTTTGCCTGGAGGCAACTTTTGCAAAATGACAGGAGACCAAGGGCCAGTTATTAAATTATACATGAATGATATTTAACCCAGACCTCATTGGGGACCTTTATTTGTTGATAAAAAAGCTCTGATATGATACTTTTTCTTCACAAAGTGTAAGTACAAATACATCTAATGTAATGTTAGTTTGTCACATCTGGTACGACCAAATCTAAGCGTCATACTGTAGCTGCACTTTATCAGCAAAGCAGTCAATAAAGAATTTGTTCATGAAATTGTCTACAGGGTTTATATACGTTTTTGAATGACAGGATTTATACATTCATTTCAATCAAATTAAATTCGAGTTGATTTAAAACTACAATCTCCATTGTACTGTGCCAGCAGCCTTACACTCAGATACTATGCATCTTACCTGGCTGAAAAACTCTTTGATGATGTCAATGATTTAAAGAGATATCTTCAGAAACAGTGCCAGAGAAAAATGTGCGATAACAGCATTGTTGCCAGGAATTAATATGAATGCTTTACCTATAGGATAAAATGCTTCCATTTCCCTGTGAGGCAGACTGTGAGCGTGCCGTACCAGGAAGGGATTTCTCCCCACTGTTGATTCTTGTTGATGGCTCTGTGGTAAACCTTTTGGAAGGAAAGGCATTTATCTCCTCAGGCTGGTGTAAATGCACTAACTCCAGTGCTTTCTTGTGTCCCACACCACAGCGGACATCTTGCTGTGAACTTAATGATTCAGCACTCACACATCAGACTGAGAGGCAGGAGAGAACATCGGAATATTTGATTTCTTGCCACGCAACTGAGCATAACTAACACCCGGGAAAATGTCCAATAAGTGATTTGCAATATGCCACCCTTACATTACTCCCACTTAATTTTTTCCACTCGGAGCATATTATAGAACAGCATAGTCGCTACAGGAAAAGGCCATATTTAGCTGAGACGATACCTCAGAGCCACAATGTAACACTCTCATGGTGAATGCTTTCTAAAGGCGATTGCTAACTTGCTGCAACACAACAGTGTGGTGTGTGATGCGCATCACTTGTTCATCAACTTGAATAACCTGTATTTCTCCCAAAAATGTAAGATTTTGGAAAATCCACTTGGTGTCAAAATTAGACGACTTGAGTAATGCTAATTTCTTTTTTTGTAAGTTCAGAGATCCAAGATGTGTTTGTCCAGTCTAATAAATGTTCAGAAACATTGCTTACATTGTTTGTCTAACAGACAGCACCGTCAAGTAGATTTTTCAACTGTGAAATGATATATATAATCATTTTATATATCACAATAATGTTCACTATGATCAAATATCCATGAAGATCGCCTTAAAATGATGGGTACTGAACAGATTTAAAAACAATGTGTGTCATCACTTTGTTTTGCTGCCCTCGAGTGGTCAAGTTGTAATTAATACTGATTTAAAGTTAGCTTAATGACAGGAAAGGTTAACTAGTTCAGCGTTAGGTAGGCATTTCCATAAACATGTCATTTATGTGCATTATTAGGTATTGCATTGAAATAGCTGTTTTGAATTGGCAAATTTAGAATAAAAAAATCAAAAATGGCAAAATATAATGTTTTACTCACTTGAGGTAGTATCTACCTTTGACGAAAAAGATGTAGCCTTGAGTGTTCGCTCAAACATACTTAGTTTAAGGAACCCTTAAAAAGCTGTTCAATTTGCCTTCCGGCTGAAGACTTTTCTTTTGCCGCTGCTTTTAATTGAACTATTCATATCTTAAACTGCACTGTAACTTTTATTCATGTATTTTTTCTTTTAATGTTTATTTTATTATCTTTGCTTATTATTAATGACTGTTTTTAAATGCAATTTTTTCTTAATGTCGTTCATTTTTGTAAAGCCCTTTGAATTGCCTTATGTTGAAAGGTGCTATATAAATAAACTTGCCTTGCCTTAATTTATTTTTATAAATGAGTAGAAAGACTGTGTGTTTGCAAAAACATCAAATAATAACGTACAAGTTATATCCTCAAAGACAGGAAAAGTGATTAGCTTAGCTTATTAACTTGTTTTATCTGCCATGCAGGCTACATAAACTCAAATGAAGTTATTAAACGTCAGATAACAAAACTTCATATAAAAGAAAGTCAACAAGTGGAACATGATTGACAGGAGAGTGTGCACACGCCCACACAGTCCTGGAGAG
The DNA here is from genome assembly GCF_902827165.1 of Trematomus bernacchii. Lineage (NCBI taxonomy): Eukaryota > Metazoa > Chordata > Actinopteri > Perciformes > Nototheniidae > Trematomus > Trematomus bernacchii. The sequence goes on from NW_022987708.1 coordinate 4,867,197, forward strand.
GTCTCATCAGGTCGAAGTGGAAACACCTGGTGAACTGTGAGCATCACCCAGGGCTAGCTTACTGGTTCTGCATGTAAAAACGTTGTATTGGTTGGAAGGCATAGTTTTCACTTTTGACTGAAATTGTTTTGAGCTAGGCTAAACTCTCTGAACTGAACTTGATATCATTTTTATTCATTATCTGTCTCTCCTTCTTTTTTCCCTCTTCATATCTTATTTGAAAACTTGTTAGCCTTAGCCTTCAGTTTTTAACGTGTTGCTGCCTTAGCATGTAGCTCAAGGAGTTCAATAGTTTGTAATTTGCAACAGAAACAGGATTGTGCCGGTCAAATGGATGTGGTGTCCCACTCGGGGCATGTTGTGGCCTGTTTACTGTACATTTGTGAACGCTCCGGCGCCCACTCACAGTCTGAGAGGATGCTGTACAGCAGCTAGAGCTCAGAAAAAAATGTCTGCCTCCGAGAAGCACAGACATTTAAGCTAGCTTGTACTGTAACACCTCCTCCTACTCACTCCTCAGAAAAGTTAACTACTGAGCTGTGTAGCTCAATCTATAGTGACTTTTGTACCTTGACAGATTATGTGCATATATTTCCAACTCTGAAACACATCATTTTTTCTTCATGCTGGTATAATAGCTTAGACACAGTGTGACACTTTTGTTTGCGATACAAATCTCTTCAGGGAAGACACAGCAAGTGAAAAGGGTCAAATGAAACAATAACTAATAGATGTTAACCTACCAGAGGACTTAACCATTTACTTAATTTAACTACTACTTGAATTAACTACGTTTTTTATTGATCTTATTTTGTTAAAATTAAGTTAAATTCAAATATATTTACAGGTAAAATTCAAATACAACTTTTCTTTTAAATCAAGTTTGTATAATGTTTTTGTTCATAATATGCAAATAATGCATTTTTAAAACCTAAATGTGTATGTTTGATAGTTACTTTCCACAAGAAGGAGCAAAAATAGTCAAAATAAAAAAGAAATAGCATGTGCAGGAAAAAATAATGTATTTGCTAGGGCTGTCAACGTAAATGCGTTAATGACGCTCACGATTATTCTAGAAATCTGTCTCACATTACCAAGTTTGACGCCAACTTCTTCCCATAATTCCAGCGCTGATGTTGACTACATGTCACCACTGTAGGAACAGATAGAGCTTGCAGTATGATAGAGCTATGTAGCGCACATTATACAGAGGGAAATCACATAGGTCACGTCATGCATTCTTTATTACAACACACATGTTTTTGTTTTATCTCCCCTAAAAATACAAGTAATATTTGAAACGTAATTATGATAAATCATGACGATAACAATCTGATTAATTAATCACAATCTGTACAAGACTGCTAACAATCTGTGATATTGATTAACGGAATTACATTTTGAATCGTTTGACACCACTAGTTTTTGCCTTTTGTGTCTCACCTTAAAAAAAGTTCTTAAGCTCAAGATTTGTTACAAGTTTTGTTTAAGCGTTGTTTAAGCGTTGTTTAAGCGTGAGTAAAAACCAGCTGACGAATTCCCGGCAGAGTCCAAACAGTAATCCCTCTTTTAGGTCTGTGTTGGGCATGGTTATACAGTTAAGAGGAATATTTACTAAAGCAATCCGCAGTAAACCCTTGGCTGGGGGCTGCAGCAGCAGGTTTGTCACCATATGGTGTGAGCCTCCAGTCATCCACCTAAACTGTGCTGTCAAGCTGCAGCCTTTTAGAAACACCAGAAAGAGTTTACTGATAAACATTTTCCAACATAATTCCAAAATGAGGCCTTGGCTTTATGTACCAAATCTGTTTCTCTTAAATGATTCATGCCCTCCAATATGTTAAGACTGGGAATTATACTTCTGATATTTATTTCATGGTATCGTGCCTTTGGAAACAAATGCAACTTTATGCTGAGGATGAAATATTAAAATCAGATCTGTAAAATAAATAAGTAGAAAGACCAGTATACATATTTACAAGACACATGGTGTGATATTTGAAAATAAATGAGGGCTCATCCAGCATACTTAGAAAATGATGTACAATGAGGCAAAAAGTGCTTTGGGATATTTTGATGAAATTATTTATGAGTTTAAATAAATCATCTATTCACCCGAGCTTAAACTATTTATCTAAAATGAATGCACCCTGCATTCGTTTTCACAGCTCAGCATTTAGAGCTGCTCTCAAACAGGAACTGTGGAAAACAGACAATGTCAATAAGGCAGAACACGGCACAGCCTGCATCAAGAAATAATCAGCCTTTTATTATTTCATTTTACTGACCGTTTGTGACCTGAGAGTCTTGAATTAAATATATTTTCCTTGCTGCTTGTTTTGTGCATTTATTATTATAATATTATTTCAAGACTGCTTTCCACAAGTCAGCTAGTATTTATTTAAATCATCTTGAAGTGATGTCTACTGTTTGAATCTAATTTAATTTAATCAGGTCAAAGCTTATTTTGAAAAAAGCGTTATCACTCTACATTGGAAAGTGGGACAGCAGCCTATATAAAGTATACTGTAGCCAATTAAAAAAGATAAATACCATGGAAATGAGTGATAACATTATTAGGATTGAAAGGAGGGAGAAAACAGGGGGAATTAGCATAAAGTGGGGTGAAAGAAGCAACGTGCTAGTTAGTGTGGATATATGGAATCGTCACACTTCTTACAAATAAGAAAACTGTTGCATTTAAAACATTTATCCCATTTTGCTTCGGCGTATTCCACATATCAAAAGGCTGTTTTTGAAAAGCGCTCTGTTTTATAACTGCAGGGTACACTTTGTACGCCTTTTTACCCTCACCCCCTTCCCGGCCTGCCACCCCTCCACTCTCGTTTCTGAAGAAAGCTAGGTGTTAACACTACAGAAGCAAGAGGAGGAAGAAAGATCCTGCAGGTACCCTGTGGGTATCTTTCAAATTAATCGTCTGGCTGGTCTGTCTTATGTGCAGTTTTGAAACATTAACAAGACCTTTGAGAGCAGGCAAGGGGGGGGGGAGGAGAGCAGGACATGGCATGATAGACTTTAATGTTTTATTGAACAGATACAAATTATTTTGGCCCTGGCCTTCACTGTTTGGTGGAAGTCAGTGAGAAAGCAAGTCAGGGCATGCCATAGGCACTGTGTGGGGACGAAAGAGGAGCGGTGTGTGATGGAGGGCCACTTTACTTATTTATTTATTTCTCAGGAAAACAATACCATGAACAAATCTGAGAGAATAACTTGGTGGACAAGCTTGCTGTAAGTGTGCATTCTAATGTCTCAATACTGGAGAAGAAACATGCTTTAAATAAGTTGGCCATGAAATACTTTGATCTTCCATATGAGCGCAGGAGGCTTGACATGTAGCATGTATCATGTAGCATCTCACTACTGAATTGACAAGTTAAGCTAATGCCTTCATAGATTTATGAAAACGTGTCACAGCAACAATTTGCCAGGCCAAGTGGTGATATATGGCAGCCTGGTCGTGACCTTCATGAAACCTCAGTCCAACTAGCGTATAAAATAAGATGGACCTTTATTAATCCCCGTGGGGAAATGCAGTTGTTCAAACAGCAACAGGGAGAGGGTGACAAAACAGGATAGCACAGATTCACACAGATTAATACAATAAAAAATAAGATCAAAGATACAAAATAAAAATAATAATAATAATAATGAGAAACTATGAAATAAGAAATGAATACAAAAAATTATAAAAATAAAAATGAGCATATATACATAATGGGTCTTATAAACTATGAATTCAAATGAAAATGGACATATATACAAATTGGGTCATATATACATGATACATATTATATATATTAACATGGGTGTGTGGAAACAGTGTGGATGTATGTCCAGTGATTGTTCACATTATTGACCCCTTGTTGTGAAAAAAACGTATATAACACACTACAGAAAAGTTTGCTAACTTACATTGATGTAAAGCACTAAACTGCGTTACAAACATAACTATCAAAGTTGTATCTTCTGGAAGTCTATTTTGAAAAATGACATGTGTAAAACTGATTCATAAAGGGTAAGTGCATAGTTTGAAGCGTATGCCCCTGACCTAGCTGCAATATCTGATGATTGGGGGGTGACAATATGTTGGATTGGCTGCATGCTGTTTACTTAAATATAACTGGATTAAATATACTTGTGTTCATTTTGTTTAGAAATTCTTTCAAAGATGTTTTAAGAGTATAGTTTCTTATTTTGTCATTGAAGTGGCACATGGTACTGCTTAAAATCCTGAAATGATCCATCATGTAAAATATTAATGATTAATGTAAATCAGTGCACTTCAGGCACTCAGTAGTACATTTAACCTTATCATTCAAATGAATTATTCGTGGTCCTAATACTCTCTTATTGAGTGAAGAAGCCGTTCTGCATTATCCATTAAACCTTTTTATTTAGGTCAGCGCACGTTCATAAAGTACATTACTGACCTGAGCAGCAGTGGCAAAGTTTTTCTGCAACACCTAAATCAGCTGTCCATCAGGGACGGACAGCAACACACAGATCCACTGAATTACAGATATCTAATAAAGCTGCTAATTTATAACGGCCGCACCTAAATAATTCACTCAAGTGCTTCTTGGACTGATTGGCAGTAGAACTAAAAGCCCATAAATGAACATAATGCTAAAGTTTCAGCAGAGTTATTACTGAGTCTGCAGGCTTGGGGAGTAACGGATTATTGGTAAAGGGATTACGTAAACACGATACAATTGTTTGTACTGTATTCCCTTACAGTTACAGTACAACACAGACGTAATCAGATTACTGTTACATTTCTAAACTAGTGGATTACAGTGTTAGTAAAAACAAAAAATAGCATAGTGTTTGTTGTAAAGGATCAGATGCTATCTCTTCTCTTAGAGCTGTACTGTTCTGTAGGCTAATACTTTAGAGGCCACCTATCATGCTATTTTTAGGCAATAGCATAGGTCTCAGATATATAAAAAACATGTCTATGAAATGTTTTGCTCAAAATACCAAACAGATCACCCATTCTAGCCATGCCTCATATCCCTCTATTTCACTTCCTGTTTCAAAAGTGCTGATTTTGGGTATAAAGCTCTAAAAAATGTATAAAAAATCAAAAAGGAGGGGGCTGAGCTCATGCGGGACCCGGCAGCTACTGTCTAAACTAAATGCTGCCGTGATGAAACGCCATATCATGGATTATCAAGGATTATTTCTGAAACAGTATGGAGCTCAAAGGCTTTCTCTCTTGCCGGTTATACCACAAGGTGAGTTCCTTTTTATTTCCTGCTTCTTCACACACATGCTCTCCAGTACAGGTTAGCTCTGAGTGTTAGCGATGCTAATGTGAACACCGACCATATTAAGTCCAAAACAGTCGGGCATTGTTTCTGATAGAAACTTTCTGATAGTGCCGTGGGTCCACATTTCCGATATTACGTCATATCGGATGCAAATCTGGATCCAACACCGTCTCACTCCCTGATAGTCCAATAGCGACGCTTGGTCAGGGTCCTTTAGCATGCAGTTGTGACGCACCAAGTCTCCTTCAGCTTCATAAACGGACGCAAAGAGCTTTCAACTGATTGCAATGTATTCCCATCGGCGGCGGTATTTGACGCTCAGGGAAGCACCGCATCGGTCCATGTCGGCGGCAGTTAAAGGCAATGTGAGCGTCCATTCCCATTGGATAACGGAGCATTTTACACCCGGAAGTAAGTATTCCCCTTACTGTCGATTGATTTTACAGTGATATCTGCACTACTCATCAACTCAAAAACACCAGATTATCCTTGTTAATTACACAACATTGATTGGTTTAAATTGTGTACAATGCTTTTGTGTTTTTCCCCTTCGATTCAGAGAAACAAATATTTTTTCGGAGTTTAGGATGGCCGAAGACACTACACTACCCATAATCCTCAGCTATCGTTTAGGACTACACCATGCGCTTTGCTTGATAAACCCCGTGATTAGTCCTCAAGCTCTTTGATTGGATGTTGGAGTGGCAGTGCGCAAAGTTTACGCCGAGTGTCAAACAGCACACTATCCAAAACAGGACTCGAACGTGTCCACCCCCCCACTTGTATTGGTCATGCGTACTGCGTACATAGCTACAGTGTAGTTATGACGATGAAATCTTAGGTCACAGGCTTCTCGAACAGTGCAACACAATAAAACAGATACACAGAAAAAATAGTGCAAGTAAATACAAAAAGAAAAATAGTAAAATAGTGAAATAGTGCAATAAGAGTCTATATACATGTGATTGGAATATGATATAGTAGATAAATAAATGTATTTTATTTTTTGGCCAAAGGACCCTGATTAAGCGTCGCTATTGGACTATCAGGGAGTGAGACTGTGTTGCTGGATCAGCTCCATTGTACCCCCGTTTTTAGAGATGTGGGTACGGAGGAAAAGAGAGAGGGTTTTATTTTCTGACGCTGCGTGAGTTCCCTGACGCACCGGGGACACATCTTTATGTATACAAGACATCAAAGATTAAGTGTGAATCTATACACCTACTGCCTGAATCTGCTTCATGGTTTTCACTTTCTTTGGTTCTTTTGTTCTGTTTTTAATTCAGCAGGTGAACCTATATGTTTATAAAATAGTGTGTGTGAGCTGAACTTTGTGTATTAAACTAAAACGGAGCATTTTCTGTTAGCTCAGATTTTATTTCTGCTTTATTAAACTTTAGTATGTGCTCATGTGTTTCAGTGTTGGTGTGTATGCTGCTGTCTGAATATGCTTCATGAAAGGCAGCTTTTCCTATCAATAGAATCATTTTGATACTCAGTAGATCACATTGTTCTTTTTTCTTACATAATACACTTAAGTAAAAACATCTTATTGACATTTATTTTCTCTTTTATTCATTTGCAATGCATTTCATATTGAGTTAATCCAAAAGTAACTGAAAGTAACTATTACTTTTATATTTTGAAACTCAATAAAGGTAGCTGTTAAAACATTTTTTACAGCTAACCAATTGTAACAGATTCCATTTTGTAGGGTTAGTGTGGGAACATCGAAATGCACAAATTAAGAATCCATTAAGGCGGTGTATACTTTTCTTATACATAACCAAGTATACATATTTCCTTAATATGTCTATAAGCAGATTTCACAACGTTGAATAGAACTGTTATAAATGTAGTTTTGCGAGTCAAATGACCTATAATATATACAGCATGTTGTGCCAACTGCATTATAATCAAGTTGAACAGGTCTAATGCTGTGTGCATGTTGGCTCATGGCTTACTTATACACTTTAAGCAGTGTAGCCATGCTTGTATTTTTTCTGCATGATGAGTCTACACTTATTCCTTGGAAAAAATATGTTTTAATTTAAAGGACAAAAGTGAAGCAAATAGCTGGCAAAATGTACGAATGAAGTGGGTGTTCAGATCGGGCATGTTGTGAAATCTGCCCGTTAGATTATACATTTATTGGGTAAAAGCATAAATATGCACTGATATTGCTCTGATGTATCCTTTCTTGATGATGAATATTAAAACCATTCAGTATATATGTCAGAATATCATGGACCATCTGACAGACCAACTGATAGTACCGCTGTTATCCAAAATCCACAGCCAGGCTTCCAATTGTCGATAAAATACATTCCCAATTGACCTGAACACTGCCCACACACAGGATATTAAAGCGGGATCCCTTAATAAAGGGATGTTGTGTAAAACAAGTGTACGCTGACAGGCTGTGAGGTGAGATGAGAGCAGACCTGGCTGATAAAGCCCGGTCTAAAAGGAAATGACAACAAAGCGAATCCCTACCTTGATTCCACTTGTTGTCCTTAGAGTGCAGTCACTATTTATGCATGTTTAACAGCGCTGCTAATTCAATTAGTGTAACAAGTCACGCTATTCTCCTTTACACTCAACGCTTTCTAATGTGCTAATGAGCATTTACATTGTTAATTCAAGATACTTCTTCATGTTGAGCATATAAAGGATTCCTGTAGGATTCACTGCAGTCTGTTGTCATTAATCCTGTTATAAATGTCCCACTCAGATCAGTGTTGGCACCCAGTCACTGTTTAACACATCATGTACTGCTAATGCATGTAGTTATGAATGCAGGGACGTCCAGGTCTGTCCACTGCGTGCTAATGGCTGTGTTAACACACATGTACATCTAATTGTAAGAGCGGCTGACATGACAGGTGCTTGTTAGTGATCTGCTGTGATGGCACCATGCAAAAAACAGCATTCAGGAGGAAACAGTGAGTCTCTGCAGTCTGGAGAAACTGCAGCACTCAGCGCTGACAGAGACAGAGAGCTTGGTTCTTACATTTAGATTAGTTTGGATTCAACTTCACTTTCATTGCACAGAGTACAAGTACTAATGAAAACCAGAAGTGCACAAGAAGCAGTAATGTGCAGAGTGATTTCTAAAATAATACAAATGAATACATCTGACAGATAGAGACAAAGTATTTACACTAATATCATTATATAGAGGTATAAACCTTATGAACAGCAGTATAGCTAAAGTCAATTCACTATAGAGCAGGTATACATTTAGAAGGTATAATACAGTCAATATTGGCAGAATAAATACAAATATACTATAGACCGTTGTTGACATCTACATTTATTTTAATGATAAGAATGTCCTAGCAGCTGTATTTACCCACAATCTGTTGCTGGGTTTCCTAATGTGATACCTCAAAGTGTACATAATACTGTTTTACTCTCCCCGAAGCCTCTAGTCGTGCATGCTTCAAATGCTTTGTCTTAGAAGTTGCCCTATTAGCTCTCTGGTTGTTTTAACTGCTCACCTTTGAATGAAGCGCCACGCTGTTCAATGGAGAGGGAACGTTTTGTGATATAGCAGCTTAGCTTCAAGCCTTCACCGTCACCTTATCCTGAGAAATAAAATAACAATTAGGTTTAATAAGAATCTAAACATGAAAACTAAAATTCTTATTTAGTTTTAATCAATCATTTAGAAATAAGCCAATTGAATATATAAAAAAAGGTTGTCTTACTGTATATCCCTTAAAATCAAGAAGGCCTTTGACCCCTATGATCAGAAACAGTTAGCCCAGTGCTAAAGAGTCACACCACAGCTGGGAGGCTGTGGCTCAGTGGTAGTGTGCTGGACTTCGAATCAGGGGATAGCAAGTTCGAGTCCCACTGCAGTCAGCATGTCGTTGTGTCCCTGGGCAAGACACTTCACCCCAAATTGCTCCAGTGGGGATTGTCCACCGTACTGAATGTATGTAAGTCGCTTTGGATAAAAGCGTCTAACAAATGACATGTAATGTAATAACGCCAGGTCAGGGGTCAGTTCTCGCCGGGGTTGATTGTTGCTCTGTGTGACTGTTCTCATGTTTACATCACATTTCTACACACATTACATTTCTGACTTGTTTCTTATTGATTAATAGAGTGCCACAGTGACGCGTCTTAAAACACGGAAGTAAGTTAGCATTTTACCACTTCCGGTTCCTTCGACACCCTACTTTTATAATTTTCGAATCGATAGATTTATGATTCGAAAATTATAAAAGTAGGGTAGACATGTGGATATTATCCGGCTGAACAAAATGTGATCTGTCTCTTCAATTTGTGTCAACCACAGACCTTATTTCCAGCTATTTTCCAAAATACTATGGAGAAATTGCATTGGTTTTATGTCGAAGGAACCGGAAGGAGTTTACTTCCGGGTTTTAGGACGCGTCACTGTGGCACTCTATAACAAAGCAATTTAAGCATGGGGATATTGTGTTGTGATGTCACTGCTCAGGTGGGGATGATGAAACAGTTTGTCATTTAGCAAACAAAAACCATATGTTTGCATTATCTGATGTTTGAACTAAACTTCACTCAGATGGCACACACATCATAGGTTGGTTCATTTTAAAACTAAGAGGTGAACTAGTTGTATGTCAAAAAATCTAATGATTTAGAGCCATTGTGTGTGTGTGGCTGCACATGAGCATTCGTTTTACCATGGATCATCAATAAATACTTATTTAATAAAACAAATATGCAGATCGGTCATATTACATATCCCATACATTAGTTGTAATATCAGGATGCCAAATAAGAGAGAAAAGCAGCTTACAATATTTGCTAAGTACCTGCCACAACACCAGTGAAGGAGGAAGACAAATTTTTAAAGTGTCCGCGTATGAATCTATCTCTGGGCTCTGAGCTGGAGACAGGACATGTTCCTCTTGCTCTCAGATGTCTGAACTGCAGTTCCTGTGCTCAGAGGAAGAGAACAGAATGGCGTCACATTACAAGTGTTCCCTCTGTGTCCGCTCTTCTTTTATGGTGGATTGTGTTGTAGCGTGTGACACGTCCCCACTTCTACCATGGGTGGAGCGATGCATACATTAATGAGGAGGGATGATCTGCACTTCTCTCAGGCTCAGCTTTGTGGGGCCTTAATGTGCATGAACATTCCATCCTCTGCCATAGTGAAGCCTGCAAAGCAGCCATTACAGACCATATTAATAAGGGAGAGAAAAATGGTTACGTGGAAGATGTGCGTACATCTGATAGTACAGTTGGAGTAAAACTTTAAATCAAATAAAGTCTTTGTATGACCACTATATTAAATCAATAAATGATTCATTCTGTAGCCCTGTCAGTAACATGTGGTGTGAGGGCTGGCAGTAACATGGAACACGGTTAGGAACAGGTCAAAAGTGATAATTCGCCTGAGTCTGGAAAGATTCTGAGAGAGAATAGAAAAAAGCGTTGTTTGTTTTTTTTAAGTCGACATTCTAACTTAAAGGTGGGGTAGGTCATTTTGGAGAAACCAGCTCGAGATCGCTAGAATTTGAAAGTACACAGCCGGAAAAAATCTGCCACTTCCTCACAGAGCCCCTCCTCCAACACACACGAACGCGCACATGACCAATGAGGGCACGAGATAAGTTTGTGCACAGATGGAAGGCTGACAGGCAGGTAGGCCATCCAGTTATTTTAGCCGGACTCAGGACCACAGCAACACGATCAGCCATGACTCCGGATCCCGGCGTAGATAGACACTAAAAAGAAATTTGGGGAAGCTGGGTTATTCGGAACATGAGAGTACACAGGTACAGACAGAGAGAAGGAAGAAGTAAGGTGTCCCCCGACAAACTAAGCCTATAGCAGCAAAACTAGGGGCTGAATCTAATCAGCCCTAACTATAAGCTTTATCAAAAAGGAAGGTCTTAAGCGCACTCTTAAAAACGGATAGGGTGTCTGCCGCCCGAACACAAACTGGAAGCTGATTCCACAAATGTGGAGCTTGATAAGAAAAGGCCCTGGCTCCCATTGTACTTTTAGAGACTCTAGGAACAACCAAAAACCCTGCATTCTTGGAACACAATGCCCTTGTAGGACAGTAGGATATAATGAGTTATTTAAGGTAAGATGGCGCCTGCCCATTAAGGGCTTTGTAGGCGAGAAGAAGAATTTTAAAAGTAAACTATGATACACATACATACAACAAACAAACAGTGGACAGGGACCAGTCCAGAAGGAGAAGTAAAGCTAGTAGAAATGTAACTCATAAAACAAAAGGAACGCTTACAAATTCAACAAAATACCATATTCACTCAAATAAAAGTATAAAAGAAACACTTTGTGGTGCTTAGAAATGTATAAATCACTCTGTGGTTTTCGGCTTTATTTTCAAAATGAAACTCAAGGACTTTTTAAAGCCGTGTTTAAAGTTAAGTTCATAGGCTATAATAAAGAAGAAATGTTGCTGCATTGCTTCTTAAGCATATGTCAATATACATTATTAGATCAATACATCAGTCTTGAGTTAACTACACTTGATTGATTGTTTCACATTCATCTTTTTTCCTGTAGTCGTCACTTTGGATTATGTTATCGTCATTATAACAACACTTCTAAATTGAAGGCCTGAGTGTGTGCAGAGGAAGGAGTGTGTTCACTAGAGGAGGGCTTGTGTTGTTCAGATGTGACTCTGTGAAGTGTGTGTGCTCTGTGTAGTGTGCAGCAGCCTTGTCTCTTGCTTTGAACACTTGACATCATTGATTTCTCCTTACAGTGGCAAAAGGAGCAGTAATTAAGAGCCCAGGCCTGCGCATTGATTGGACTTCCTGCCTGAGACTTCACACTGACAAATCATTGCAGCTCCTCCCAAGGGGTCGATCAAGTAAGCCCAGTTTTTGTTTTTAACAGCCGTTACGAAAACACCAGAAAGACAGTATATCCTGCACAGTAAGGGACTGTACACAAATGATTAGGGTGTGAATGGGAATGAAAAAAGGGTAAGGCTTAGGAACAAATGGGTTATGTTTTTTTTTAGCTTTGCCAAAGTAAGGGTATTCATATTTTAATTTCTTTAATAATTACATTTTCCATGTTTTTGGCTGTATACGTCAAACAATTTGGTAGTGTGTACATGTAGCCAAAAAACAGACACTCAGGCCCTTAATGCATAAAACCAATCGTTCTATTATCAGCTGTTTAATCTAGAGCCCTTTTAATATTTCAAACCAGAAGAGTCATTTTTATTGTTTGCACTTTAGGGTAAACACATGCAATTTTCCTGGTTTCCCGCAAATAAATGAATCATAATCAATGTTGTTGGTTCTCAGGCTGTGAAAATCTACCAGCATTTGGTTTACAGGAACAAATAAACAATATTCATAGGGCTACATATTTCTAAAAATATTATAATGAATATAGTGAGTCAAGGGTAAATTGGGTGGGCCTTGCTTTTAGGAAATGAAGCCACCCCAATCATTTGAATACACTCCCTAACAAGAATGAGCAAATAAAGAAAAGCAGGAGCGCTGGGGTTATAATTAAAGAAACATCGTGATACCAACAGAAATTGTGAGTTTGCAACAACACTAACACTGTTGCTACAGAAATATTGTCTCACGATGACAGTAGATGTGAGAGCAGACACATAATGCCAGAAGCCGCTTCATTACAAAGACGGAAGAAGTTGCCACCGTTTCAATGGAAACAAACATTGCTTTAGGCCTCTTTGTAAACAGCACACAGCTGCTATTTCGAGTGATGGGAGCTCCACCTTGTCACAACAATTCCCTTAAAGAGGAACAGTTTAATGTCAACAATATTTTATCCATCTGCCTGCTCATGAAAACCTCCCAATCCACAGGGAAAATGTTTCTCCCATTGCAAAAGGAAAAACACAATCGGAAAAGAGAACATCAAGCAGGGATTGCAGTCAAAGGTGTAGCATTAGCCCGACTCAATGAGAGCTTTTGGTGGCACACATCCATCTGTTCACTTTTGCATTTTTCAAAGGGGTGTCGTGCCTTCCGTTATTTCGACATTTCCATGCAATTTTCACAAGGAACTCCTCGGAGCGGCGCCAGCTGACTGATTTGCATGGCCACCTCTTGAGTAAAATGGAGGTATTCCACCTGCCAGGCTGCGCTCTTCTGAGGAGTCTGATCGCTCACAGCTAATCTGATCCATCCAATTTGCGCTGATAATGAGACAGCTTGACAGGGACACAACGGCAATTACTTTGCGAGGCATATCGTGTCGCAGTCTAATTAGACAGGGTTATATATTTCAATTGCACCTATTGCATCGGATATCATACTCTTAATTTCTGCAAGACAGACCTGAAGGCAGGGTACAGCTGTTTTAGTGGCGCTCACGTTGTTTTCTATTATCCTGTTGTTATTTTAGCCATCAGGCTGCACAATCAGGGGCTAACCATGTAGCCCATCAAAAAAAAGGAAAACCTGCGCTGAGCACTAATATTGATAATATTTGCACTATATATGTACATTTACCGGTTCAGAACGCATGTCATTCTTGTTTTTCTATTCATACTATAACTACATGTTTATCTTTTTTATTTGTATTTGTTAATATTTTATTTGTATATGTTCTATCTCATGTGTAGTATCTGTGTTTCTGTCTTATTCTGTTGCTGCTTCAACACCTGAATTACTCTACAGGGATCAAAAAAGATACATTTTATAATTTCCTCTCTTATTTCACCTACTTTTTCAACTGGTGTTTCACCTTTCCTTATTTGTTAAATGTTATCGGAGTCATGGAGCAGCTGATCGCCCTGAGGCTGGGAGCAGGCCCGGGGCAAACAGCCTACCAGCCGCACAATGAGAGAGGAGAGAGAGCAGAGGTGAAGGTGAGATCAACAGAGGAGATTTGATATCTTCCATCATCTTCATCAGGAACGGGAGATCACTGACACTGAGATGGATGAGCCTCCATCCTCAGCACTCCAGCCTAATGTGCGTCATGGAGATGTGGTTTCTGGGGAATAAACCACACTGCTGAGCTCTGGAGGTTTTGAACTGTTAACAGCACATAGGAGAGATAGAAGAGGCGTCATGGAGAAGTGATGTGTCACTTATGACTAACACTGATAATTGCAATTTCTCAATCAACAGAGAGTCAGAGTTAGAATCAGAAATACTTTAATAATCCCAGGGCGGGATTGTTTTTGTGATAATGAATACAACATCAATAGAATAAAATCAAATGAAAACATTAAATTCAATTCGTCAACATTTACAATTAAAATAGAATAGGATATATAAATGTAAGAAATGAATATGTCTAATAAAGATCAAATAAAATAAAAAGAATAAATATTACATAAATATAAAAAGTCAATATGCTGGATCTACAGGTTAAAACATTACATTTGTCCATATTCTGAGTGTTGGCACTACTTTGCATCATAATATCTTATTTCAGACAAGATGAAAGAACATATTAATTCAAATGTAAGTGTTTATTTAACTAAATGACTAACAGACACAAACATGCAAAGACAGATGAAATAAAAGCTTTTACTTAATCGTGGCATTATTGCAGAACATAACCACAAAGAAAAAGTCCATACAAAGTAATCCTGAGAGAAAGGGAAAATCATAATAATTGTTTAATCCAACTTCAAACAAGGAAAAAAGTGTCTTAAGTATGATTTTCTATGAAAACCATAACAAATTCCATGTAATATTAGACGCTCCCACACAGGCAGGGAGAGACTTCAGGACCTTGGACAGCAAACATCCAAAACCATAACACAGCTGAATAATTCAAATATGAAATAGTACGAATGTTGTTTGCAAAATTAAAGTATGTCCATGTATATTGTATAAAATAGCCTGATGTGAGATGTGGAGATTTAAACCATCCCGCATGCCATTGAAGGCCTTGGGTGTTTCTCAATGTCGAGGACGCTTCCTTGGTAGGACATGTCTTCCGAGTCACGTCCTTCAGAAGCGAGGCAAGAATCCTTCCTCGGAAAACAAAGAATTGTGGAACAGGCTAACAGGTGTGCAGGTGTGCTTCATATGCGAGGCCCCGCCTTAAATGGAGTGCGATTTCCGCCAAAGATTTTGGAAATTGGTCCGTGCGCAAAGCATTGTGGGGATTTTAAGACCGCGGAGGATAGACATGTGCAGCCTCGAGGGCGCCGGCCTAGTGGAACAGTCCTTCGGCGGGACTCGGTGACGTAGCATCCTTGAAATAGTGGCTCTGGAGGAGCCTTCCTCGACATTGAGAAACACCCGTAGTGTATTGAACGTGCGCTCTCCCCTGAGATGCATTTCACTAACTTGAATGTCTTTAAAGACGGCAGACCTCTATTGATTCAGGCCAAAGGACAGAGGAGACAAGAGTATAAATATCAAACCAGGGTTATTCCATTGTTTCCAGCTCTGAATCACAAACTGTCATATCATCATCTTCACTTCATTCATACCTACCAGTTTGTATACCTGGTTTATACACAGCAGATTTGTAATGTTTCATCAAATAAATTGACTCATAAACTCATAAACTAATTTGCCATTTGTAATCTGAATGCAAACCCAAAACATTTCACACTGAATAGACGTTCCATTTGGATAAAAGAGCAGATACTGATTACCTTATACCTTAGCATCATCATCATGCAAAAGTATTTTACTCTGATTATTATAAGTATCATATAACAGAAAACACTTAATAATGATGTGGTGGTATGATGTCAGAGGTCACTTTTGACACTCAACACATTGAAATCATTCCATATTCAAATCAAAATAAGTGAAGAATGCCTCGCTGAATACATGCATCTGTATCTAATCTATAGCATTATCTCCACACCAGTGACAATGGTGGCCTACCTATTTACATAACCCACCTTTTCTAATATAAGATATTATATATATTTGTGTTGTGCAGTCATCCCATCTTAAGTGGCATGTACTTTTAAGTTACTTGTCATCCACATCTGAAGACCAGCCCTAATAATCAATTTACGAGAGGAGCTGCCTCCTCTCAGCGGTTCAGCGGTCCTCTCAGTGTGAGGCCTGCTCAGATATGAACATGTTATGGAGATTTACAGACATTTGCAATATTTAATTGGAGTTTGTGTGCATCTCTGTGTACGTCTCTGTATCTACTGGCAATGTGCCGCGCGAAATTAAAGCAAAATTCTTTGATCTGATATAAGATTTGAATAGTGAAGATTTAAATATTTAAAATTCTTCTGCAGTGTCACTTTGATCTCTGCAATGATTAATAGGGGTTTGTTATAGAAAATACACTAAACGGATGAGGGAGAGCCAACCCACTGTAATTGAGAGTTCTCTCGCAGAGTGAGGGTAAATTACACATTTTAAAGTAACAGGGTAAACAGTTCATTTGAATTTTTATTTCATTCTTTTATGTTTAATGAGACAAGAAGACAGAGAGCGACTTCAAACACCCCAATCTAAAGTGGAAAAGATTGTCTCCGTGCGAGAATGACACTTAGAAGGGAAAAGTGCTTTCATCGTTTATCATGATGATTAGGAAGAGGAGGCTCTTTGTCTCCCATCTCTGCCTTTCCAAGCATGAAGTGAGAGAAGTTGGCCAACTCCTGTGAAGGCAACATCCTAATGCTGATGCTGATGGCATGGACTGTTGATTGTGTGATGCTCTCCTAGCAGCACCCCCACCTTAATAAGAAGCACTGTACAACACCTTAAGAGCAGTGATACACTGACACATGATCCCTCACTTTTAATCTGTTTAGCTGTTTGGCAAAAGTTCTTCATTCCTAGAATTAAACTAGTATAAATGGTGTTTAAGCTTCCCAATATTTATTTGTTACAGTAGGTTCATGATTTCATACAGAAACACAAAAGCAGGCTTCTTCTTCTCCTGTGATCCTCAGGTGACCTTCCAGGCAGCCAGCTACAGAAGCTAATTGAGCTAACATTAGCACAATGTGTCGGTTGCCTTTGAACATTTCTAGCAGGATACCCTGATATATTCACATATACAACTCCGCCAAAAGTTGATAACATTATTCAAATGTAAATCAAGATCCAGCATTGTTATAGTATAGAGGTAGTAAGAAGGATACATTTAATATCAGACTCTTTGCTCACCTTTTTCATTTCATTTTTCACTTTATCATAGGACAAGGAAACAAGGGAACAAAACTCCTTGGCTAGAGTGGAACCTTTGACGTTGTGGTTCTGTAGCCTTCATGTATAAAAGGTGAATCTTTAGGTTCCACCGCACCCCCGATATCGGGGGGAAAAACGCGCCATCTGAGGAAACAGTGTCTGAGGGCATCTTACTATTTAATAAACTATGAATGTTTTATATCCATGTAACGGGAAGAAACTCATCTAACTGATCTTTTTTTTTTTTTTTTTTTTAAAACCCCACAATGCTAACGCTGAGTCTCTGAATTAGCAACGAGCGAAAAATGCTAACAGATTACTGCACCGAAACTCACTCATAAAACCTTATTATTTATCCTGTCTGCATATCCAACACATCGATTCGCATCGTGAGATGACACAGAATCGATGGGTACATACATTATCACTCTATGATAAGAACTCGCGACTTTATAAACAAAAACAGACATCAAAACATGTGACGCTAGGTAGCTAAAAACGCTAACATGGTTTACCTGTGTCGTAGTCTGGTCAAAAGTGGTCTTCAATGGCATAAAAACGATAAAAACGCTGCTGAAGTTAATCCATAGGTCAATCCAATGTGTCTGTGTCCCTTTGAAATGATTTCTCATAATCCATAAGCAATAAACCTGCTTTTCCGTTTCCAGATGTCAGAGCGAGAGATAGGTTCACTGCAAACCTGCATGTGCAAAGCCCCCACCTTTTTTTTTTACCATGTGTGTGTGTGGGGAAATTCCCCTTCGATTCTATTGGCTCTAATGGTCAAAAAGAGATGTCAATCACCAAAATCGACCAATGGGTTCCAGAGAAACGGTAAAACCCCCATTTCCACCCAAATCACCTCAGAGTTGGAGTTGTTTTTGCTAAACCTCTCTAAAAAGGTCAAATGTCACTTGTTTTGCATCAATCTTGATACAGGGTACTTATTATATGTTGTACTTTGGATTCCTAAAGCTTTTAGTCTACCTTACTATCATCCAAGGGTAGTTTTTACTATAAGTAAAAAAGAATGTTTGGACGGACACTATCATTTACAGTTTTTTACTATGTTCAATCTGAATTATCTTTAAAATAAAAAACATCTATATTGATTCTGACTCTTCTCCATCCAACTCACAGGTTTATCATTACTTTGAGAAAAAAGATTATTAATTTAACCCTTTTAGAAGGGAAGATATGGTCATTTGTTCTGGGAATGTCATTTTCGAGCCTGAGACCTGAAAAACAGGCTCAGGGCTTAACAGGTTAAACCCTGCATTCTTTCTTATGGCCAGTAGCAGCACTTGTTGCCAAATAGGTCCAGCTGTATAGAAGTCTATGAGAAAATGACCCTAGTTCTCACTTGAATTATCACCACAATTAACATTTTTATTATGGATTTATAACCACCAGTATTTTTAAGTATTCTTCAGTAGAGCATGATGTTTTGCAAACTTTAGAGCAAAATAGACGTGAAGCAGATTATGCTTTAGGGCGTGGCTACAATACCTTTGATCAACAAGTCACTACCACAGCAAACAATAGAGACATAGCAATGTGTGTCCCTCTCCAGCTTCAACCTCTCCTCCAAATATGGCCACTTCTGGCTAAAGAAAAACAAGATGGCGACAAACAAAATGCCAAACGACATGCTTCAATAGAAGCTTGCAACCTTTATTTTATACAGATGTGTATAATGCTATTTTGGATAATTGACTAGTAGTTGACTCTGGTTGTTGGCTAACGTTAGCCAAACACTAACTGCCTCCAGGACCAGCGCAGTGTGAGAAACGATTAGGCCTTTTTTAATAATGTATATCCGCACAAACTGATGTAATAAACTTGTGGATTTGGAAGCTACATTAGTTTAACCTTCTAAAGAAGCTTACAGACCGGTTACTGTTTGCTTACTGCCAAAAGTAGCAGGCTAGTTAGCCGGTCATGCTAACATTGTCAGATAATATTAGGGCATTATTCCATCCTTTTGGTTTTGGAAAGGCAAAAAAAGAGAAAAAAAAGAGAAGAGAGTGTTCCCAATATATACAGCCAAATGCATACAATACCAATAGTTTGCTATACGATTGGAAAATCCTTCTTTGGATGAAGGTTATGAAAACGAGGGGTTACGTATGGTAACCCTTGTTATATAAACACAGGCGGAGCCCTCTCCTGGACTCTATGGGTACTACCTTATCATGCGAGCATTCACCTACTGAGAATTCTATAGACGGAGCCGGCCCCGGGGCGGGCCTACCTGAATGCGTGCACAAGCCCACCGTATATAAGGCGGACACGCCTCCCGTTCCCGTCATCCTACACTTCTCTTCAGCGAGCAGCATAGGACAGACAGGGCCCCTGAGTAGAGGGCTCGGCCTGTGTTTATATAACAAGGGTTACCATACGTAACCCCTCGTTATATCTCTCACAGGCTCTGCCCTCTACTGGACTCTATGGGTACAGTGGGCGGAGCCCCGATGTATACACGCACTGTCGTCCCACAACAACACTGTTCCATCTCACTGTCTCTGACCGGCTTTCTGGTTAGTAGCCGCTGCGCCTCACTCACCTTTCTCTCGGTCGTAACCGTGGAGAAAAAATTGGGGCTGCGGCTGACAGAGCACACCCTGACGCGCTTACCCCGCGGAGGTGCTATGACGTGGAGGACTCCCCCCCCTGCCCTAAAGCAGGGGGAAAGAGTCCTCCAGCCCCTATGGGCCCAGTGCGCGTCACGAAAAACTTAAGCGCATTACGCCCGGGGAGCGGGTCAGATGCCCACTGACCCACAGTCCCCCTCCCTCCTCACCAGTCCTGCGTTGCCCCAGCAAGCACAGACGATGAAAAGGAGCCAGACATGTCTAAGAGATAAAACTTTATGAAGGGACCTGGTGTTGACCAAGATGCCGCCGTGCATATGTCCTCCACACTCACGCCGTTAAATAAGGCTGTTGACACAGCCATAGCTCGTGTAGAGTGTGCATGGACCCCCGTGGGGAAGGCTCTCCCCGCCTGTCCGTAGGCATGTGCAATGCACTCGCAGAGCCATCCTGCCAGGCGTTTCTTGGACAGGGCTTTCCTCATCACCCCGCCCCTGAAGCACACAAACAGCTGTTCAGTGTGTCTAAGGGCAGCCGTGAGCTCCACATAACACGCTAGCGCACGCACCGGGCAGAGGAGGTGCAATTTAGCCTCCCTCGCCCCACTATGGGGTGGAAGATTAAAGCCCCCCAACTGAATAGCCCTCAACCTGAACGCACTCCTTAGGCTCTTGGGCACAAAGGAGGGGTTCGGTCTGAGTGTCGCCCCGCTCTGGTCACCCCGGATCACCAAGCAACTCGGGTGCACCGATAGAGCGGTTAACTCGGACACTCTCTTGGCTGACGTTAACGGCCCGTCCACACAGCAGCGTGCGTTGAAGCTTGCCGGCGGGGGGGGCTGAAACTCGACCAACAACCAATCACATGAATCTCCCGCCCCGGACACACAAGCACGCGGTTTGATTGGCTAGAGCTTGTACTGGCATATGATTCGATTGGCTGACGCTTCCGCAGAAGCTTCAAAAGTTGAACATTGCTCAACTTTTGCAGCGAGCAACGCGAGCAAAGCTACGCTTCGCTCCCACAATGCAGTTTGGCGAAGCGTGACGTCACCCCATTCAAAGTGAATGGGCAGAAGCGTTGAAGCTTCAACGCACGCCGTTGTGTGGACGGGCCGCAAGTAACAATGCTGTCTTCCACGACAGTGCTTTTAGGGAGGAGAGCTCCAGAGGCTCAAATGGTTCTGAGACGCCTCGAGCACCAGCGGCAGGTCCCACTGCGGGGCGGAGGTTTGCACTACTGGGCGCAAAAACCGCAACCGCAACATTAGTGGCTGAGAAAAGGCTGACCTGCCGTCAAATCCCTCATGGCAGGACGAGATGGCTGCTGCATACACTTTCACTGTGGAATGAGCAAGCCCTCTGTCCACCAGTAACTGTAAGTACAACAAAATAGATCCCAACTCACAAGATAGGGGCTCTATTTTCCACTCCTCACACCATCGCAGGAATCCCAGCCACTTAACAGGCTGTGGTGGATCCCGCTCTAGCTGCCTGGATAGACTGAATAACACTATCAGACAATCCACCCTGTCTCAGCCTGTCCCTCTCAGGAGCCAAGCCTGGAGAGGTCGGCCCAGAGTGGGTAACGCCCCGATTGCACCTGCCTCTTGAGACATCGCGCCCCAGAACTGGGGAAGCGCCCAGGGCTGGCCCACCTTAATTTGTGTCATCCCTGAGTACCACGGAGCCCCGACGCGATCCGGCGCTACTAGGATGATTGACAGACGTTCTCGCCTCACTCTCCCCAGGAGAGGGAGAATGAGACGCAGCGGTGGAAAGACGTAGAGCAGCTTTCTTGGCCATGGCTCGTGTGCAGACGCGTCCCCCCCCTAAGGGCGGGTCGTCGCTCAAAGCTATGGAGAACCACAGGGCACAGTGGCTGTTGCGCCGGCTGGCGAACAGATCCACCTCTGCTGTCCCGAATCGGGCCGAGATCTGCTTCACCACCTCCGGGTGAAGCGTCCATTCGCCTGGCAGGGGGCCGCCCCTCGACATGAGGTCGGCCCCCCTGTTCTCCAGACCCGGGATGTGGAGGGCTCTCAGAGATAACACCACCTCTGAAGCCCATAACCACAGCCTCTCCGCTGTGGCCAACAAGGGGGCGGAGCGGACTCCGCCCTGCCTGTTGATATATGCCACTGTGTTGCTGTTGTCGCTCCTGACCAATACATGTCTCCCTTGAATTAAGGGTTTGAAATGCTGGAGGACCAACACTACTGCCCGTAGCTCTAGGAGGTTGCTGTGCCGTGTTTCTGTTGGAGACCAGCGCCCACCTATGGCTCTCTTCAGGCAGGCCTCTCCCCATCCTGTTCTCTGTGAACACTGTGATGTAGGAGGTCACGTGTCCCAGTGGAGACCCCCTCCGGAGGAGATCCGGGGACCCCCAGAACCGGAGGTTGCCCTCCACTGAGTCGTTTGTGCCCCTTGGGATCTAAACGCAGGCTGGAGAACCACCTCTGCAGGCGGCTCATATGCAGTAACCCGAGCGGGACCACAACTTGAGCAGCCGCCATGAGACCCAGAGTCTGCATGCCAGTTAAAGCTGTCACTGTTGCCCCCTGTCGCAGCCTGCGACCCACCCGAAGCCGGGACGCACGCCTGCAACGCCTGTTGGTGAGGTATGGGGGTGCTCTTTTCCCAATTGATCGCAAAGCCCAACTCGGTAGGACCAATTGTGCTGTGCAAGACATTGCCTGTTCCCTGGACCTGGCCATGACTATGAGGTCGTCCAGGTAAAAGAAAACTCTCATGCCATGGACGTGCAGCGGCTGGAGCGCAGTGGCCACACATTTGCCCTTCCTCTCTGTCTTGAGCGCGCACAGCAGACACTGCCTGTTTTTGCAACAGGGCCTGAACCTCTTCCGAGAGGAAACCTATCTCCCCTCGGGATGATAGATTCGCCTCTCTTATGCCTGTGAACGGAGGAGGGATGCTGCAAAACTGGAGTGAGTAACCCAGTCTCAGTGCCCCGTCCACCCACTCTGTCAGTACACAGTTGGGCTTCCATTCCCCATAAAACTATGTTCAGGGGACAGCTGTGGGGGCCACAGCTAAGAAGCTGTAGTACTCTCTGGTGGCCTACTCCGCCGCCACACCTTCCATAACAGGAAGATTGGCTCATCGGGGGCTGACACAGAAAGGGCCGATTTTCTACTGAGGTCCTTGAACGCGCTCTCGGGAGGGGGGGGGGGCCATCATAATGCCGTCTCCTTGAAACGGACATTATGGGGAAAATGTGGCATTGTGGAGAGAGATGACTCTCACTCTCTTTTTTAACAAATTGTACAGTGTCCTTGGGTGTCATGAAAGGCGCCTAAAAATGAAATGTATTATTATTATTATTACTCTGGGATAAATGCAATCGTTTTCACCGAATGCATTTTCCACACACACATCACACTAGAACTAGGTTACAAACCACCATTCTTCTGCGGAGGTCCCTGAACGCACCGCGGCCACTCTCACGGGGGCCGCGCACCCTCGTATTAACGCTGTATTTCACCCACGGTGAAAACGCATTAATCGGAGCTATTATACTAGGCAAGGTTTGTTTTCTGACAACAGCCGGGCAATAGCGTCTCTTGAACCCGCACAGTGCTTTGACAGCACTTCGGTTTATTCCACTCACGTGCGCGCGCCCACCTGCTGGCTCCTATACTGGAGTTTACAGCGGGGGCGGGGAGTGTGGGACAGTGTTCCTACCTCTGGGGATGAGCAAGAAGCAGCCACGCTTCGACTACTTCTCACCCACGTGACCAAGGAGATCGATCCAAAGAGCCCTTCAGTAAACACGGGGGCTCCCAGGAGATCAACACGGTCCTTTTGGGACATCACACGGCAGGCAACGGCGGCGGCCACACCGCAGACCAAGCTACTAATTCGGCCTTGCCAAATAATCGCTCTGATCTGGTGAGCAATGAGCGAGATGCTCAACACACCCGCTCCGCCGCCATGGTCATCACCTAGGGGGAAGTACAGCCCTGGGCGGTGGGCTTCCATGGACGCCGGACCCGGAAGTGCCCGACAACGGCAAACGGAGCCATCCTTCTGGAATGGCGAACGTGAATGGCACCGCCTCGGCCATATCCTGGTCCCCCAAACACTCGAAGCAGAGGTGGTGGGGATCGGCGCCCGACATTTAAGCCAGGGCACGAAGGACAGGTCCGGGTCTCTAGAAGTGGCGACTCCATGGAGGTATGATAACTCTTTCTTCTTCAAACGTCTTACCTTCTCTGCTTCAGTTGTTGCTCGCTGAAGAGAAAGGGATGACGGGAACGGGAGGCGTGGCCGCCTTATATAAGTTGGGCTTGTGCACGCATTCAGGTAGGCCCGCCCCGGGGCCGGCTATGTCTATAGAATTCTCAGTAGGTGAATGCTCCCATGATAAGGTAGTACCCATAGAGTCCAGTAGAGGGCGGAGCCTGTGAGAGATATAACAGTGCATTTCATGAAGCATATTTATTTATTTTTTTATAAAATGTACAATTTTAGAGTTAAAGTTAAGGTTCTTTTGATATATTATTGGCCTTGATTTGTCAGGTCAACCTGTCAACCTTTATTTATCTTTTAAACAAATTATATAATAAGTTGCAATGTCCAACTGATATCAAAAGTGAATGGAAATCTACTGAACATAGTTTTTATTTGATAATAAAATTAATATGATATTTGCTTTGAATTGATGTTTAATTCATCCCCATCGTATTTAAATTCATTAGCATGCAGAGGATGGAATAATTGTGCCCAGTTTATTTTCTAATGCTTCACTGACTTTGCCCAGTTGAATATAATAGCCGTGTAAACTGTGCATTAAATTAGAATTCCTCTCTTAAGATGAAATCTTTTTTTCCCCTTATAAATATTCAAAGTTAGATCACTGTGAGAACAAATATGGGACATACTGTAGCTACGCTGCTGTTTTCATCTGGCATGAATGTTTCATTTATGTATGTATTCAGAAAGCCATTTAAATGTCTTCCCCCACTTTGAGCAGCCCCTAAAATCAACATTGAATGGAATTCCGCTTATTTGTAATTTGTTTCAATCCGACTAAAGAAAAACAAAGATTTTTTTTATACCACTGAACACATTTTCCTGCCGTGTAGCCTCAGCATTCACCTCCACTTGACCTTCCATCACCAAACACACACTCCTTATACTCTTTTTCTTACTAAACACATTTTTAACCGAAACAAATATGTGTGTGTGTGTGTGTGTTTGTGCACACTGTGTGTTTACGCAGCGCTCGTCTTAATGGTGGCCACAGGTCAGTGAAGATGTCTCCTCAGAAAGGTGACCTACTGGACCATGAATTTCCTGTCTAACATTTCAGGCGGCGTTCCAACCGCTGTTTCCAATTGTTGGGGCACACTGCGAGAGAGCCACCTGCTCACCCTCTTCTCTGATCAATGAAGATGATTTCTCTCTTTTTTTTGTGACACAACCCAAAAGAGGTGGTATTGACATTTGAGGCTGGGGCGTGAATCGATAGCAAGCAGTCAAGCCGTCTGACTGAGCAAAACCCATAAACGTCGAGCCCTCTTGTAGTGGTCGGAGGATTGATTGATTGTTGGAACGGCAAATGTTAAGGTCGGGTGTCAGCTCGTGTTGTTTCCTTTCTCACAAGCATTTTGTGAGGGGGAAAAGTTCGGAAAAATTAGAAAGAATGGAGGAGGCAAAGGATAGCCCTTGGTTGTCATTAATTAGTCTATATTTTACAGTAGGTACAAGGTCTTATTGAAATCAGTTCAAATTCAGTTAGCAGTTAAGTGATAACATGGTTATAGTGTGGTAATAGCTTGATCATATTTTGCTGCCATGCACATGAGTATTAAAAACTACTAAGTGTATTCAGGTAGTCACTCTGCCCCATGATGGTGAGTTTTGTGGTGGTGATATTTATTTAAATTTTAAGATGATTACCTAAAGTCTGAAGGTTTTTGGTTGTCAACAACAACCTTAGTTATTTTACATTTTATTTATGATGATACATTGTTGTTATGGCTGTAACAACTAACTACTAACTAAAATCACTAACACTAATAACAACATAATAATTTCCTTCCAGAAATGTATCTAAATTATCAGATATAATAAGGTGTAATGCATCATTGGCATATTTAAAAACATATTTAATACAATTTGTAATTCAAAATAATATTTGACTGAGTTTGTATTCATAAAGGTTCTTCCATTGTGATAATAATTGTTGCTCTACTCACCTGTAGTATTGCTCTGTAATAATCACCACTTTATTGTGAAACACCCAAATCTAGTGTTATTGAATGATCAAGCTGTAATAACATTACTGAAGGAGTAATGTTTAGTTATGTGTAAATGTGTATAACACGGACATAGGGACATCTTTCTCCCTGAGCAGCCACCTTCCCGCCTGCCTCTGCCTGTATGTCAGTTCCTCCCTCAGAAGGTAAAAGCCACTGACAGGTCTGATTCAGTCATTGTGCCTCTCAAAGTATCTTTCCACACTAATCAAAATGACTCTCTGTTAAATAAAGCATGAAAAAAGCTTTTCCATGAACGGTGTGCTGGAGCGGAAGTCCTCCTGCCTGTGACGCTCCATCATTAATCAACAGATTGGATTCGGCTCAGTGTTGAGCAATTTCCTTCCTGCACTTTAACCCAAACATTAGAATCAAGAAGGACTCACATCTTTTAAAAGTGAAATTAAAAGGTAGACTGGTGGCATTTCTCTAAAGATAGGAGAGTTTCTTTCAGTGCCGAGACCTGCCAGGAAGTATCAGTGAGAGTTGCTGTCAGCAGGGCTGGTAAATGGTTTAAAGACGGTGGGGGGTTGACACGCTGCATACTAGATTGTGGTCTGAATGGAAAGTTGGCACCCATTGGTGCGTGTCTTCACTTAACAGGGTGTGGCAGTTAGCTCTCTGCACTCATCACATGCTTTATGGGTCAGGAAGTGATGAAATGTTGCATAAAATCGCCCAGATTTGTGGTAAGCAGCTGTTATGACAGGAAATAACAACACAACAAGCCTTTCACTGTCATCAGACAAGTATTACAAGCCTGATAATTACCACTCTCAATGCGGTATGTATCCGAGCTGTGTGGGGCAGGAAATAATAGTCCCTATTAAATTGATTTTCCTCAGCTGTCTGTTTGTGTACTGTAGCATGAGAGAGGTAAAGGGCAAAGTTTCGGAAATAGAATCAGCCCTGTCTTTTTCTGCTCAGTGTGTGAAAATAGTATTGATTAATGGTCATTGCCCCTTTTTTCCACGCAGAATGATGTAAAGACCCTGTCAGTTACCATCACCTTCTCCCAGAATGTGTTCCATCAATCCAACGGCCAAACAGGCGAGCACTGGCAGGTGGCACATATTTCACCTGCCCGGGCAAAATGGGCCAGTAAGTGGGACAAGGCAGAGGGACAAAAGTGACACATAGGAAGGCGACAGCTTTTCACACCTGGGAATAATGGTTTTGATAGGCGTCCTGCTTGTTTCGCTGCTGTGGACTGGACAGAGACCAAAAACGTGTGATAATATACACAATTAGCTCATGGCGCAAAAAGACCCGGGGCCTTCACAAGCCGGGGCAAATCTAAACTCCACCTTTCAGCAGGAAGCGTGACGGCTCGGCTCAGCACAACGCTGGAGGAACACCATGTTTTGACACATCAAGGATACAATTATTGGACCCTAAAGCCATGCTTGTCCACACATGCACCCTCACAGTCAGACAGAGGAGAGTTGTGGGAGCGCTGCACTTAATTTCCACATCACCACCAGATCTGATTCTCCATGTGTGACACGGAAAATAATACAAATTATCACCAATACAATACACACATGTATCTAGAGATGCTGCATACATGTATGTTGTATCCCTGTCTTGTCTGTTTTGTGTCAGCTGATATTACACAACTTCAAAAGTAAATCAGTGTTAATATCACTTTGGATGTCCAATTTATTCCGTCACAATTCCCCTCTCCCATGTGTTTTGTAGAGGAAGCTGGCCCTTCAACAGACAGTGTATGTGTCATCATCACTGTGAGTACATGCAGCTATTTTTGTTTTTCACCTGACCATGTCGACATACTCCACACATGAATGTCCTACAGTGGAGCTGAGCCTGACAGGATGTGTGGGAGCAGGACGGGCCCTTTTGATCATCTCTATGGGCATCCCTGAGATGCTTCAGCTTATTATCAGAGCCTCTTAAATGCTTCCCAGCTAACGCAGCTGTAGGCCCCGAAAGAGAAAGAAGGAGAAATCAATCAATTCATGGCTGTAATAAGGTGGAAGGAGGATTACATATACATGGTAAACCCCACACATGAACATTAATGGTGTCCTGAAGCCAAAGTCAGCACAAATCACCTAAAGGTCGAATATGAAATCAAAGCATTACCAGGATTACCATGTATTAAGATGTATAAGACACTGACAATGCTGCTAGTGTCATAACAAATACATTACGCAAAAGGAGGCATTGTTTTGTAATGTTTAGTCTGGAACACTGGAGCATTAAAGAGGCCCTATTATGCTTTTTAGGTTTTCACATGTAGTGTGTAATAATGTGTTTGTGCATGTACATGGTCTGCAAAGGCTAAGATCCCAGTGTTCACACACATTCCTTTAAGGACTGTAGCCTGCATCTCCTTTTAGATAAGCACAGTCTGTATAGAATAACATCTATTACTTCTTGTTAAATGCTAGTTACCTGCAACGTAACACTAAATACATTACAATGGGAACCTTTTGTCAACCTTTCGTTTGCCGCCAACCAATTATGGTATAAGCTAAAAGAGCACTTAAAGAGTGCAACGCTCTGCAAAGGCCCTTTTCTTAAGTGGAAAATAATGCATGTATCCGCCATGCGATTTGGTCTGCTCCAATATGAAATCATTTGTATACTTACAGTGTACCAATGTAATAGCTACTAGCAGAGGCATCATTGCGAGGGAAATATTATAGCTAAGGACCAAGGACCCCATCATGGGAAGCCCTCAAAAAGCCTTGAATTCAGTTTTAATCTGCAATAAATGTTAAACTAAAAGCACCATATTTAATCTATAACTTTGGCTGTATGTTTTTATTTCCATAACATGGATCGGCCCAGTTGAATTGAATAGCCTTGATTTAAATTAGAATTGTTCTCCCTACAATGAAATCCTTTTTCTCTTATAAATATTCAATAACGTTCAGCTTTGTGCAAACAATATGGGCTCATCATAACATAAACACAGCTATGTTACAGCTACAGTAACACAGTTCCCCCCCTCCAAGACTTAGTCAAATGGTTCGAAAATATAGAGTAAAACTAGGCAGATATTTATTTTATTTTATTTCACTGTTTACTTAGAATGGACAATGTACAATACATAATATATACGATATGAAGCTAAATGCACAGGTTACAGAGAGGAAGATCAGTTGTAGTAAATCATAACCTTTGTTTGTCGAAAATGTAACTTTGATCATTGCATGTTCCCCTTGACTCATTGATCCTGTCTTGTAACCCATTAACAGGTCTCTCTAGTCAAATAGATAATGTACATATCTCAAGAGACTCTCATCAGTGATGTATGCCCTCTTAAAAGTTCCTACCTTCTATTCCCTGACCTCTGGCCTTCTTGTGCTTGCATACTGTATGTTTCCTAGGTACCAAGTCAGTATTTTATAGGTATATTACATTCATTTTACATCACACATAAATACAAGGGTTATAGTGTTGAAACACAGGTAATTACTCCTTATCAACTATAGCCTTACAAATGACCATTTCCCCAGTAAATATGGAGGAACACTGTTGGTCCTTGTTCCCTCATGGACCTCCTCTCTGGGCCGGGGCAGGTCTGTTTATGGCAGGTTGGGATTAAGGAGACCAGATCCAACCCGCTGTTTCTCAAGGCCTGAAAGAGCTGAGCCTGAGTTGGGTAATTAAACTGTCCATACATGGGTCCTTTCCTCTTTTTTTCTCCTCTTGCCTTCTCTTCTTGCGGTTTAATTTATTTGGACAAAGGGCGCCCGGTGGGCAGGCGTCCTGCTCCGCTGTGAACGCACGGCGAGAATGATGCAGTGGCTGGAAGATTTCAGAGGTTGGGGTGAAAAGGTAGAGCCATCAGGGATGAGCCAGGTTAAGCTATTTAAGTCAATATTGCTCACCCCGTCTGACAGCCACAGTAACACCTTGCTGATCCATGAGGCCTATGGACAAAGAAGGCAGGGTCTACGTCTCATCAGAGAGGGATTGTGGGCTTCGGCTGCTCCATAACGGCCGGAGGGGCAGAGGTATGTGTCCGGGGGTCCCCGTAGAGCAGGCATTACAATGAAGGACTCACTGTTGTTGACCTAGCCCCAGGCCACATATGTCACCGGCATATCCATCAATACTGCCATGTCATTACATTTGCACTTCAAAAATACAAGGTAGATAAATTATATCGCCTTTGTCAGCAATTATATGCAGTATAACCTTTGACAAATCTGGGCAGTTGTGTTTGAAATGGGATTTAAACGTATTCATGATAAGTTCCTTTGACATGTTAGCATATTGTTGCTGTTTATTTATTTGTTGACTTATGTTTTGAAGTCTCGAATTTGGCATGTTGGATACATCTTGTTTGTCTAGCTAGCTTGGTTAGCAAGTTGCATCCTCATTTCACATTTCAGACGTTTATATTTCGTGCACATTTTAGCTAGCTAAATCATGCATTGTACCTTAATAATGAGCTGTTGCTTACTTTTGAGACCTGGGGGTTGCTCCTTGGTTCAAACATACGTTAACCACTGCTCCTGGTACTAGGATGGGTTAAAAGCAGATAACACATTTCACTGTGTGTGCTGTGTGCTCTGTATGTGTGACCCTTAAAGAGGGTTTCATCCCTCCAATTCAATCATCGATCAATTCCATCCAAGAGGGCACACATTTGAACAAAATGTTGACGTTCTATCAAATGTTTTTATGTGCAAATTGAAAATTACATAATAATTTGGATTGAAACATGCCTATTTATGCCCACATTTACACAAAATGTACTCGCTGAAATAAAGAGTGTTCATGCTAAATTGTTAATTTATCAAAGTAGATTTGTACTGTGTATCTTGTAGTATGGATTTTCTTTAGTAAGAGCAACAATCAGCAGGCGCTGCACATCAGCCCTTGCATGGGGTCATCGTCCCACCTCTTCCCAAGCTTATAAAGTGTCCCTTATCAATATTTTAGCACATCAATTGTAACCCCTTGGTAAACACATCTCCTACTGAAAAGTAAATTATCAGTGGACACAGTCACTGGGGATTGACTGTCTGGGATGCTGTCAAAGCTTTCTCTCTTGTGTTTGCTCTATCTCACACACTCTGTCAATTCCATCTTTTGAGAGGGGGACCAATAGAATCCAGCAAAAGCTCTTGTTGAGGATTTTTCAAACTAAACAATGCCCTGGGCAAATTGTATTCTCTGGAGAACTGTTGGCCAAAGTAAGATATGCTTCAATTCCCAGAATCCTGAACATTGTACGGTTCAGTTAGAGGTCCATGTACACCAACAGTGTAGAGTTACACTAAATAATATATTGTGAGGAATTCTGTTAAAGACATAGCTTTCTTATCGAGAGTAAGATCAAAAAATGAACACCAAACTCTTGTCTGTACTGCAAATACCAAGTGACACCTAGTTGGTTAGCTTAGCTTAGCATAAAGACTTGAAACCAAGTCATAGGGAATTATACCGGGTGTTGAAAAAATGGTCTTGTAGTGGTCAAACAGAGGTACTACATCTTCCTTGCCAGTCACGTGACATCTTTTGGCCCAAAAATACTTTTTGCATTTGACTTACATTGGGAAAGAGACGTCTGTAAATCAGCATTTTTTTAGGTAAAATAATTTCACAGTCTGGAAACTTGAATAGCCCTTTTTTAATAAGGTCCTAAGAGTTGTGAAATGCAGTAATAGCTTGAATCCAGAGTTATTTACCTTTTCCCCCCATCTGTCCAGGTCGAGAACAGTGTAGCGTCTGGGAGGCGGGGTTTATGAAAATGCAAGTACGCATGCTCTATTGGCCCAAAAGATCCAAAAGATGCGAAAGATTCCCGGATGATCCAGGAAGGATCCTCATAATGTTGTTCTCGCGAGTCAGGTCAGGTGTGCTAAACGTTGTGGCTTCATGTGGAGTAAGGTGCAGGACTTATCCTCAGCAGGATGAAGTAACATTCTGGCTTCCTGTGTAAATACATGCTTTAAATTGTGAGTACTAGTGTATAATCTTCTTTTAATGTATAAAGACGTGTTCACATGGGTTCTTTTTGTAAATCTCGATAATTGTGGAGCATGCAAAAGTCTGATTTCCACTCCCCCAGGAATTTGACGTATCACGCCTTCAATTTAGAGATTGTTTTTTGTGTTTCCCCATGATGCCAGAGCTGCTGTCATTACACAACCTTTAGGCACAGCTGTGGCTATTTGTATTTTATATTTTTTGAAATATTCAGCTTTTTAAACTCTTTTTTAAACATGTAACTCCATGGGAGGAACCTTCACATTTTTCGCTCAGGGCTCATTTAGACGCTTCTTGTGAGACTTGTGTTTTGTTTCGGTAAAAATGGTTCATATCGTGAGCTGAGTTTCATCCCGTTAAGTGGGTATGACACATTAATAGGTTGTTAAATGTTAAGAAGCCCTGAGACACAGTTTCGCAGGCGGGGGCTGCTGGGCTTAACAGGTTGAGACCTTTCACATTTTTATGATCATATTTAAGACTTTTTAAAACTTTTTAAGACCCCGCGGGAACCCTGTGTTACAACATCTCATAGCAATCCACTGTTAATAACATTTCAGCCCAAGTCACGGAGTAGCACCATTAGTTGCATCGCTTTTCAGTGGGGCACAGGCATCCAATCAAATCAAACAAGGACCTTTCCACTTCCTTCCTGTTCTGATGTAAGGAAACAAAGACAGGATGATCATGTAAAAGCTTAAAGCTAAAGGCACACTTGCTTACGATTACTTGTTTGACTCAAATCAACTTTTTTGCCTGTTTATCAGGTGATCACCAGGTTGCACATGCAGGTGATTTTTTCTTTTTATACCAACATGTCTGAAGTCTGGTATCAATTGTTCCTTTAAGTACGGTATGTTAACATATTTTCTGTATCCCATGTTGTGCTGCTTGTTACAAAGAGACAAACAGTATATTTTGTAAAAGGAACTTAATGCTGATTAAGTGTATATTTGTGCTGCCAGCTGCAGCTGATCAGGGCTGGTGAAAGACCTGCAGAGAAGAGAGCTTCCTCACACTGAGAGGAGGATGTTCATCGGTGTCTGAAGTGTCTTCAGGCAGGCAGAGTGAGCGCGCAGAATGATTACCTTTTAATCACTCTTAAAAACACAGATTATCATTTTATAGCCAGTCCTTGCCAACCAAATGTCTGACTGAGTCTATTCATTTTGTAAAGGGTATTGATGTAAAAAATGAAGTACCATTTTTTAGTTTTAAAAATATGTATTTATTTAACTTGGTCTGAAATAGGGAACATGCAGCACGCTAACCAGAAGGCCTCATCTGCAGGGCTGTGCTCATGTGATGCTGCTCAGGGAGAAACAGACCTTACACACCCAGAGAATATCTAAATATGACTGTTGAATATATGTCATGCTGTGGAATTTAGTGTCTGTAAAAACAACACTTGCACAAATATAAAAATGCAATTTAATGTAGAAATGACCTAAAACAAAAAGCACATCATAATAGTGTGTGGACTGTTTTAAACCGAAAAAGTGCTTTAACCAACTGAATCAATTTATCAGGAGTGGTGATGTGAAGCCCCAGTCACATTGTATGGCACATTACTGACTTTGCTTTCTAAAAACCACCTCAACAGCCACAAGCGAGGCATTGCTCATGTCATCTGCAAATCACAAATCGTAGCTCTTGACGCGAACCGCTGCACAGAAGCCGAGTGCCAAAGGGCTGCGGCCAGAGCCTGCTCCAGCCTTTAAAGTGGTTTGAAACAGTGAGCAAAGGAGGGGCACAATCTGCCTCGGAGCCTCACATAGACAGAGCTTCAATCTTCAATGGAATGGAAAAAAAATAAAGAAAAAAGATGAGAAAGGGGAAGAAGCAGTAGCGTGGCCAGCTCATCCATCATTTCTCTAAAAGGTCAGGATTTTGTAGGTGGAATTGGGAGAGCGGCGAATTGCAGATGCACCGAACAGCAGGGTATTTTCCGCTGCCATGACCAGCTAAGGAGAGCTCCTTTAAAACACATCTGCCAGTAAACATTTTGGCCTGACTCTGGGTCATCTCTCCTGTCTGGACGAGACCCAGCAGAGCGTGAAGATGTACCTGCACAGACCCTCAGACACACTGAGTCACTGCAGACTCCTTCAGCCCCCCCGCCTCCATCCTAATTGTTTTTGATGATACATTCTGGATATTTTCACAGATTCTGAAGGCTTTTCTCACCTAAGGAAAGAGATGATATCAACAAAAACAAAAAAACTGAACTACTAAAAATGTGTAAACTAGAACCGTCCATTTAACCAAAAAAAAACTCAGTATTGATTTAAAAAATACATCTATCTGGAACATGGCCTCCATCTTAATTGTTTTGATAAAACGTTCTGGATATTTCCACAGATTCTGAAAGGCTTCCTTACCTAAAGAAAAAGTTGTTATCAAGAAATAATAAAAGACTTACATTCTAAAACTAAAACAGGCCTTTTTACAACAGAAACTCAGTATTGATTTAAAAAACACTGTGTATCTGGAACATGGATTTAGTAAATGACAAAATGTGAAAATACAGCAAATTAGTAAATGTCATTCCAAATGATATGTAATTATGTCTCAGAGGTACATTTGTAAAAAATGTTTAGAAGAAATGGGGCAAAGAAATCACCAGCGAGAAGTGAAGCCCATCAGCGGCTAAGTGCCTCTTTACCTCCTCCAACCACCAGAGACGAGCAGAAAAGTGACCTTCTGGCATCATGGAGGGGAGAATCTAACCAAACACACGTCACTCAGAAACACACACACCCTTCTTTCAGAATGTACTGTACTTACGGAGGAATTCTGTACGTTCGGAAAGCACTTTCTCCTCACTGTCAGAGTGATGAAAAGGTTGCTCTCTGGGAGAAAAGAGGGGGACAGATGTGAGCTCCGTTGTGCGTCTCTCCATCAGACACCCGGGGGACGCCCGCTAACATCTGGGAGGAATTGTCAGTGGGATTGATACAGTACCCAGAGTAATAAAAAATGTATTTCCATGCCTCGATGTAAACACAAATGACCTGAGCCATGATGCATTTGCTTAGATCCGCTTTGATTCCCCTTCCCGTCCCTCGCTCATATCTGTATCTTCCTCCTGCTTCTTCTCCATCTCATGCGTTTCTTAAGCAGTGTGCACACAGTTTGAGCAAAGTCGATAATTGCAAATAGTCCTGCAGATCGTACAGATTCAGCCTTAATCACGGCCAAATTCCTCGAGCCAGCTGATCCTAAACACCTGTTTAACCCTTCTGTCCTGCTCACTTCTCCCCCCCTTACTTTGTTGTTTGCGGTCTGCTTTAACTGCTCTTACATTAACACAATAACCTTTAATTATCACCACATTTTATTTAACACCCTTTTAAGCTGTGAACAATGTCTCAGAATGCTGGTTTACATGAATGGTGGGTGTGTACTATCTGATGATGGAACATAAACTACACGGAAAAATCTAAAATGTTGGCTTTAATTCATTGTAATATGTCAAAAAATTGTACGTAACTGTATTAACAGGTTAGTTGGAAGCAATAACATTAAGTTGAACCTAATATTTTGTATTTAAACTTAATATTATGCTTTCAACTATTTCAACTTAATATTATTGCTTTCAACTAACATAATACAGTTATTTCAAATCTGTTGACATAATACATTTAATTAAAGTCAACGTTTTTTTTTTGACCGGGAACACCATGGGTGTTACAAAGTTGACTAAATCATCCAAAATTCAATGAAAGTGGTGATCAGCAATTGTACATGTTCAAATGTCTACTGTGAAGGATATCATAAAGCCTTAATGCAATCGAATGTAAAACAAAAAAGTTATGATTGATGACCCGAAGACAACAGGAGGGTTAAAGGCGTCTTAATATCTGAATTTGAAAAAGCAGATGGCGCATTGTTACTTTTCCGATAGAGATATAACAAGCTCTAAATCTGCTACAATATTTTGAACAGCCTGCGCGGATGGCTAGACAAGTAAAAGAGAAGTGATACATTAAACATGAATTGTTGGAAGGACACAGACGATATAAAAGCATGCGGTGACAGGGTCACAGCTTTGAGCGGGACGTGAGTGGAGGGGACAGATTTGCAGAGAGCCTTTTAATGCGTGCGCTTGTGCTTAACATTGTTTAGAGCTCAGTGATTTGAGATTACTACCACAGGGGGTGGCCCAGGGGCATTTTATGATGAGCTCCGGGGAAATAACACCGATAATACACAGAGCTCTTTAAGGTGGCCTAGTCTTTCTTCTGCAGGGGAAATCTTTAGCAAATGTTACAGAGATAAAAATGTGTGTAAATAATTCTTAGTTAGTGAATCTTTCCTTTGTAATAACAGTTATTTGAAGTTACGTTTCCTGTGGGAACACTTTTATGTTGCACATCTTTGTTTACTTCCTGTTATTTATATATAGCTCTAACCAAATAGCACTTTTGAGAGTTAATACACAATTTAGACACGCTTTGCGCCATGTTGTTGGTAACTATGGCAACAATTGAGTTGATTTCTCTGTCTTTTTTTTTTATGTTTAAGTGAAGTATTGTGTGACGTGATATTAAAAAAGGTCATTGTGTTGTTTTTATTATCCTCAGGTGTGTTTCTCACTCAAAGTTTTTCCTTATGTATTGTATTTGATTTATGTCTCAATTCAATTATAGTAAAATAAATGGAGGAAGTTGTGTTGTTTTTATTGCCCTTATGGTTAAAATAGATGCCAGAGAACAAATCAGACGCTTTCTGTCCCTTCTTCCTCATCTGCCGTCATTTTTCTGCAACGAGTCACACCACGGCCGTGACTCGTTTCACAAACACAAGTCCAATCTGCTCATTCAGATGGTTGATGTTTAAACTGTGCAGCATGTCTGACTCATCCAGACCCACATCAGTAATCTCCTCTTTAACCTCCTTAAGTTGTCAGAGAGGTATCCCAGTCGTGGCCTTGAAAGTTGTTCCATGGTTCGGCTCCTCCGAATGATGCCTGGGATTCCAGCCTCCAGGGACCTCTTCATTATCTGTCATTAAATGTTTTTAAGTTTGCATAATTGATCTTCTCAAATAAGTCGTCATTGATTTATGGAGGTCTGGGGCTGAAGGAGGAACTCGTTAAAAATGCATAACCCTGCAACGCGTCTTCACAATCCATTAGCTGCTCCTGGACCCGGAGTCCTCCATTGATTGACCTTGTGCTGAGAATCTCATGGACTCTGCATTTTTCCCTCTTTTAATGCACTGTGGGAAGAAGAGTTATGTTTCAGCTTTTTCCCCCAGATAGGTCTTTTACTTTGGTTTGCTCCCTCTCCATCCTCTCTGTTTCTCCCTCCCTCCCTCCCTGTGTCTCTCTGTTTCTCCCTCCCCATCTAAACTGAAGACCTTACTCTGAGACGATGAATAAATAAAGCATGTTCCATAAACAGCTTTCCACTATTATTTAAGCTTCCAGGACCTCGCACTCTGACAGCCTGCTTTCCCTGCCATCAAATTCAAGTGTGTACATTTTCTAAAAGGCTCTGAATGTTTTATGATGATTTCAGGGAATGATGGAGTAATAGCTGAATAGGGAAGCTATTACTTTTAATATTTATATAGAGTGCTTTGAATGATTAATGTGACAGTATGTAAAATCAGAGCTGCGGGACGTATGTTCTTCACAACCACAGCCATTTGGCAAAAAATATTTGTTTTCCTGAGCAGCCCGCTCCAAACTGTTGTGAGCGATCCGTGGTGGCGTGGGGGGCAACAATCTCATCCATTCATTTTAATCTCAACTTGAGAAAAGGCCATTCTTGGAAAGCATTAGTTCAAATATGGAGGATGTCTCAAATGAAATTGCAACAGATCTTTGAGAGGTTTTAAAACTCAAAGGTCAAGTCGTCACAATTCCTGAGTCTGGATCTCCGTTTTATTCCCTCTAATACTGGACATTACACTGTTTCTGCCATGTGACACACTATCAGTGCACTGTATGGAAGTCCAGTCGATCCAAATTATTTTACATATTATGAGAGCCAATGACAGTAATTATTATCTCATAATAGAACATTTAAATAAATGTTTTTATAAAAGATGGTAGAAAAAGAAAGAGACTGACCATGAGTGTTTCATTTTGTTTTCTGGCACAGATGGACCTATACCCAAAAACTGTATTATGGTATTTTGTTTATATTATGCATTGTGGTTTTAAATATAATTAAGCAATAGCTCACGACAGGCCGTGGTATATGCTCATTATATCACAGCTAAGGGGCGTGGTTCGGCCCGACGCGAAGCGGAGGGTCGACAACCCCCTTAACTGTGATATAATGAGCATATATCACGGCCTGAAGTGAGCTATTGCTTTTATAAAACGGTTACCAAGTGTGGCAATATGAATGAAAAATACACACTCTAATTTAAATAGTTGTTATTATTAAATAATGATGTTCAAAATAAAATAGTCCGTCCGTTGCCTTCTGCACAAAACATAGTGCGAGGTGGTTGCTATGCAACAACACTAACAACAGCTAGCGAACATATTAGACAGAGAGCGTTGATCCATTATTTGGCTATTTATTTACATTAATGTGTATGTTGCCGTTTATTGTGCACCCACTGAAAAACTGTCCAGCATCAGTAGCATGGCTTACGTGGTTACTTGTATAGGCTGAGGTTGTTCTAGGCTGTTGCTTGGCGTGGCGAGAACATTGCTCCACTTTCTCCGGTCCCCGAGATTCGGCTTCCAGTAGCTCTGGAGAGAGCTTTCGCACCTGTGGCCGCTAACGGTCATAATTTCTCTGCTTTGTTTCAAGACCCGCATCAGAAAGCTTTTGAATGGTGATACTTTTCCAGTTGGTCTACCTGCTCTTCACGTAGCTCTACATGTCGTCGTTTAGGTGCTTTTTGTTCTGGAGATAGGCACTCCTCAATCCACTCCTCCATAGTAAGACACCCCCCGGAGGTCGAAGTTAATCTTAAATGTTTTTGCGGACCTTTTTGATTACAGATTTGAAAACATTGTTGCTCGCTTTAAAAGTAGCACAATTCATTATGTCAAACCTTGGAAAGTATCTAAATATCCCTGCCCTAATGCCAAAGGAACTGCACACTGAATATGTTTTTGCCGTTTGATGTCTATGTCTGGACCGCTGCGTAAAAAGGAGGGTTTCTGCCCCGTTACTTCTCCGCTGCTTTCTTGTTCCAGTTTGAAAAGCAAACTGCAGGCAGTTTGCTTTTCAGCCCAACTGTATACTGTTTATCTCAGACGCGGAGGGATACTGAGTTGTTGTGAAAAGTAACTTACAATTCTACCCGTGGTATACGCTCAGTATACCACGGCTAAGAACCAATCAGATTGCTTGATTTTACTTGTCCGTTTTATAATAGCAGTTTTATTTCAACAAGGAAAACAAAAAAAACAGATACAAAGTAATTAGTTAGTTAGTTAGTTAGACACAAATGTGTCATGGTAAATCAAAATAACAATATATCTATAGTGAGTAATTGTGAGATCAGTCCGACTATGAAGTTGAAGTTGATCTTTGACTTTCTCTTAACTTTCACCAAAGTTTTACTTTATATCTTGTGACTTCTGATTTAAAATGTTTGCTAATTATATAAATACACATTTTTACTTTCACTTAGAGTCTGTGTAAAGCTATTATGACAAGTTTTTATTTTATAAAACAATTTCCTACTGAAAAATCCAACCATGATGTCTGTATTTGGCACCTCTGGGCTTCCATACTTTTGTAACCTGGATGTATACCTTAGTATTTGCTAACTTTTACCTCTGACTTTTTTATTTTATACAAAGTTAAATACTGTGAGAGTGTGATGTGAGTTAACATTATGTAAAATTGTAAGGTACATGTTTACCCTTTTATAATTCTGTCAAAATAACTCAGGTTTAACTTGTTTGAATAGTCTCAGAAATAAGGAATTTGTATCAAAAGAATCTGAATAAATGTTTTTTTAAATGTTCGCATACTGTAGTACATTTTGTTTTCATAAATATAATTTGGTTGTCTTTAGTAACTTATTATTTTTAACTTAATCTGGACATGGAAATGAGCATTTAAGAGTATCATAGTTATGAATCTTGAATTAGTATTTGATTTATTGTCAGTGCTACATTGTTAAAAATGTTTCACTTTCTCAAGTTAAAATGGTTTGCATACGATTGCTCTCACAATGCCTTGTTTAGTAGGAAAGAGATGTTACACCACTTGACGGCAGCAGCATGTTTAAATTCAAAACCTCTCTTTCTGACAAAACGTGACTTTTCAATTGCCTACATCCAACGCTCATTACATTATACAAACAGAAAACTAAGAAAAGAAGGAGAGGTGAAAGATTTATTAGGGCATTGCTTCTCAGAGGGCAGAGGTCACGCTGCAGTGCCAGCTCTCTGCAGATGTGCACTCTTGGTGCTGGTCCTGGTGTTGTTCTGACCCTGTAGCAGGAAGCCTCAGTGTGTGTGTGTGTGTGTGTGTGTGTGTGTGTGTGTGTGTGTGTGTGTGTGTGTGTGTGTGTGTGTGTGTGTGTGTGTGTGTGTGTGTGTGTGTGTGTGTGTGTGTGTGTGTGTGTGTGTGTGTGTGTGTGTGTGTGTGTGTGTGTGTGTGTGTGTGTGTGTGTGTGTGTGTGTGTTTGCTGTGTGGAGCCTGGCAGTTAAAGGCCAGTTTATTCTTGCGGGTATCAGGCAGCGGCGTCCTGAGGGAACGAGCTCTTTCATGCACAGTTAGTGCACTTGACTCAGCATGGAGATGCTCTCAGATGGAAAAGCCATGTTTAGAGGACGTCTTATGAGACATTAAAGCACTACTGTTCCATTGTTTTAGCTCTTCCTAAATGTCACTTTCCTCTCCTGAGCCTGCCCTTCACAACTCTGTTGTGGGACACGTCACGCAGAAAGGCCTTTTCTCTGCTCCCACTGAGGGTCCATTTGAACAGAGTAGCAGAATGTAAAGTCATCGCTGAAGCCATTACTGTCGTCTTCATCTGTTTAATCTCTATGCAATATTTACTGAGAGAAAAACAGAACAAATCCGAGACATTATGGCCTCTATGGAATGCATTTTTGTAAAGTTTTTCCTGTTATAACTTCTTAAATGTTTGGTTTTCATGTAGCAAATCATATCTAGATATATGTTATGTTTTGATTAGTTCAGGTCAAGCATAACAGTTGAGAAGATATCACTTTATTTACCATTATTCAAGAACCAAAAGGCAGACAAATATCAAGTTATTTCTTTATTTTTCTTCATGTTACAACTGTTTCTGTTCATCAAATATCAATACACTCTAAAAATAACAGACAGCGCCAAAATAGTTCCATCTGTAGAAAGAGAACAACCTTGACTCTTTGAATACAAAAATACTTTTAGGAACAATAATATGCTATATGAAAACAGCCTGAAAAGAGTCAAGAGATATTTTTATTGTAATAAATGGAACCTGCTGTTTGTGGTGGTGTGTATACAGACTTGGACTGACAAAGATTCCTATCAGGGGCCTTTTTCTTACAATTTCCGACTCAACATCACCCATCATCAGTGGAAGCTGTAGCAAACTGGAAATGCATACGCGATGACATGAAGCTCTCTAGAGTGGAGTTGTGTTTGTGAATGTGCGGAGAGGACAGATACAGTATGAGCTGAACTCAATAACTCTCAGTGATTCTTTAAGTTCATGTTTATCCACTTTGGAATAGCAATAGAAAGCAGCCTGTCAGAGCTGACCCAATCAGTAGCCGCGGCTGAGTTTAAAAATGAAATTCGATTTACAACAAGTGTGGAGGCGCCTGCCTTTCCTCCGCCTGCTAATACTGTTTTATGGAGCGGTAATGACTTGTGCGGATTCAAATGTTGGTGTAATTGAGAGAGAGTGACACTGTGACTGGAACAGATGTTTCATATAGGCTTCTCCTCAGACTTCTGCGAGTGGGGGGTTGTGTGTGTTTGGTAAAGCTATACTCACGGGGACCGAATTTGACGTTCCAATGTTTTATAAAGACATTTTTGGATTGATTTCAGGGCTGATGGTTAAGGTGAGTTCCATAGTTGCTGCTTAGGGTTAGGATAAGCCATGAGGTACTATATTGTAATACAGTTTCCACGCATATAATGCAAAACAGTGTTGTTGAGGGTGCGTGTGTGAAGGGACACGTCGCACACGAGAGGAGGTTAATGTTGTCTCTGCTTCCATTAACTCCAATACTTTTGGGCTTTGTTGTACATGCCTGTGAATTGAAAACACATTCACAAGTGGCAAACATGGTGAGAGTCCTCAGTGAATGAGAAACAAGACCAGCATACTTATCCTAAACCCTTTATCCCACTTTCTGTTTTAATTGATATGTTGTTCCCAGTGGTGGAAAGCAACAAAGTACATGTATTATTACTATTAATTCATCTATTATTTATTAAAAGTGACATTTCAGAATAAGATATTGGATTAAAGAACAGTAAACTTTGCCATAATGCGTCTCCAACAATTAAACCAGTGCAATAACTGTATGAGTAGGCCTATACAATATATTACAAAAGGTTCTTAATATCAATAATGTGTGTATAAAAAACGTGTTGGTCTGCAACAGTTAAATGCTACCTGATACAACAATATTAAGAATAATGTCATATATGTAATAATTTATCACATATCAAGTCCATTTCTCTGCAGAACTAGAACTTTTACATGTTGTACTTTAGGTACATTTTCTCTTGATATACTTCTGTACTTAAACTTGATAATGTGGGAATGTTACTTGTAATGGAGTATTTTGACAATAATGTTACTTTAGTAAAGGATCTGAGTACTTTTTCCACCACTGATCACAATCCAGTAATGTAATATATGATTCTGAAATGGGCTTTAGGAAAATACTTTTACTTTAAAGGTAGGGTAGGTAAGTTTGAGAAACCGGCTCGAGATACCCTTTTTGTTATATTCCATGGAATGCTCTTAACATCCCGATAGCAATGAATATCTTAAGTGCTTTGACAAAAAATCCATAAAAAAATGTCATCTGTGGAAGCCGTAATACTGTAAAAAGGCCCGGCCCGGCTAAAATAACTGGATGGCCTACCTGCCTGTCAGCCTTCCATCTGTGCACAAACTTATCTCGTGCCCTCATTGGTCATGTGCGCGTTCATGTGTGTTGGAGGAGGTGG
The DNA here is from genome assembly GCF_902827165.1 of Trematomus bernacchii. Classification (NCBI taxonomy): domain Eukaryota; kingdom Metazoa; phylum Chordata; class Actinopteri; order Perciformes; family Nototheniidae; genus Trematomus; species Trematomus bernacchii. Next base: position 4,910,586 of record NW_022987708.1, read on the forward strand.
CAGATTTTCTCCGGTTGTGTATTTTCAAATTCTAGCGATCTCGAGCCGGTTTCTCAAACTTACCTACCCTACCTTTAAGTAGCTTAAGTACAATTTGATGCTTATACTTTTGTAATATTACTTAAAGTGGACCTATCATGCTATATTTAAATTACATATTGTAGGGCCATACCTATATAAGGTATATTTATACGTTTCTGTTTTCAAAATACCAAACAGATCATGCATTTTAGCCATGCCTCATTTTGCTCTATTTGCTGTTCTCCAGCACTGTTTTTGCAGGGGGCTGATTCTGTGAGCTGCAGCTGACCACGCCCCCCTGCAGGAGAGGGGAGCCGCTCTGATCAAGTCAGAAGAGGGGGAGAAAAATAGATCTCTGTCCTCCGTGTTTTATTATATTATTATATAGAGTCGTTATTCATTTGTTTTAAAGCTCAATAAATAACAAAGAAGACCTTTGACCGGCACTTTTCTAATTTTGTCCGGAAGATTTAAACTTTAACGGACGTCTTGACCGGCGAAAGAAAACCTAACTGAAACTCTGCCGCACGGTCCCCTCGTTCCTTGGAAGAGGCGGAGAGGTGGGTGTTTGTCATCTGCTGGTGGACTAACCGGAGAGAATTACAGTGCTTGCCTCGACGGGGAGGGATTGCATTGAATTAAAGCAGCAGGAGCAAACGCTTGCCTCGGGGAGGGAGAAAAAAAGCCACAGCGGAGAATAAACAGAAGGGTAACCATGGCAACCATGCGCAGGAAGTCTTCTTTGCTGCTTTTGTGGCAGACTACAGCGCCACTTACAGGCCTGGCATATGTACTACAGCGTCTCCAGCGCTTTCGAGCGGCAATGGCCGGCAGTGGCCCAACCCCACATTCCCCTGATAGGTGGAGAGTTGGCCCAATAGCCGTAGCGCCACCGTCCTGACGTCAGGACAGTGTTCAAATCTGGATCAGTTTTTATCAGATCCGTTGCAGCCCCTTTTTTAGAGATTTGGGTATGGAGGAAAATAGAGAGGGTTGTGTTTTCTGACACTTAGTGAGTTCCCTGGAACACCGGGGACACACATTCAAGTATAAAAGACGTACAAAAGTGCATTTTGCATGATAGGTCCCCTTTAAGTTCTTGTTTGTAGAAGGTTTGTGGTCTGAGTAGTTTTCAATTAAGTTTGAGCGGACTCTGGTCTCAACAGTCCATATAGAGAGGGCAGAACACATTGGCCTGGGATAGCATCGGCTATCATGTTAGCTGCTTAAATGCTATAAACAGATGCATGTGAATGTAGATATACAATTCTGCTCATTATTGACAGCTGTTGAAGGTTTCTCTCTTTAAAAAAACAGTATCACTACTCTTCCGCTAAAGTGTGAATTTATTGCATAAAGCTGCAGTACCGTTAGACCGTCCGCCGGACCACAGCATACAACACAGAACTTACTAGATCGTGAGTGTAGCTTAGACACATGATTAGGTCGTTTAGCTTGATTGTTAAACAGTAGAGACACTAAATACTGATATGAACCTGAACCTGATTACACTCCTTAAGATTACACTGTTCTTAGCCCTGAGCCTCTAACTTGTAACTCCAATCAACACTATGACAAATAAAGTGCAAACAAAGTTAAGTAATAGTATTTTCAGCAGGGTGCAGTTAAAGATCCTCTCTTTTTGTAAATAAAGGTTGCGTTCATATCCAAAAATAACTTTTACATTTTCAATACCCACACAAATCTCAAAGGTGATGTTTGGTATTTTAGTAACAGAGGGTGAAAATATCGATATGGCACAATTAAGCATCCCACACACTATAGCTGTGTGTATCTGTGTTAGAAAGCCCCCATGCTGACATGACATGTCTCAGTACCAATTCCCAATGTGTGAATACACTATTAAGAAACACACCTTTAATTCACAATAAGGTTACTCTGTTACTTTTACAATTGATGCACACACACACACACATACAAAATATTTACGCAAGAAAGACGTTTTTTGCATATATGTTAGCAAACCCAAAAGCTAAAGAAGTCAGAACTTGTTTAATGAATTTAACAACACAATCATTATCTATAGCTATTCCTGCAGCATTACAACACCTGATGGGCTTTTTGTCATTAAAATGAAAAGGAATTATCTTGTAGCTATCATGAAAAAGTTGTATCATCAACTTAATAAATGTACCTACGCCTTATTAAGTAGGCAGTTTTTTGGAGCTTGGCACACATTTGGTCACGTTATTGTTCACATGGTCAATATACTGACATTATTTGTTGTCTTTTAGTTCTGTTCTGTTCTCTGGCTCTTTATCTGCTAAATTATCCACTGTTGACAAGATATTGTAAGATAAGATAAGATAAGATAAGATAAGATAAGATAAGAAGGACCTTTATTAATCCCCGTGGGGAAATTCAGTTGTACAAAGCAGCAACAGGGTAAGCGTGAAAAAACAGGACAGCAAAGATTCACACATTGTCTAACCTCTTCAGTCTTCTGCAGGTCTAATAGCCGGTGCCCGCAGGTAGGGTTTTGATGTGATACCCCTAAGAAAACTGTTGCACCCCTAATCATGCCCAACGACATGATGTGCTTTATACTTACATTTAGAAATCAAAGCATTCACAATAATAGCTTAAAATCCGCAGAGGAGAGACAGCTGTTGATCACTATCCCTTTGCTTTCTGCACTGCTTAGTAAACACAGTGCTGCACCTCTCATATAAGTTACTTATTTAATCTTACGTAGTGATTACGTTGCACTAAAACCTTGCTGAGCATTACATTTCACCTTTTATTTAACCTAGCCAGCGTTCTCTCGATATGTTAAAACAGACCAACTTAGGTAATGTCAGTGCAAGCTACACATGTCTCTGTGGTGCTGCTCACACACTCAGTGATCACCTTCAAGGATGATTATACATTTCCATCATGCTTACATGACAGGACTAATTTGTTGGATAGTTAAATCGCTGCCATTGTGTAAATGTACACGAGGCCTCCCAAGGTGTGTTTAATATTCAGGTGCAGAGCGCCGTTGACATCTTCTGTCGAGCAGTCAGAAAGATTTCTTATCGATCCAGTGCATATGATACATGCGGGCTCCATTGTGAAGCTACAGTGCACTTTATACAGGCGGATGATTGACAGGCTGTTGTATTTCCTCAGAAGAGTGTGAACCAGTGAACCTGGTTAATAAAACATTAGAAGTGCCTGAGAGGCCCCGGCTGAAACGAGGGGGGGGGGGGAGAAGGGGTCACCGCGGTGTTCAACCACCATCACGGCCTCAGAGCGGGCGCGGGAGCTCCCCATCTTCCAAAGCACATCACAGGGGGTCCATGTGGCCTCATTAAAATCAAGGAGATCACATGTAAGGACCAGAGGAAGAGGGCTAGTCCCAGCTCAAAGCGCCTGGACTCCCAGGGCATTACTCTTTGAGGAGGCGCCACTGGAGAACACAGGGATAAAGCCTGAAACCGTTAAAAACAATGGACATTTAACACAGCCTTTGCACCCCCCCTTCTGCAGGACTCAATGAGCCAACGCTTCAAAGATGGAGCCGCTGCAGCTACGGAGATACCCTGACTAGGATTTGAAGTGAGCCATGTCAAGTTCACCTGATTTGATTTCTTAGATAACCCCTTTGGATGGGAGTGATAAAGGCTGACAGCTACAGTATGTGGTGGTGGTCCGAGGCCTGTTCTCTGGATCTGGATTCATTTGAGTGGTTGCAGTTATAATTTTCCTCTATAGACTGATACACGAACGAGTCCTGAAATCCAGAAATTAATTTGTGTTTAAAGGAGTAACCCGTGTGAAATCTATGTTTTTGTTAACAGGTTTTTGGTTCCAAGCCTGAAATAAGGTCTCTGGTTATCAGAGGCTGAAGAGATGTTTTAACTATTCGACAATATAACATATGGCAGTAAATACTCCACTGGTGAATGTCTGAAACTTCTGTGTGTCTTAAAAACAGCACTCAATGTGACTCAATGAGACAATTGAACATCACAACGCCAACATTAGTTGCCGTTAGCTTAGCATTAGATTAGTGGTGACATGGAGCCATGTGATCGTTGTTTAGTTTGTTCACAGCATTGCGTTAGCTTTTTGGCGATTGCATTTACACATCAAAAATCACAAAAGTGGTGTTAATATGCAACCCAGTCTCACAGCATTTCGTGTTATAGTCACAACATTTAATCTATTGATTCGTGTTCACCAACACGATTTTCCCCTTTTTTTCGTGTCACACAGAACGATTTTAAAAGCAATGTATTTCTATTGGTAGTATGTTTCGTGCCTGCATCACGTCTTTTTGTCCGGTCTGGTCTTGGAAGACCGGAAGCTGTGGGGTTCATAAAAACATGTTCTTACTCAATATCAAGCCACGATTATTCTTTTTATTTTAAATCGTATAATGTCTGACTTTTTTTGCCGTCCACGAGGAAAATAAATGTGGCTCAGAGCCTCAGAATACTGTAATCTGTATTTTTTAAATCTTTTTTTCCTTCTAATTTGTTATTCTTTTCTAAATAACACACTCTTATTTACTCAACAATAACACACAATTATCCTTGTTTTTATTTATTTGTTTAATTCTATAATCTCTGGCTTTTTGGCCGTCCGTCAGGAACTGAATTTCAAAATAAAGTCACCGGAAACAGACGTAGGCCTATAAGGGACATTTCGAGCATCATTGCAATACACACCCACTGAACTGATTACCCAAGATCCTCAGCTATGGTTGAAGCTCGGTGATTGGATGTTTTAGCCGCAATGCACGTTGGAATTGCGTTGCCAGGCAACAGCTTGGGGTGAAAACAGTATTTCCGGTCTCGAAGTTTGCATAGTAATCTGCAGTACTCATCAACTAAAAGCATCAGTTTATCCTTGTTATCCATACAGTCTGCAAATACAGTATTTGGTGTAATTCAGTGGTGAAGTTGCAACACAGTTTTTTTGTTTTGTTACAGTATGTGGTGGTGGTACGAGTCCTCTTTTCTCTGAATCTTCTCCACACTCTAATTCTGTTCTCCACATAAACAATCATCTTTTTCACTCCATTCATTACCGAGGAGAAAACAGATATATGCGGCTAAACTGCATAATTGGGCCTTAGCAGAGCTTTTTTTTTATTGAACTATTTATTTTTCATGATATCTCAATAATTTACATGGTTGATTGTGTAAAGAGTGGGGGAAGAGTGAGCTGTTAGGCAAATGTTCTAAGTCATTGCGTTTGTTCAGCTGTCTGCCTCACTGACGCATGCATTTCATCTTTTCCCTCCTTTATTTATTCTGGTCTTTGGACGCCTTCCTAGTCATGTATTAAAGCTTTGCAGCTTGGCGGCGACAGTGCGGCTGTCAGAGTAGAGTGGGGGGGGGGGGGGGGGCACGTCGTAGTGCATCATCACTGCCTTTAATGGCTCGCATCAAGTTGTTTTATACATTCCCAGTAAACAGCAGACCCCCGTCGCAGGTCCTACTTATAGCTCCTTGTTTAAGAAGAGGGTCAGAACCTACTATACAAGACAGTATTGTTAGGGAACATTTACCATGTTGAGATGTCATTAAAAAGCTGCTGTCTGACTCGAGGCCACTCTCTGACCAGGTGTGCACTACACCCATAATGAGTGGGTGGCAAACCAGGGGGGGGGGGGGGGGGCTGCTTTGTTTATGGATACAGTCTCAGAAAGCTCTTGTTTTTGGGGACACGGGTTCACGGCGAGCAGAGGGTAATTACGCTCCATCCGGGTGGCTCCGGGATGCTTCACAAAGACCTGACACAGGAGGGCAGGCGTGCCAAAAGAGAGGGGGGGGGGACAGGAACAAACGGTGACAGTGATACTCGCAAATACACACAGTACACACATGCGTAAACACACACCATCCGTGTAACTGGCATGTGCCCCAGGAAGGCAGGGATGCCAGCGAGGGAGGAAGCAGCAGAGAGTTAATTAGGGCTTGGATACACACTCTTAGGGCTCTCACACCTCACTCACCTCCAGCCTGCTTCCTTCCTGTCATTGTTCCCTGCAGTTCAGCCAAGGAGACACACACAACAAGATGGCCCCCAAATAGCTGCTCCCTCCGTGACAAGTTTACCTCAGTAGTGTTGGAAGGAGCGTCAGAGAGGACTGTGTGTGTGTGGCTTAGTAACAGTGTGTGTTCACTTATAGTACTGCATTTAACTTTTTTCAACGTGAAGAGCTAAAACACAGAGACTCCAGCTGTTTATTTACTCATTTCCCAATTATCACTCTTATGGTTAGACGACATTTAACAGTGAAACTTTCCTGTGAGAACATGAGTGTGGATCGTGCTTCATGTTGAGCACACACTTGCACCAGTTGACAGCAAATAGATGTGACACATAAGGCGAGGGGTGTGCTGCGTTATGTCAGGAGACAATTTGACATATTGTGGACTGTAAGCCAACAGTGAGATGCATTACCCGGTGTAGTGAATTTTACTGGATCTATTTAGAATTGTAGAAGAATAGTTGGGTGAGCATGTGTGTGAGTATGTAGGCTGCAGTATAGAGTTGCTGTGTTAAACCAAGGCTCGTTCAACAAACCTTTATCTCATAAGTAATTTGCTCTGCTTATTGCATGTTGGAAGAATTGTAATTCTTGCATTCTTTAGAAAGTAGTCACATGCCCTATAAATACTGAAACAGTTTATTTATGTCATTACAATAATAATTGTTCCTCAATAGAGTGGAAAATGAATGAGTACTTAACCCTGGAGTGTTTTCAGCAGGTCAATGTTTTAGATTCTGTTCTGCAACATAAAATAGCTCAGTAAATACCCTACTTGTGAATGTCTGAAGCTTCTATGTATAATAAAAAAGGTAGGTTGCTAGTAAGTGACTTAATAACACTGCTAAACGTCCTCGCACCAAACATGAACTGCCTTTAGCTTAGCTGTGGTGACGTGAAGTCATGTGACCATGATGTTGTTTGTTTTTAGCTTTTTACTTCTTCATAAAGTGGTGTTAATATGCAGAGTTTATCTTGCTGACAAACATGTAAATATCATAAACGTGTGTTTGCCGGAGAGCTTATTTTCTGCTAAAATCCAATGGGATTTTTGAGAGTCCTTATGATGTCCCTATACTAGCCATGTAGCTTCCCTTCCTTGTCTCACTTTATTTCTCCTGGATTGAAAACAGAATAAAATCTCGTATTGCAAGTAACTAAATATTTGAAAATAGGTCCAACTGGGCCACAAAAGCAAGCAGTCTGACGTTGAAGATTATATAAGTGTGCTTTCACAGAAACTGTTGAGTAAATGTGGTGCAATTCAGGATGAAGTTGCAACATTGTAGCACTTTTTTCAGTTAGCGTTTTGATACTTCCTGTTCTTTGGTCTCGAAGTCAGTGTTTTTTTTAATGTGTTCATGGTTACATGTCTGAAATAAGTTATGTGGTTAACACAAGCTGAATAGTTTTTCACATGTGTTCTATGGCATAAATACATATAAACAACAGTTGTTAACAAGTGACTAAAAATACCAAACGCCATCACGCCAAAAAGATTGCCTTTACGCTTCAATAATCATAGAGTGGTGTTAATGTGGAGATTACCCTGCTGAACAAAACGTTCTAAGTATCGTAAATGTGTCACAAAGCTTATTTTCTGAAGAAAACCAAAATCCAATGGGAAAATCCGCTCAGAAGGAGCCCTTGCGATGCTAACCTTTGGGTTGGCCTACACAAATACGTCATCATTGAACCACTTTGTATGCAGCGAGCATTTACTTGTAAACAGAAAGTATTTGTAAATGAGTTGTATATTAAAAATGTTGTTACGGAAACTGATTCTAGTCCTAGTCCATACAACTAATACACTGTTCCTCCTCATGTGCTTGTACTTTGATCGGTAGATTTCCCTATTAAGCTCACTTCTTAGAGAAAATAGCATCTGCTTTGGTTTAATTTATTTTCCTATGCTAGTTTTGAAAATATGGGAAGTAAGTGCTATCATAACAGTCATGAAACAGATGGTGAGTGGAACCTCACAAACTCAGACCCCGGAGGAATTACTGTTGAGTGTTCAGATGGCTGCCATGCATGTTATACTGGACAATTTAATGTTCAAATATGGCAGGTTGAAGCATTTTCAAGCATTGTATAGCATTAATTTCCTTTGCATGCTCATTCTTCTATAGATAGTCCCTGAGTGGCCATTCATTGATGCAAACAATATTGCATTGCCACAGGCTTTCATGTTAGCTGAAGAACTGGGGGCCGTGTCTTTGGTTTAATTAAAACTGCGATACAATACAGTGTAACAAAAAGGTTTCTGATTATTATATCAAGAGAGTTGATGGTTTCAGATAATTTACCTCCCAACCTGAGCATGGTATAATTACAGACAGAATTCAGGTGTTGCCTGCATTGGCAATCCATCTGTTTTCTCTGTGAATTTCCCTAATTGGAAAACTCAATATTTAACTGTCTGCCCCAGGTGCAACAAAACACAGCAAGCTAAGAATTCAGTTTAAAAATCCCATACCAATCAATTGAAATAGTACATTATTTGGAAAATACGATTGCTTTCAAAAGCCAGAGAAAGAGTGTGTTATTATGTGTTTTTGTGTTTGCACTGATTGAGGAACATACAGGCTGGCTCTTTGGCAGATGTACAGAACATCATGTATAATATATGTGTGCTCTTTCAGCTATGCACAAAAGCCAGATGTTCGTTCTATCAGCGGGTCCCTGCGCCGCTAACATGTTGGAACACGGCGGAGAAAACCAAACAACAACAAACAAGTGTTTTCTGTAACCAACAGCAGCCATTTTGGAACATAATATAACAAAAGGACTTTTTGGAGACTCTCAACAGCAGGGGGGCCAAAAGTTCTGTTTTTCCAGAGGAAGAATTCCAGCGTGGTCTTTTTTCCCATATCAGGTTGATAAGGTAGTTTTGGTTTTGTTGCATGTTTGGTTTCCAAGAGTGCAGTTTTTGGCAGGGTGACAGAGAGCTCTCTCCGGGCTGAACAAACAGCTGTGGCATACGGGGGGGACGTACAGCGTCTGAGCCACAGCGGGGTGGGGGGGCGAGGGACTAGTGGGAATGTGAAAGCTAACCTGTCTGTGGTTAATGGTTAGTCACATTGGTGCAAATGCTATCAGCTCGGCATTCATTAGGAGCGGGGGTCTGAGGCCCCCGATGAAAGCCCGTGTCAGGAGAGAGCTCTGATGCCAGGGCGAGGGAGCGAGCTGGGGGAGGTGGGGGGGACTCTGCGAGGACCCACCCCTGGTTATCCATCACACACAGCCATCACTCGGGAGCTGAGCAGACCTGATAAATAAATCAACTTAGAGGCCAGTGAGGTTTCAGGGCATATTCCTCTTTATGAGTACAGCAGGGGGAGAGATGGATGAGGGGGAGAGGGAAAAAAAACGTTGACTCCTTTACGCCTTGGTCCCAGCAGGCCCAGAGGACCAAAGACACCAACTCTGTGATTCTTTCAAAAATTAAATATATTCACTTATCTGAAAGGCCCAGGCTCAAGATCCTCATCTTTTTCTTTAACATCCAAGATAAAAGTGTGAGGACTTTCCCATTGGCTTTCAATCGGCAGCTCTTTGAAAACTCACACTTAATGATTTGAAGGTCTTTTAGAACTTACTTTGGGACAACAATTTCTGAACTGCCCCTTTTATGTGGAGATATGTAGAAAAGGCCTGTATGAACACATCAGGGAGCTTCAAATGACCCGGCTTTAGAAAGAACATTGGTTGTAACTGCTTAATTGAACATGACTGACTTTACTCCATGCAGCCGCCCTTCATTTTTAATCCATTCCCACCAAAGTTTTATTTGTGTCGTTATTTATTTAACACGGACAAAAGTAGAAGACATGTCTTGGATTCCGTAGAGTTTCTTGGCAGTAACTTTACAGAAGGTGACGTTTACAGTTTCACGCCGCTTTTCCAGCGTGCTCCGCTTCGAGGTGAAGGAGCAGAGACATGTGTTGACATGGGTTTAATCCTTCAAACTAATGGCTATATATCATCCTCAGAAGTACAAATTAAAAACTGCATTTTTACATTCATCCCCATCAAAACACTGTAAGGAACAAAACCAAACAAAGAGTGTGTTGGGAGGAGGGATAATCCCTGCGCTCTGTCTCAGTTAGAAACGTAATGGTGGTGTTTACCTTCTCCCCCCGAATGTTTTCTCTCAAGGCTCTCCTTTAACATACTGTATTTGACTCTAGGAAACATTTCATTCAATCTTATGTTCCTCCCTCTTCCTCATTCCGTTTGTTCTTGGCTGCTGTTAAGTTTGCTGCAGTTTGGCAAGTGTTACATAGCCTGAACGGGAGATGTGTCTTTAGGCACATTTCTCCCTGACAGAGCTGCTGAACGCGAGGGGTGACAGCGTCGGCGGGAAACTCTTTCTTCCTTTGTGGTTCGGATAAGTAAGCACGCACAACACCCCTGTGATTAAAATCTCCTTCTGATATTTCTATCAAATTTTCTATTAGGAGACAGACAGGGGGGAAAGATGCTGCCAAAACAGCGCGCAGAGACATCCTGGGAGTGGAATAGCATTGCAGGGTATTTAAAATATTTAAGCCAAAGTCTTTTTTATTTATTGTTTGTGGATTGTTAGCATCAGGATACATTTTGCAAGCAGGGATTCCCATCCGGAGCAGTACGTCTCGGGCGTGGACCGTCACTCACCAGGAACAGGGGGAATGTGACACACGAGGACGGATCGCTGCCACACAGCGTGCTGACAGGGCTGCATTCAGCAGGCAGAGCCACAGTCACCTGTCATCTCCCAAAGCACCGGTAATTCAGGTTCCAGCTCACAATTATGTACGGTAACCCACAAAGACAACAGCTTTAGTTCCCCTTCCTACATCTTTTCACCCATGTCCAGTGCACTGAAACGCTGACTTGAATTAAATATAATGTCAACAAATTTCACTTAACTGTATTAGTTTAGTTGAAAGCAGCAATATTATGTCAACCTAATATTTTTCTTAATATTATCGCTTTAAACTAACCTAATAAGTTATGTGAAATCTGTTGACATAATACATTTAATTAAAGTCAACGTTTCAGTTTTTTCAGTGTGGTGGATAGTAACAATACTTATACTCACGTACCATACTTAAGTAACATTTTGAGATACTTTACCTGAGTATTCTCAGTTTATGCTATTTTATACTCCACTACATTTTAGAAGCCAATATTGTACTTTTTACTCCACTACCACAACTTATTGGACAGCTTTTAGATTAGCTAAAAAATGTAAATCAATTATTGAAAAACACTTTGATATTTTTAAGATAAGATATCCAGCAGAAGTGTATTAAGTAATTCAAATTAGCTCTTAATTTACAACATTTTGATCAAATGAATAATCATAATAGTAACCCAGTAACTCAATAGATATAGGATTCTGAAATGGGCCATAACGCATAAGGAGTACTTTTACTTTTGGTACTTTACATATATATATATATATATATATATATATATATATATATATATATGTATTTTTTTTTTATTGCTGATACTTTTGTACTTTTACTTAAGTAATATATTGAATGCAGGACATTTACTTTGTAGTACTGCTACTTTTACTTAAGTAACAAATCTGAGTACTTCCTCCACCACTGCCCATGTCTGAGACAAAAGAGGCATTTACATTTTCTTGATGAGTGCTCTCTGTCACCCCCCCCCCTCCTCACTCATGCTCTCTGTAAAGTTTATTTAACCCGGGGTTAGATTACAACAGTGAGGTGATGCCTGGCCCTCCTCCAGACCCCCATTATCAGGGGGCCACCACCTAATCTGGAGGAGCAGCTCTTCATTAATGTATTATTAACAAGCCTGTTACAGTGTAATGCAGGGAGAGGCTCTCCGCTGGGGATAGTCCTAATGGGGGGGGGGTGCAGAGTGCGCCCAGTGAAGCGGATTACAATGAAAGGCCACTGCGTTGGGCTGAGAGGGGTCTGATGAGGCTGCCCCTCGTCTTCCTCCACCACGGATCACAGAGAGTCATTTTACCAATTAGCTTAATTGCATATTTGGAATGTTAAAGACAACAGGGTTTCATTGAAAGACGCTCTCTCGCCCCCCGCAGCGACCGTGTTGTAAACAATGTCATCTGTGGCGGTGCATCAAAGAGGATCTTAGTGTTAGATCACTGACTCATTTCATACTGATATACATATGTAAGTGAAACTGACATCAATTGTAGCCAATGTTCTTTTACAGTGTAAGGATGCACAATTACATTATTTGCACCAGAGCTGAACCTTATTCAGAGCAAGATTTAAATATTAAATAAATAATATATATAATCCCCTGTGTTTGAATGTAATTATGGTCCAGGGGTCTACTATTGTAGCTATTGAACTACTGTACCTTTGTTTCAACTGTTTCTACTATCGGAAATAACTGAAATGAGCTGCTATCAAAGCTGTGTGAGCGTGATGAGCATCAAAAGGAAAATAAATCATAAATGACATCTTGACTCAAGCTCGACTGTACCTGGTCTTGGATTAAAGTGATAAGTTGTTTTGACACTATGAATGATCATTATACTCATGAATAAAATATTATGTTTCTGCAAAATATTGGTTAATATTGTGAAATGTAGATAATCAATGGAAGTATTGTGATGATCTATGTTTCTTACTATCAACCAATCCCAATGCATATACATTCAATGCTACAACAATGAATCAATGAGTCTATTGACAGAACGGTGAACTGTTTTTTTAAACAAAAGAAGCATTAGCAGATTCTCACAAATCTGAAATGATAGTTGTTGATGTTCTTAGTCCTTATGTTACGGTGTTTGAATGGAATTGGGTGTATGACTGTTGGTCAGACAAAACAAGACATCTAAAGATGTAACCCTGGCTGGAATATAGTAATGGCCACTTTACTACTTCATTTGTAGGCCATATGATCAGTTGACAAAATATCCAGCTGATGACAAGACAGTGACAATAAGTGTTGGATCCCATAAACCCTACAGAAATGAATTGATCCCGCTCCTTACTATTGGCAGTGAGTCCAAATCAATGCATTCCTATTTTCATTAAGCTCCACTGTCACTTTATGGGACCACACATTGTTGCATTGGGTAACATGTTGCTTTATCCTCTGCTGAAAAAAGACCAAAATCAGTCATTATATTTCATTCAGCTGTCACTCAGCAATCATCAGCATCAGCCCACAACAAACATGGTATTATCGGCATGCTGACTTGAAGTCTAATTGGGAAGAAAACAATAAAAAAGCTTTTATACTTCTCTTTTCTTCTTCAGAGTATGGTCTTTAATGAATAATAAACAATTCAACTTTCAGATCAGAATTAGTTTTCTTCTCCAGTCTGCTTTATCCTCCATGTCACATGACCAAAACACGGCTCCAGATTCCTCCTTAAGCACATGTCCCCCCCCCCCCCCCCCTCTTCACACTCCCTCTCTGCTGTCTAATTGACTTCAAGCCTGTTCATGAAAAGGATCCTGGTTTCCACCTGTTCTGCCTCTATTCACAGCGTAACACCAAATTCTCCTGTGCTCTCACTCTATTAACAGAGATCATACCCAAGTTCAGCTCCCCGCTATTATTGCAGGCGATGCTAAAATCTCATTTTCAACTCAATTTAACCTGGCCTACCTCGGATGGAAGTCCTCACTCTGACTTAATAATGAACATACAGTACAGCTAGAACATCTTATATATTAACATTCTGATTATTGCCTGGCAGTCAGGAAACAACAACCATTATGCTATTTATAAGCATAGTGTCACCAGATTTAAATTAAGATATGTATTGGTGGCTTATTATATTGTGCTGTAAACAGAATCCTTTGTATACTATTAAAGGTTCCCTCATCTGATCCAATCTTTTTCAACTAGGTGCCCCAATTATAGTTAATAATTCAGTGATCTTTATGCAGTTAGTTCATGTGACCTAGATAGCAGGTTTTTTAATGAAGTCTTGTTTGGTATTCCGCCTGCTCCCGTTCAGAGACCCATTACCTGGCTTCCCCGTGCCACAGCGCTCACCCTCACTACCCGGATGATCAACTCCCCAATAAATTGATGTGGAGGTACAGTAGTGTCAGCGCCTATCAGACGGGGATTGTCAGATAATGTCATTCAGTGTCTGCACATTCTGCAACCTCAGAGAGATTGATTCCATTTCCCATATGGATATGCATTTCCTTTGACAATAGACTTGATTCACGCAAAGCAATATACGATCAGTGGTGTAAAGTTACTGAGTACAAGTACTGTACTCAAGTACAATTTTGACATTCTTTTACTTTATTTGAGTATGTCGCTACTTTGTACTTCGACTCCACTACATTTCAGAGGGAATTATTGTACTTTTACTCCACTACATGTATGTAATACCTTTAGTTACTTTACAGATGTGGATGAATGATGTGAAATATAATCAAGTGTTGAATCAGACTTTAGTTCCACCTGGAGTAAATTCACAAGCTACCCTGCAGTATACAAAGTCATTCAAACTAGCTGCACCTTTACCAGCTTTGAGAACACTTTAATGATCAATCATTATAAAACATATCATATATATTATTCTGGAATGGACCAATCTGCACAACGACTACTTTTACTGTCGCTACTTTCACTATATTTTGATGATAATACTTTTCTACTTTTACTTGAGTAACACTTTGAATACAGGCTTTTTTCCTTTACTTTGCACATGTGCCTCTATTCTGTATTTTTGTATATATAATATATATATATATATATATATATATTTTGAATTCAATATATAAAGTCTATAGATATATATCCTTTATTATTCATATGTTTATATTCACTGTTTTGCGTATTTTGTTTATTTTCTGCTGCTGATATGTATATCTTTAAATATATACAAGTTGACTTTCACAGTCAACTTGTATATATTTTATTTTTTAGTTCAGTTTCTTTTCTATTTTGAGATGTTTATATTTTATGTTTGTTTATTTACTACTTCTTTTATTTTTCAGATGGTGTGCAATGGCTTTGTTTTCACATAGGTCATGAAAAAAAGTCCCAGTTTGGGATCAATAATGTAAAACTTATCTTATTGTTTTTTTATTTAGTTTGCATAATACTTCTAATTCATGCGCACTGTCTTATCTATGCTGCTGTATATCTTATCTTTATCTTATCTTATGAGACAGTCAGTTCTCGCTCAGCATCGCAAGAGGGTCTCTCCTAACGAGAGGGGGGGGGGGGGTGACGTTGCCGTGGCGTCCTTGAGGAGGCTGTCTGCGGCTGTAGCTCTGAGCTCCCCTCCAGCAGAAACACAGATCCTTAGCAGGAACAGTCTGCCTGGTGTTTAACGGTGCACCATATCCAGCCTGATACCTCCTGTCTCTCTGCTTCCTCCAGCGATCCACCACGGTTACCGGGCCATCTGTGACTAAGTGCTGTGCAATTACCCCACTTTTTAGAGCATTACCCCCCAGCACATCTATGATCTTAATGAACCCACAAGCTTTTTACTGTCAATCAATAATTGAACAGCCACTGAAGGAGCCTTTTTTTCCACAGCTATTTGAAGGGGCACGAGGGTGGCTGAGTTTACCCAGCAAGTTAAAATGCACTCTGTAGAGCTGTGAGAGTCTATTGGTATGTCTATAATGCATTATAAACATACTTAAACTGCATTCTAATCTGCTTATAGCTCTATATAATTTATAAATAGAACTGTTCAAACATATTCTTAATGCTAATATAATAATAGGACCACCATAGAGCATTTTATAATGACTTAGAAGGTCAAGGATTAGAAGGTACTACACTCAACGATCATTGTTTTTGTAATTTCCATATTTGTATTACTTGTATTACTATATTTGTAATAGTTATGTAAAATATATAATACATTACATCTTATAAGTTACTCTAAGTGGTCATTGGATGATTTAGGTAAAGTGCAAATAATACAATTATGTCAATGCGAAAACACAAAACATTATTATAACAGTGATTATAATGCATTATAAAAAATATATAATGTACAGTCATTATAATGTCTTGTATAATGTCTATAATGATAATTGGTAGAAAGCATTATGAATATTTATGCATGTTTAATTATAGAGAGCGAAAAACAGATTAATGAGTTTATGTTTAGAAAGCATTTCACACAGGGGCTTCATATCAAATGCTATTTTCATCCTTTCCTTTTGTAGGTATCTGTATTGAGCCTAATGTGTTCAGAAAAGCTGACATCACACAAACAGAGTGATGTTGGTCTCAGCCGTTCCATCCCATCCTCATTTTCACCTCATTCGCGCCTATAGGGGAGCATCTGACTACCATTATCCACAGGTCATACAGCCCTGCTCTGTGTTAGAGGTAACACCTCCAGGCTGCTGCCTATTAGCATCTCTCAGTGATTGAAGCTAACTGTGAATACAGACAGGCTTTACAGCTGCTCAATGCTTTTACAAGTAACTCAACAAAGGCTCAGATTGAAACAGTAATTACCCCCATTATCAGATGAACCTTTCATAGAGGTCATCACTATGTTACGTTGTGTCAAAATAAGTGTTGATAAAATCCAAAAGTATGAGAGATACAATTATGCTAACACAACTGTTATTTACTCATTAATCAAATGTTATTTCCTCAACATAGTGTTGTGTTGTTTTTTTAAAAAGTAATTAAAAACCTTCATGATATACATATTAAACAGCATTAACAAGTTTCAGATAAGATATGCAGTGGTGGTACATTTACTAGGAGTACTTTCTTATATCTCAGGTAATGTTGTCATTTACTCCACTGCATGTACTGTATCTGACAACATAAGTTACTGATTTAGATTTTACATACAAATTGAGGAAATATAAATACTGATTTTGTGTTATAAATTAACCTACTCAACAGTAGAAACAACAACAGCTGCACTGATTAGTAAATTAATCAATTAATCGGTTGACAGAAAATCAATAAGCTACTATTGAGATCATTTAGTTATTTTTTGTGCAAAAACATGCCATGGCTCCAGTTTGACAATTCTGATTGTTTTTTTAAATAATGAGGTATGAGGTTGGTTGAACCACAACAGCACAACAAGGTGTCTCTTTGGGAATGTGTAATTATAACATCACACCATTTTCAAAATGTTTCCATTCAAAAAATCCACTATCTAATTTTTTTAATAATCAGCAGATAATGAATCAATGGCAAGAGTCATTATTTACAGCCTGATGTAAATTATTTCAAAAGAGCTCCACCTCATCTTTAACAGTAAAACCCTGCCTTTACATTAATGCATGAGTATAAATATTCAAATTTTGAAATATATTTAAGAAATAACACAATTTTCTGCATTGATTAGTCTTAATACTGTGGGGAGGTAAGGTGGTTGTAGTCTCCCCATCGGAAGGTTGGTGGTTCAACGCTGTAGCTAAGACTAGAAAAAGAGCAACATAAATACCAAAAACAGTTTGGTATTAGAATATACGGTGGCCCTGAAGTGCAAGTCAAAACAACATTTCACAAAACACTACAGTATTTGACAAAACACTTCAACATTTCACAAAACACTACAGCATTTCACAAAACACCACAGCATTTCAGAAAACACTACAGCATTTCAGAAAACACCACAGCATTTCAGAAAACACTACAGCATTTCACAAAACACCACAGCATTTCACAAAACAACACAGCATTTCACAAAACGCTACAGCATTTCACAAAACACCACAGCATTTCACAAAACGCTACAGCATTTCACAAAACAACACAGCATTTCACAAAACACTACAGCATTTCACAAAACAACACAGCATTTCACAAAACACTACAGCATTTCACAAAACAACACAACATTTCACAAAACGCTACAACATTTCACAAAACGCTACAGCATTTCACAAAACACTACAGCATTTCACAAAACGCTACAGCATTTCACAAAACACTACAGCATTTCACAAAACACTACAGCATTTCACAAAACGCTACAGCATTTCACAAAACACTACAGCATTTCACAAAACACCACAGCATTTCACAAAACAACACAGCATTTCACAAAACACTACAGCATTTCACAAAACAACACAACATTTCACAAAACGCTACAGCATTTCACAAAACACTTCAACATTTCACAAAACGCTACAGCATTTCACAAAACACTACAGCATTTCACAAAACAACACAACATTTCACAAAACGCTACAGCATTTCACAAAACACTTCAACATTTCACAAAACGCTACAGCATTTCACAAAACACTACAGCATTTCACAAAACGCTACAGCATTTCACAAAACACTACAGCATTTCACAAAACACTACAGCATTTCACAAAACACTACAGCATTTCACAAAACGCTACAGCATTTCACAAAACACTACAGCATTTCACAAAACACCACAGCATTTCACAAAACAACACAGCATTTCACAAAACACTACAGCATTTCACAAAACAACACAACATTTCACAAAACGCTACAGCATTTCACAAAACACTTCAACATTTCACAAAACGCTACAGCATTTCACAAAACACTACAGCATTTCACAAAACAACACAACATTTCACAAAACGCTACAGCATTTCACAAAACACTTCAACATTTCACAAAACGCTACAGCATTTCACAAAACACTACAGCATTTCACAAAACGCTACAGCATTTCACAAAACACTACAGCATTTCTCCGAATGATCGTGCCAAGCCTCAGCTCAGAAAGGATCGCTTTCACTCATGTCAGGTTTTGTTTCTTTTGTTAATTTTGTAGGCTTAAGTTTCTTTCTTAAGTTCTCTTTTTGTTATGCCTAGTTTTTTCCTTCTTGTGAGCGCCTTTTGTTATTTCCAGTACCTACTCTGTTAAGAGGGATTACCTGATCTGTGAAATTAAAATTACATTTTTTGTACATTCAAGACTTTGTCTCTGGGTCGTGCATTTGGGTTCATCAGTTTGTGTCGAGATCCTGACAAGCATTTCACAAAACACTTCAACATTTCAACTTTTACGGAAAGGGTATTCCTTTAGGGCAGCATTTCTCTGGTGGGGCGCAGAGATGTGATAGGTGGGTCGCTAAAGGACGCGATGAACGGGAGATTTTTTTTTTTTTAAATAAATCTTTTGGACCTCAGGCCGAAATCGAACCTTGGTCCTCGCGGGCGGTCGTGGATTGTTACAGCCGGAGACTCGCAGCGGCGGTGGACTTTGACAGCGCCGCTGCGGGTGCGTTACCGGCGCAGCAGCGCTGTGAAAGTCCACGGCCCACCTATGCCAGAGCCAGCGGCCCACCGAAGGCAGCAGCCCACCAACGGCAGCGGCCCACTGGGAAAAGTCCCGAATCTCCCGATGGCCAATCCGAGCCTGCTCACACACACACAACTGAAACCAAAATCATTTACAGACATATGTAAAAATCTTTCATACACACATGTGAATCGCTCTCACACAAACACAACAGCGTTGCAGTCGGGAAGAAAAGCAATGTGGAGCGGCATCTCACCACTTCATAAGGAGTTTAACCGTGACACTTTTCGAAATCCCGTTTGTGTCCCCCCACTTTACAAAAAGGCCTATGTTCATTATTATTTTTTATCGCAAGCCGTCATCGCCACGGAGGAGCACACAGCCTCTGTGAGCGAGCGAGACAGAGAGCGAGAGCGAGAGCGAGAGCGAGAGAGAGAGCTAGAGAAAGCACACCTTTATCTATCTAATATACATAGCCTAGTTGTAAAAAATAAAGTAAGAAATCATTCCAATGTGTACTAGACAGTAAAAAAAAAAAAACTGTTAAAAAGGGGAGTGATTAGTAAAATATGCATAAATAAAAAGAAAGAATGCTAACTAGGTAACATAAGATAAGATCAAGTTTAAATGATTTGTTATTGGTTGTGATCATATTCTAAAGATGTTTGGATTATTGAAAAGTATACAGCTCCCTTTCATCTGAGTGTTGAGAGCTGTATCCATACATTCATTTTGTGCTCAAAGTGCACCAGATTGATGCATTTCACTTCAACATTTAAAAACAAATATTCCCGGGGGTGCATGCCCCCGGACCCCCCTAGAGGATGTGAGGTCCACCCCTAAATAAAGCAGGTTAAAATAATTAAATTGAATACATTTTATTTTAGTAAACACTGAAAACGGGTCCCACAGACCCAAACAGCACACAAAGGTTAAAGGTAAGCATATAATGATGTTAAAATGTGCTAAATATATACACTGCAAAAGAGGAGTAAAAGTAGCTCACGACTTAACATTTACAGACATTAATGGGGTAAAAACGCAAATCCCGGCAATTTCTACCGGAGCCTCCGCCATGGAGCATCTGCACTTTCGGCAGGTTATTCTCATGCTGCTGTTAATCTGGAGATCAACAGACACTAGCGGCCCGCGCATATGATTATATAATCAGACAACGTCCGTTAAAAAACATTATAACACATATAATGAGAGACGTTCTGCAGTAAGGAGGGGCGTTTCACCGACGACAGGTGTTCTTAATATTATTGACGGAGCATTTTTACTTTACACGACACTGTTCAACACTTAATTCTGCTTCACTCTTTAACTAAACAACCGTGGATGTCTTGAAGGATTATTTCGCTAAAGATTTTGAAGATATCCGCGTTCTTGTGACACGTAAATACTACGCTTCCTATGTTTTGGTGCGGACTGCGTTCACACCAGCAATGAACAGGTATTTGAAATTGGAACCAATGTGACAGCATCAAGTGTTGAAATTCGTAAAGCAACATTTCATTCTCTTAACACTTTACTTGTGTAATATATAGGGATGGGTATCGCTAAGGTTTTTAACGGTACGACTCAGTGTTTCCCCTACCATTGTTTTGGAGGGGCGCTGCGGCCCGCCAACGGAGCCCCGCCAACGGAGCCCCGCGCCCCCCCTGAAATTCAAGGTGTTTAAAAAAAATAATAATATTTTTTCTTTTATAATTCTTTTCTTTTATATAAATATATAGCACCAAATTGCAACTAATCTATATCTACTGTCACTTTTCACATTGAACATGTGCTCTTTTATTAAATAAACTAAACGCTTTCATTTTAAATTGTGAGTTTAGTGTTTTTGACCCTAAAAAACACTGATGCATTAATCAATAACAATAATCCACAGCTCCTCTCTCTGCTCCAGTGGATTTAAAAAATATATATCCCAATGGCAAAAAAATTACGTTCCCAAAGAACTAAACTGCATTCTCAATTACGTTTAGCTAGAAACGTATTTTCTACCACGTTACGTTTGTTATGAATGTATCTTAAATACGGTTATTTTCTACATATCTTTGCCATTTATTGTCTTGCTTATAATAATGATAATAGTCATTTATAAATATCATTTTAGAGCACACATTTGAAATCGACGATCGGGCTCGATATATGGTTGAATTAAAATCAGTAGGCAAGGGTGTAATTTCAACACAGTCTCAAAGGCAATGTGAGCGTCCATTCCCATTGGATAACGGAGAATTGTACACCCGGAAGTAAGTATTCCCCTTACTGTCGATTGATTTGACAGTAATATCTGCACTACTCATCAACTCAAAAACACCAGATTATCCTTGTTAATTACACAACATTGATTGGTTTAAATTGTGTGCAATGCTTTTGTATTTTTCCCCTTAGATTCGGAGAAACAAATATTTTTTCGGAGTTTAGGATGGCAGAAGACACTACACTACCCAGAATCCCCAGCTATCGTTTAGGACTACACCATGTGCTCTGTTTGACAAACTCGTTTGACATAATGAATTGTGCTACTTTTAAAGCAAGCAACGATGTTTTCAAATCTGTAATCAAAAAGGTCCGCAAAAACATTTAAGATTAACTTCGACCTCCGGGGGGGTCTTACTATGGAGGAGTGGATTGAGGAGTGCGTGCCTATCTCCAGAACAAAAAGCACCTAAACGACGACATGCAGAGCTACGTGAAGAGCAGGTAGACCAACTGGAAAAGTATCACCATTCAAAAGCTTTCTGTTGCGGGTCTTGAAACAAAGCAGATAAATTATGACCGTTAGTGGCCACAGGTGCGAAAGCTCTCTCCAGAGCTACTGGAAGCCGAATCTCGGGGACCAGAGAAAGTGGAGCAATATTCTCGCCACGCCAAGCAACAGCCTAGAACAACCTCAGCCTATAACCACGTAAGCCATTCTACTGATGCTGGACAGTTTTTCAGTGGGTGCACAATAAATGGCAACATACACATTAATGTAAATAAATAGCCAAATAATGGATCAACGCTCTCTGTCTAATATGTTCGCTAGCTGTTGTTAGTGTTGTTGCATAGCAACCACCTCGCACTATGTTTCGTGTTGTCGACCCTCCGCTTCGCGTCGGGCCGAACCACGCCCCTTAGCTGTGATGTAATGAGCATATACCACGGCCTGTCGTGAGCTATTGCTTAAGTATATAATGGCTATTTTGCACATCCCTTTCAAGATTTCATGATTTTCTAAGGTTTATTGACATATCATATACAGAACTACGGTGTAGTTATGCAATGAATGAAAAACTTGGGTCACAGGTTCCTCAACAGTGCATTACAAGACATCTATCAATAAGAAGCCTTAACAAAAGGATTGGACGACGAAAAGCACACGCTATGGACATGTTTCGCCGTAGGACAGCTGAGGATGATGACTGTTATCACGCCCAAAGAACAGCAATGGTACATTCATTACATCACATTAATACTATCTAATGTAGGATTTATGGAGTTATGTAGGGCTAATTTGTGTCTTTGTATGTGTTCCAGATATGCGAATACTACGGAACGCGTTGTGTCCCGCGCTCTCTCTGGGTGAACAATAGAACATCGGCCTGGTGGGAGAAGGTGGTGCCAACGTACACCAATGTGCAGTGGATCAAAGATTTCCGAATGTCCAAGGGCTCTTTTCAACTCCTCTGTATTCGCCTGGAAGCAACGTTGGGGAGACGCAACACCAACTACCGGGAGTGTGTACCCGTGTCTAAAAAAATCGCCGCGGAGCAAGACATGCGCACAGCCCTTATGAGGCATCTGAACAGCATGGAAATTGTAAATTGACAATAAAGCTGATCTTTTGTACAGTGCATTTGGTTCTCTCTTTTATTTACCACAGTCAACAGACAAAATTACAATAGTGCAGACAAACCTTAGTGCAAAGATAAAATGTCAGTATCAAAACAGTTCTCATACTGTATATTTGTATATTAATATGAGTATATTATTATGTTAAATGTGTGTTAAAGACAATGAGATGAGGTTGAAACCTCTTTAAAAAGCTTTTGTATACCATCTTTACTGTGATAAATACATACATGTTAAGCATACACACCTGAAGAACTACGTTACACACACACAGGTTAGTCTGTGTACTGCTGCACTGCTGCTGGTTTAAACAAAGACAGTCATGATGCTAGTGCTGTGCATGTAGGTTCTCTTTTATTTATCAGCAGCAGATCAATAAGTGTCAGTAGTATCAAAACAATATAATAACAGTGGCAATATATATATATATATATATATATATATAATAACAATAGGTAGGCTCAGCAGCAGACACACCTTAGTGCAAAGTTAGGTGTCAGTATTAATAACAGTGGCATATATATATAATCACAATAATACAAAATTAACTGTCCCAGGTGTAGGCAATTTGGGGTGAAGTGTCTTGCCCAGGGACACAATGACATCCTGACTGCAGTGGGGTTTGAACCTGTGCTCCCCTGATCCGAACACCAACGCCTCAGACCACTGCACTACACGCCTCCCAACAAGTCATTGTACAGTTTATCAACGACGACAAGTTTTTCTTAATTTTTGTATTGAAGGCCTGTTGGATTTAATCAGCTCGCTTAGCACTGCCAGAAGCCCAGCCTGAAAGGTATTTTGTTGCTCCACCTGGCACCATGAGCAGCTGGTCGTCCGATTCCTGGGCCTTGTGTGAATGCAGCAGCCGTTCGTCGTGCATCTCCTTGGCACGCAGGTCCTCATTCTCCTTGCTGACCATGGCACGGCAGTCCATCGCCATGATGGTGTCAAGGAAGCTGTCATCCCGTGCCTGCTTTCCTAAGGTGAAATAAGCAAGATACAAGATCAGTTTAATCGCAACAACGAGACAACATTGTCCAACATTGGACATGGGGCAGGCAGGGACAGTGTACAAAATGCAGGTGTAAAGTAGAAGATAAGATAGGATCAAATAATATCAAATAAAAAATAAATATCAAAGTGCCCTTATTTATTGTTTTGTGCTTAATGTATGCTTGAACTTTGTTTTATAGGGATTAGTGGACATCAGTTAGATGTGTAACCTTCTTTCAAGGCCAGGGTAGTTACAGTGTAAGTGGATTGACATCTAACATAACATGGCTGAGTAGAATTATAACAATCAATAAAAAAAAGGAAAGATAAATAGAATTTCAATCACATTTCTACTTAAATGTGTAAAAATATTAGAACATCAGTCTTTGTGGCATGCAGGTAATCAACTGTTTAAGCTTTTACCATTAACATGTAGAATGAATGTTGCAAATGACTTGAAATTATAGCAACTACAATGTATTGTTAGAGGTAGCATTATGTCCAGCTAGCATGCTAATTGCTAACGTTATATTATCGTTTTATCCCGGAGGGGAAAACTAGTTTCTAATCCTGAGAGAAACACCTCGCCTGAAACACACGATTAGTGCCATGAGTTAGTGAAGCAAATTACAGAACATTGCGCACTTATTCACAAGTCAAAACGTGTTCATAGCGGGCACGGCTGAGAATAGCTAGCTAGCTAGATGTTGTTAGCCAGCTTGGACCAATGATAGCAAGTTCTAGCATGGCTAGCTCAATCTACTGAGCAAATAAAAGTACATCTAAGACCAGTATTGTGCAGATTAAAACAGTGCAGTGCATGTATTTTATTTTACCTTCGTAGTCGTCCCGACATGACTTTGCCAGGTCTGCTAACTTTGCTGAGCAACGGAAACTGCATTCAGTAGAAGCTTCTGAATGCGGTGCTTCGCGTCCTCCGAGTAAATCGCCAGAAGCGCCGACACATCCTCATCACTCCACCGCTCCGATGATTTATTTAGTGTTGCTATAATAACTGCTTTCACAAAAGTAATCTCTTCGGGTGCGCTGGCCGAAGCGAGCAAATACAATGGCCGCTTACAAAAAAAAATTCAGAGTCAAACGGGTGTGGTTTGCATTCCGCACAGCCAATCAGACGTATGAACTATTTTCTCCCACGACAGTCCCTGCTCTCTAGCAGGGACTGAAAAGCGGGTCAGATGAACTAATTTGAACTACTTTAGTTCCTGGGGCTTTTTGGTGTGAACGCAAATATATCGTAGTTCTGATGAACTATTGTGGGAAAAGTACTCCAAAGTACTCCGGTGTGAACGCGCCTAATACCCCCAAAGCTGTTTTCTTATTTGAAAGAAGACCTTAACCTAAAGTATTCTTTAATGTGTTAATAAAGGTTAATTAGTTTGTCTGTTTTGCACATCCTCATATTAATATCTGTATACATCCGGCACTAAACTGTTTTATTGTAGAGATCACTTACAGTATCTTCTTGATTTTTTATATTCTATATTTCTATCATTGACCTTCTACTTTCACCCTATGAAAGTATGTACTCTTAATATTTTTTTCATCAAATAACATTATTCAACAAAAATAATTCAATAACCTGTTTTTCAGGTCTCAGGCTCGAAAATGACATTCCCAGAACAAATGACCATATCTTCCCTTCTAAAAGGGTTAAATTAATAATCTTTTTTCTCAAAGTAATGATAAACCTGTGAGTTGGATGTAGAAAAGTCAGAATTAATATAGATGTTTTTTATTTTAAAGAAAATTCAGATTTTACATAGTAAAAAACTGTAAATTATAGTGTCCGTCCAAATATTATTTTGTACTTATAGTGAAAACTACCCTTGGATGATGGTAAGGTAGACTGAAAGCTTTAGGAATCCAAAGTACAACATATAATAAGTACCGCGTATCAAGATTGATGCAAAACAACTGACATTTTACCTTTTTAGAGAGATTTAGCAAAAATAAACCACTTCTGGGGTCATTTGGGTGGATTTTCCATATCTCTGGCCCCCCTTGGTCGATTTTGATGGTTGACACCTCTTTCTGACCGTTAGAACCAATAGAATCGAAGGGGGAGTCCCCCACACACACTCATTGTGAAGAGAAATGGTGGGGGCTTCGTGCATGTAATTTTTCATCAGAGTGAACCTAGCTAGCTTTGACATCTGGAAACGGAAAAGCAGTTTTAATGCTTATGGATTATCAGAAATCATTTAAAAGGGACACAGACACATTGGATTAACCTATGGATTAACTTCAGCAGCGTTTTTATCATTTTAATGCCATTGAAGACCACTTTGGAGAGACTACAGAGCCAAGGTAAAAATGTTATCATTTTTAGCTACCTAGCGTCACCTGTTTTGATGTCCGTTTTTGCTTATAACGTCGCCATTTCGTATAATTCAGTGATAATGTGGGTGTCCATCGATTCTGTGTCACCTCACGATGTGAAACGATGTCATGGATGTAGAGAAGAGATAAATAATAAGGTTTTGTGAGTGATTTTCGGTGCAGTAAGGTGTTAGCATTTTTCGCTCGTTGCGAATTCAGAGGCTCAGTGTTAGCATTGTGGGTTTTATTTTGAAAAAAAAAATGGTTAACCACTAGGCGGTGCACACAAGGTACACACAGCATACTAATAATAACTTTGTATTATTAGTGTAGGACACTTATGTATGTATAACATCTGAAGATGTGTAGTTTTATTCATGTTTTTACATAATTTTACAGGATATTGCTATACTATTTCATTAATATCTGGTTTGTAAAACATCACAGACAGAAAGGTATATCCGTCATTTAATGGTAAGCTATTGAAATTGTGATTCCATAGATGTGTCTCCCATCACCCAAATCCCCTGACTATTCTCTCAACTCAGTATTTACATTCTTATATTCAAAGAAAATCAGTAATATCTTTAAAAACTACAAGTCCTTTTCTATCAGCTGTGCACCGTTATGGTGTAAATATAACCTATCTACCAATTGGATCAAATATAAAAGTCAGCCGAATTAGTATTGATACTGCAAGGAGACGTATTGTGTGAAAAGAAATGTAAGATATTGTGTAATTGTTGATATATTTATGATCCACATCACGTATTCTGTTTTGGCGGCACTTCTTCCTGTTTGTCTAGAAGTCTTCTCATCAGGGCTCTATAAATAAAGAACTACGACAGATGTGTAATATTGAATGCAGCCGAACCGTGTATTACAATGCCGTTATGTGATGACTTCCAAAGAGAAAAGCAAGAACACTCGGAATAAAGTATTATTTTATTTTTAAATGTTTTCGGATTTCACATCGCATAAACACCATCTCCCAACGTGCATTGCGGCTAAAACATCCAATCAGCGAGCTGAGGATCTTTCCTACATCTGTTTCCGGTATTGTTCCTGTAATGAGAGTTCACATTTATGCTACATTGAAGGGTGGAATTGACTACACATCTTCAGAAACATAATTTGCTTCAGATATACTGTAACTCATAGCAATATTGTAACCATTAAGAAAAGCCAACTGCATTAAAAACCCAGTTAACAAACACTAGGTAAAGTATTTTTCCTTCAGTAATGAAGATGTAATTCCAATGTAGACACGCCTGGGGTCGCTGTTCAGTCTGTTACGCTGAGCAATGCATTGTCTGGAACTAAAAGGAACGAAGAAGACAAAGTGAGGTGACGTACTTCCGGTTCCACATGAAAACATTCCCAGTGCAAAAACAAATCGCTAAATAAAAAGATAAAACACTGGCATGTAATTTACGTTAGAATAAATAGAATGGTTTTGAATAATAGATGAGAGTAAAATCTACGTCACTTTACAGCCCCTCCCACTTTTGGGGAAACCAACGCTGTCATTTGAACGGCGATCAAGCCTGAAGCCACAGAGCTCTTCTGTTACTGTCCTTTCTTACAGAAACACGTAACTCTGGATTTGTTTTAAAGGGCCCATGTCATGGCCATTTCCACTGATCATAATTCCATTGTTGAGGTATACTAAAATAGATTTATACTGTGCAATTTTCCAAACTCACATTGGTTTCGCATACAGCATCTCTGTAAAGTATGTGTATTCAGCAGTATTCACTCTCTCCACTAAACGACTCGTTGGAGCTCTTGCCCCCCCCCTCCCTGTGAGCCTAGTGTGCTCCGATTGGTCAGCTCGGCCACTCTGTTCTGATTAGCCAACCACCAGAGAGGCTCCGCCCATGTCTAACAGTGCTTTTTCCGGCTCGCTCTCAGCGGAACAACAGTCTTATAATGGCCTCGGTACAGCCGTATATTTTATACGCTAACTAACCGAACTGTACCTACAACTGTTGTTATAGAAGAGTAAGTTATTTTTTACCTGTAATAAACTACTACTGTTTGATGAGAAATCAAATCATGGTTTGCTATATATGAATGATATGTTATAGGAGCAAATCATTCAGGGAAGAAAGGATAGGCCTACTAAGTATTTCCATCAAACTTTATTTTTAGAAATGTACAAAATGAACATGCGTAAATATTAGGGCTGTCAGTCGATTAAAATATTTAATCGCGATTAATCGCATGATTGTCCATAGTTAATCGCGATTAATCGCAAATTAATCGCACATTTTTTATCTGTTCTGAATGTACCTTAGAGGGATATCTTTCAAGTTTTTAATACTCTTATCAACATATGAGTGGACAAATATGCTTTATATGTTTGTTTATTATCATTTGAACAATGACAAATATTCTCATGAATATTAAACACAACAACCTCTGAACATTACAAATATTCGCCTCAATTCAACCTGGAACCTCTTTCATACAATAATACTGTGTGTGTGTGTGTGTGTGTGTGTGTGTGTGTGTGTGTGTGTGTGTGTGTGTGTGTGTGTGTGTGTGTGTGTGTGTGTGTGTGTGTGTGTGTGTGTGTGTGTGTGTGTGGGTGTGTGTGTGTGTGTGTGTGTGTGTGTGTGTGTGGAGACACTGTGATGAATCGTTGGAGCTATGTGCAGCTCAAGGCATATATGCTCGAATGGGAGCTGCCTGGACGCTGCAATCATGTTGCGCGTACGATCCGTGCTGAGTGAGCTGACTTTTCGTACAATGTCCCACTGTCTGGCTACCTGCATAAAGTCAAGTGCTCGGCGCAGTTGTCGCCGAAATGTCATTGAAACAGCTCCTTAAATCCGTTAGCGCAGCTAGCTAGCACCAGATGCTAACAACAACAACACGTAAGGTGTGCCTCGCTCGAGTCGCGCCACACATACACACTCCCTCCCGGTCCTCCCGATGGCCAGTCCGGGCCTGCCGGTGAGCGTGGAAGTGTGGTCTGCCACAAGCGGGCGGCAGGAGCGAGGCTGTCAGCATCAGCTTGTCGATGGTATTTTACACTCGATGCGCTCTGAAACTACGGCGGCCGAGGACAAAAAATACACATGCGTTAATCGCGTTAAAATAATTAGTGGCGTTAATTTTTTTTGCGTTAACGCGTTATTAACGCGTTAACTTGACAGCCCTAGTAAATATACATATATACACTGTATATCATCCCCTTATAGGCGTTTTCGGCATCTTGCCTATCGCAGCTTTGTAAGCGGCTGCCGGGGCTTTTTAGGACGAGGCATCAGAGTGGGTCATCCCGTGTGTGTGTTGTTTAGCTATGTAGCATACACGCTATGAACGGTAGCTTGGTAGCATACACGCTAGGAACGCCAACTATAATGTACTGACCGTACGGCAGTGTTGTAGTCAAGTCACCAATTCACGAGTCCAAGTCACTCTCGAGTCACCACTCTTCGAGTCCGAGTCCAAGTCCGAGTCACCAAGGGAGAGTCGTAGTCGAGTCCGAGTCCAAGTCCGAGTCACCCAAGGAGTGTCCGAGTCGAGTCAGAGTCATCATTACCTGTGTTCGAGTCCGAGTCCAAGTCCGAGTCACCTAAGAAGAGTCCAAGTCAAGTCCGAGTCACAAGTCTTCATGTATTAATCTTCGTGGATATATGTGTTGAAATGTAGCTGCTCCTCTACATTGCTTTTATCCTGTCATGTTATACTAATCTGTCTATTGAACTGCTGTGAAGCCAGTTTGGCTACAATTCTTGTAATAGGTGCTATACAAATATAAAGCTTATTACTAATATTAATATTATTATTATTATTATATATAAATAAACTATGTTTAAAATGAGTTACCTTTTAGAGAAGTGATTATATTTGTATGCCAATATTTTCCTATGGTAAAGTTTTCGTTTTGCACTTTTATTTTGATAGTAATAAGATCGGGACTCTTATTTTGAAGGAACTTTTACCGGTTAAATCGGTTTACTGATGAAGATTAAGCCCCAGAATAGTGATGGGAATTCCGGCTCTTCTTGGTGAGCCGGATCATTTGGCTCGGCTCACCAAGAAGAGCCGGCTCTTTCGGCTCCCAAACGGCTCTTCAGTTTACCACATATTATACCTTTTATAATTCAATCAAATGTAGCCCTGTTTTGACTAATGATTTATATGTGTACACATATCACTTAAATTATTCAATACATCCTTTGTACTGAAGTATTCAAAAGTAAAAATTACATGTTTAATATAAATTATTTGCTGCATGTGGCCAATTGTTTTCATTGCATTTACAGACCCTTGTATCTCTCTGATACCACCCAATGAATGCACAGACTTGCTTGTAGAACCACGCTACACAAAGCAGATAGCAACACCTATAAAAACTTAAGCATAGACATTTAAAAAAAGGGGCTACTGTATCGACATTTTAAAATTATATTTAAAGAAAAGGCCCTGACAAAACAGCAGGGCTCTATTTCAGTATTAACTATAGAAAAAAAGACAGCAACAGCTGACATCAAATCTTTGCTGAGCCCAAGGATAATCATAAATAAATAACATAGTGAAAATAAATATATTGCAATGCTCAGTACAGCAGCATCCAACCGTCTCTAATCATAAAAAAACATAATACAAATAAATGTATTGCAATGCTCAAAACAGCAGCATCCAACAGTCTCTAATCCTTGGATATTACATGCCACTGCATGCATGCACGGAGCAGCTGTAGCGCGGAGATCATCATATCATTCTGTCTTGTATTACTTAACAAAAAATAACAAAAACAAAAAAACGGCTCGTTCGCGGGCGCGAGCCGGCTCCCGTCGTTCACTTAAAAGAGCCGGCTCTTTGAGCCGGCTCGTTCGCGACCGACACATCACTACCCCAGAAAGCACATGGCTACTTAACATGCAAAATGACATCATTCTGCATGTTAAGTAGCAATGTGCTTTCGTGTTATCGGCTGAATCTTTATTTATTGATTAGATCACGTTACTCTGATGATAGTGTTCAAGACAGCCTATATGTCTGAACTCGATGTTTAGAGTAATGTGTTACGGAGCCTTCTCTTCAATATTGTTTCCACATAGAGCATTTTGCGCTGCTCTTTTCCAATGTGCAAGCAGAATGTGTGAAAGTATACAGCACGATGCGGGGTGTGTCTCTAGACATCTTTAGACTGGAATAGCGGGGCCCAGTACGTGAACTCGCCTCGCAGCCGGTGTACACGCCAGGATAGAGGACATCAGACTCCATAGAAAACTTGCCCGAGTCCGAGTCCAAGTCGGAGCGTCAATGTACAAGTCGAGTCCGAGTCATCGTGGGGGGAAAAATTCACGAGTCCGAGTCCGAGTCCAAGTCAGCGTACGCGATAATTCACGAGTCCGAGTCCGAGTCCAAGTCATCGTGCGCGAGAATTCACGAGTCCAAGTCCGAGTCGCGTCAATCAGTGCGCGAGTCCGAGTCGAGTCACGAGTCCCGAAATCAGGACTCGAGTACTCCATCTCTGCCGTACGGTAAATCACCCGGAGTATACTGTCTATGAGTATTTCGTGTGTGAATGCAGACATTCTCCTGCTATGAGATACATGTATGTAAGGCCATCTGCTGATATTAGAGTTGATATATGGAAACGCTAGCAACTTAGTTAGCACAGTTAGCACTGTGTCAATGGCTTAGCAGTCCGACACACGTTTACACATTTAAACAGTCGTGGTAGATACCTTGTTTGGGAGACATTCCTAACGAAATGAAGTGCCAATCACAAAATATTATTGAAACTTAGTCGTTTTATGTTCGTCAGCTTGCCAGCTGGATTACAATGCTAGCCTACGTTTGCTAGTTGTTCAGTGTAATATGCTATAGGCTACTATACTATACTATACTATACTATACTATGAACAACAGATAGTGGTTCATATTAGGCTATCAAGAACATGTTTACAATTGCAATCTTATACGGGTAGTCTGCTACATTCATTGTAGCTGGCATAACAACAATGTTTTCCCGAGCAAACTCATGTCTAGCTCCATTGTTTAGCTCGGTAGCATACACGCTAGGAACGCCAGCTATAATGTAATTACGTTTCGCGACTGACCGTACGGTAAATCACCCGGAGTATACTGTCTATGAGTATTTCGTGTGTGAATGCAGACATTCTCCTGCTATGAGATACATGTATGTAAGGCTATCTGCTGATATTAGAGTTGATATATGGAAACGCTAGCAGTCCGACACACGTTTACACATTTAAACAGTCGTGGTAGATACCGGAACTAAATGGAAGACTCAAATGGGCAGTGACGTATCTCCAACGAGGCGTTTTGGGGAGGTATTTTCTGTGTTAGAGTTTTACTCGCTACAGGGTGTACTTTGAGGGTTTTGACTCTGCATACCGTTTACATGCATAAAAACCTTCATAACACACAAGGGGACGGGTAATAACCAGAAAAGCATGACATGGGCCCTTTAATGTTTGAGGTGCAATAAACGACACAGCAGCTTGTTGGCATGATACAACTATTATTTTCTGCCTCGCTCATGAGAGTAACAGCTGGTGAAATTACAGCCTCGCCTACTGATTTTAATTTAACCATATATCGAGCCCGATCGTCGATTTCTAATGTGTGCTCTAAAATGATATTTATAAATGACTATTATCATTATTATAAGCAAGACAATAAATGGCAAAGATATATAGAAAATAAACGTATTTAAGATACGTTCATAACAAACGTCACGTCACGTGACGTTTGTTATGAACGTATCTTAAATACGTTTATTTTCTACATATCTTCTAGAAACATATTTTCTCCCACGTTACGTTTGTTATGAACGTATCTCAAATACGTTTATTTTCTACATATCTTATAGAAACATATTTTCTAGAAGATATGTAGAAAATAAACGTATTTGAGATACGTTCATAACAAACGTAACGTGGGAGAAAATACGTTTCTAGCTAAACGTAATTGAGAATGCAGTTTAGTTCTGTGGGAACGTTATTTTTAAGAGACAGGGTTGTTTATTTAATACCTTTAGTTACTTTACAGATTTGGATTAATGATGTGAAATATAAACAAGTCTTAAATCAGACTTTATTTCCACCTGGAGTAAATTCACAAGCTACCCTGCAGTATACAAAGTCATTCAAACTAGCTGCACCTTTACCAACTTAGATAACACTTTAATGATCAATAATTATAAAATATATCATATATATTATTCTGGAATGGACCAATCTGCACAATGACTACTTTTACTGTCGCTACTTTTATACTTTTACTTGAGGAACACTTTGAATGCAGGACTTTTACTGTAACAGAGTATTCATACACTATGGTATTTTTACTTAACTACAAGATCTGAGTACTTCTCCCACCTCTGCGCTCTGCGCACCTGATGTGATAACGTTACTCGTAATTGGCGCAACAGAGCTACGAGTTAAGGAAGTCGAAAATTGTGCATTTCTCCGATTGAATATGACGCCTTTTGGCCAGCTGTTTGGACAGACTACTCTACTCGTGTCAACGCGCTTACGCCATAACACTAATGGCTTTTTCCACATCGAGCCTTGTAGAGTGTTTCTATACTCTCTGAACGCTCCGTCCCCGGCAGATCTCTGTGTCCGCTGCAGCATGTCTGTTAGGCCCCGCCCCCCGCACACAGAGAGACAAGGGAGATCGCTCTTATGGAGTGAAGAGAGCGGAAATAATTATATTGCAAGTTAGAAACGTAAGATGCATTTTGACAGACAAGATGGACACTTGGGGTCGCCGCCGCAAACACCCGCCGTTGCGAGGCTCCGGCGTCTCCGGCGGGTCCGGCGCAGCGGCGCTGTGAAAGTCCACCGCCGTTGCGAGTCTCCGGCTGGAACAGTCCATACCGCCCGCGAGGACCTTCAGGAGGTTCATAGAAAAGTTCCAATGACAAATGGGGACAAAAGTTTTTGAATTTGGTCAAGTTTTGTTCCACAGATTGGGCTGCAATATAAACCTTCAGACAATTCTGGAACGTAAATGTAGCCACTAGAAGTACTCTACGTGTCTCTTATTGTGGCTAAACATGTCTCTCTTAACCTGTTATGCACGGCCCGCCCGGTACCGGGCGGATAAACGCGTAATTTGCAGGAAACAACGTCTAAGGAATCTTAATATTGAATAAAACTATGAATGTTTTATATCCATGTAACGGGAAGAAACTCAGCTAACTGATCTTTTTAATTTTTTTTTCCAAAAAAACCCCACAATGCTAGCACTCAGCCTCTGAATTAGCCACGAGCGAAAAAATGTAACCTAAAACGGCACTTAAACTCACTCATAACTCCCTTATTACTTATCCTAGATGCACAGCCAACCACTCGTTTTTGGTGTCCTGGAGACACTGAATCTAGTGGTGCCCTCCTCAACACTCAGTGATAAACATTTGCGACGCTATAAACGAAAGCGTACATCATAACATGTGGAGCTAAGCAGCTAGAAACGCTAACATGGCTTACCTTGGTCAAAACTGGTCTTCAATGGCATTAAAACGATAAAAAAACGATGCTGCAGTTAATCCATAGGTTCATCCTATGTATCTGTGCCTTCTTTGAAATTATTTATGATAATCCATAAGCAATAAAACTGCTTTTTAGTTTCCAAATTCCAGAAGGAGAGATTCTTCCAATCTGCTTTCGATTTCCAGACGCGCAGCCCCCACCTTTTCTCTTTACAATGAGTGTGTATGTGGGCCTCCCCCTTCGATTCTATTGGCTCTAACGGTCAGAAAGGTGTGTCAACGATCAAAATCGAGCAAGGGGGGCCAGAGATATAGAAAAAAAAACATTTTCACCCAAATCACCTCAGAGGTGGGGTGGTTTTGGCTAAACCTCTCTAAAAAGGTCAAATGTCACTTGTTTTGCATCAATCTTGAGGGTACTTATTATATGTTGTACTTTGGATTCCTAAAGCTTTTAGTCTACTAACCCATCATCCAAGGGTAGTTTTCACTATCTGTAAAAAATAATTTTTGGACGGACACTATAATTTACAGTTTTTTACTATGTAAAATCTGAATTTTCTTTAAAATAAAAAACATTTATATTGATTCTGACACTTCTACATCCAACTCACAGATGTAACCTTGCTTTGATAAAAGAAATTATTCATATAACCCTTTTAGAAGTTAAGTTGTAGTCATTTGTTTTGGGCATGTCATTTTCGAGCCTGAAACATGAAAAACAGGCTAGGTGCTTAACAGGTTAAGGATAAATCTCCTGAAATCTAGTGGGAGGTGATTTGATGCCAGAATTCAACATTGGAAAGATGAGTGAGATCCAGAGAGAAGAATACTGATGTTGAGGTTGATTACAGAAAGTTTAGTTTAGTGTAAGCTTAAAGATTTTGAATGCTAAATATTTAGCTGATTTTGCCAGTTTGGATGAGGTTAAACCCTCTTGCAATATTTCAGAATGATACTTCCTTTTGAGTGATCCCTGGTAAGAGATCAGATCAGGCAAAAAGGTTTGAATTCTCTGCAGGGTCATTTTGATAATGTTGTCATACAAGTATGGTTACAATCTGAGTCCGTCAAAGGCAAAAGAAAAACACTAGTTGACCGTCGTTGACCATCCAGAATGCCCCAAAGGATAACACTGTAGTGTGTTCTTATGTAATATGAATACAAAAAAGATGTTTCCCCAGTAGTTACTTAGAAACCAAAACATCCAGGTGGAAAAATATGGAAGTTATCATTTAAAGGGGCCCTATTCTGATCATTTTCAGGTGTATATTAGTATTTAGTGTCTCTACTGCAGTGGTTCTCAAAGTAGGGGGCGCTCCCCCCCTGGGGGGCGCAGAGGCATGACAGGGGGCGCAGCGAGAGACCAGGAGGAAAAATGGTTATTAAAAAAATAAAGAAAAAGATAAAAAAATAAAAAATCATAATTTGAAAAACTATTGATTCGAAAATAATATGATACAGTACAGTACTATAATGTCTGGGTCTCTATGTTTCATTAAAGCTCGGCTCTGTGTGTGTGTGTGGAACGAGCCATTTTATGTGCGTGCGCGAGCGAGAGAGAGAGAGCGCACCGGTACCGGAGATCGTTGTTGTTAGCTTCTAGTGCTAGCGAGCTACGCTAACGGATATAAGGAGTTTTTTCAACAACAAAGTGGAGGAGAGTCCTCTCCTGTCAGACTGAGAGGCTCAGTGAGCTAAAGGACTCTCTCAGTGTTATCTCAGTGGGTCTCAAACGTTTTGGTCACCATTAATGTAAACAATTATTTCCGAGGCACACGTTTATATGATCATTATAGCATACCTGCCAACCCTACCGATTTGGGCGGTAGTCTACCGCTTTTGACATGTTTCTACCGCCTACCGACTTAGCTGACTCTCCCTACCGATTTTCAATCTTCCCAAACTATAACAAATAAAAATGACACTACATAGACACTGGACTCGACTTTTGGCGGACACCGTTTGCAGCGTGTCTGTGATCCCATCATACAAACAGTTCTCTGTTTCAGTCGATCGCGAAATGTGTCTAAAAATAGAACGACAATATTCTGTTTTATCGTTAATGTCCTATAACATAATCTTCCTGTGCCAGAATAATGCACATGAAGTTTTGAAAGAAGCATTCCTAGAGGCTGCCGACTCGCTTTTTGGGGACAGTAAAAATAACAGTAGCATTTCAACAGGTTTTTGATATAATAAAAACTCAAGTTAGATACCGTTATTAATCAGCTGTAAGTTTTAGTTTGTTTGAACTTATTAATTATAATTATTGTACAAAATGGTATAAGAATGCAAACTTTAAGATCTGTTCTGTTTAAATTGATTATAGTCTATTATCAATTCAGGTTAAGAAACTAGTGTTGCTTGCATCCTATTTTAAAGGCATTTCTTTTTATACTCTACTAAAATGCAAAAAAAAGAAAAGGGTTTGATTCTATTAATTTTGTCTTTTTTATTGCACTCTGGCTGGTTGTCTTATTAGTAAAACTAATTTATACTTTTGTAGCAACACTATTTTTATATAATGACAAAGAAAGGGTTCAGTCTTTTCTTTTTTTCCTGTGTCATATGTGGCAGCACTGTTCAATGTTTCTTGAAAACATTACCCACTGTAGTTTGTGACGTGTGAATAAACTCCCAACTCTGTATCAACAACACTGTTGTGTAACTTCAGTTAAATACTTGTGTGTGTGTAGATTAGAAAGAGGTAAGATAAAGGATCTGCAGTATTTTATGAAGTATTAATCGTACAAAGTCAGTTTTATACAAGTAGAAGTGTGTATTTACCTGGTAGTAGGCTGTCAGTAATGGCTACGCCTCTCTATTTGGACTGTAGATCTCTGCAGACTGGCCACTTTAAAAGTAGCTCTCGGTTCAAAAAAGGTTGGGCACCCCTGGTCTACACTGTCAAGGTTCAAGGTTCA
This sequence comes from Trematomus bernacchii, assembly GCF_902827165.1. Lineage (NCBI taxonomy): Eukaryota > Metazoa > Chordata > Actinopteri > Perciformes > Nototheniidae > Trematomus > Trematomus bernacchii. The sequence goes on from NW_022987708.1 coordinate 4,948,442, forward strand.
AGGTTCTTTATTGTCAAACTAACATAGCTACAGAGTAATTATGTCGTTGAAAATCTTATGTCACAGGCTTCTCCAACAATGCAACTGAAAGAGGACCAGAAACGCATTAAAAATATAATAAAATGTGGAGACTTTGGGATATTTATCTCCCATTCTTTTACTTTTCGGGCATTTTACAGACCTACCACTACCACTTTTTCTGAAAAATGCATAAAATGATGCAATATATGTTAAATACATGGTTTATACATGTAATTACTGGGGTTCCATTTCTTCTGATTACCTAATTTGGGCGTGCACATTTGCCGCGCGCAAACCTACCTCTTTTGGATTTGGAAAGGTTGGCATGTATGATTATAGTTATAAAAAAATAAGAGAATAAATGAAAAACAGGTATGAAATAATATATGACAGTAAAAAAATAATAAAGTTTAAAAGGGTGATTTGTAAAATATCCATAAAGAAAAAGTAAATCTGTTTACAGTTCTGTTTCATATGGGTGTTGAGAGAGGTATCCATAGATCTCTTCATTTTGCTCTCAAAGTGCACCAGATTGATGCATTTAACTGAGCTTGCCCCCGGAACTATGTGAGGTTCACACACCACCTATAAAAATAGCACTTTACCCCTGCTTACACCTATATGCCGTGAGCTTATTATTATTTTCACCCTCTGTCTGATTGGTTAGCTGGCTGGCTCTGTTGTGATTGGTTAACCGCTTACAGACGTCTCACCTTTTAGCCCTATCAGGTACAATCTGTTGGAGCACTAGCCAATAGAAGCGTGAGAGTAACATAGTGATGTCATTATGTTTCGGAAGCAAACATAGGAGTCCAATGGAGTAATTTCAGCCGGGGAGTGGGAGAGAAAACTGTACATAAAACACGGGAAAGGGAAACCCCCAAAAGTCTAATAGAATCTCATATTAAAGAGGGCCTATCACCTTCATACATTGCGACGTCTTTACTGAAATGGGTCTAGAACTGAGCAGTGCCCGGGCTGTGAGACCCCCCCCCCCCCATCCGCTGCAGTAACTATGTTCTCGGTGCTTTTAGTCGGGAGGTTAAGCAGCTGAGAGCAGAGTTTTCTTCCTCCAGTATTCCCCACAGGCGGCGGGGGAATTCTAGAGGAAGTATGTCCCCCGGTTCTCTTAGCCCTCTTTATCCTGAGACTTCCACAGAATAGACCTTAAACCACTTTAGCTCTGCTTTATGGTATCATCATTGAGTCACTTGTGACATGTAGATGCACAGGGTGCTAGAGATCTAAAGATTCATCCATTATTCATGAATTGTGTCGCATGGATATAAATGCTGCTATCTCATTGTGGGGTACTTGGCCTTTCGAACCCCGCTACCAAACTGCGCCATCTATCCACAGACTGATGCTGAGCTTTTCATTCCAACACTGCCGGAGTATTGCATCTGCCGGGGGAGCTGCTCCACACCGGACTCCAGCCGTTTGTTATGTGCATTTCCACTTTTGCATTATTTTATGAGGATTTGAAGAGTGTAAGCAAACAACTTTGAGATGCGCCCGAGGGCCAGCCCTGAGAAGTGAGAGGAGCCGTGTCCTCCATCCTCCCGGGAGACACAAATCCTGCTCCACACCAATTAATTAGTTGGACGGTGCGTAATGGGAAAGCATTAGTATTGTTATGAGGGGAAAGGGAGTTTGACTGACAAGGTCCTGCTCTTAACTTTTGTTGAATTAAAAGAGGATAGCGATGCGAGGTTCGGTATATTGGAACGGCTATTTGCATATTTGCAGCTATATTAAAGGGATTAGCTCCAGCCAGCGAGGCACAACAAACAGAAGGAGGAGGACAGCGCGGTTTAATATCACAAATGACACCCAGGGAGTTACCCTCTAGCTCCAAGCCTGATTACAGCTTCTTAATTAGGACAGCTTCTCAACCCTCACACATCCAGTGTGCAGCACGACTTTAGTCCCAGATTCAATATTTACCCTGCACTCCTCTACTTGTACCGGGAGTTTTTACCGGGGATAGAGGGGTGAGTCGGGGGTAATATTAATCATGAAATCTGCACCTTGCATGCAGGTGCAAACCAATTAGCAGGCTGGCATTTAAAGGACTTTAATTAATATTTCGTCACAGATTAAATCAGGTATCGGTTATGTTTAAATGCCTTTCACACAAGTTTTCAAATATTGGGGTCCCGGGTGTTGCATTATTGGCAGCTGTGAGATTTAGCGTCCTGTGTTGGCACCTCACATTTGCACACATGCTGTTCCAATACTGTGTAATGAAGTTGTTACATGCTGTATTTTATTATGTGAATATGAGTGTGCGATATTCTTCAGGGTGTGTAGTTAAATATCACTGCTAAAGTTAAATATTAAGAAATGTGTAAAGCATTATTTAATTAAAGATGTAAATCCACTTAAAGGTTTTAACATGGCAGCTGTGCGTCCACATACAATTCATATTGAATGACCGAAATTATTATTGATTGCTGTTTACATCGTACAGCTCGGCAGAACAGTTACTGTGTAGGAGCAGCCAATGGTTTAGTGCGGACTATGCTGTGGTTCGAGTTATTCATTACTTTTAGTCTGTTTCATGTTTATGCTATACTTACTATTTTTGCCCTACTCCATTTCAGAGGCACTTTTAATTCAAATGAATTTATCTCACAGTTATAATTACAATATTTAGTTTTAAGATTTGCTTATACAATATGATGCATTATTATGGATTACATAGCCCAACAATATGAAATTAAACCCACCTAAACATCTGCATATTATTTTAAAATTAGTAATTAAAAGGACATAATATAATATATAGCATGATATACTCAAAAGGAGAATTCTGAATACAGAGTACTTTTGAATGTTTATGTAAATGCTAATAACACTCTTTTTTGACATTTTAATGAAGTCACATTTTGTAGGCAGGACTTGTGTAATTTCTCCATTTCACTTTCACCATTGTTTATATGGTAGCAGAAAATCAAGACGAGAACATAACTGTAGACATATTATCAGTGTTGGAAGAAGTACTCAGATCCTTAACTTAAGTAAAAGAAAAAAATACTGTGGTCTTAGAGTAGTATCAGCATCAAAATGTACTTAGAGTACAACAAGTACTCATTCTGCACAATGGCCCATTTCAGAATAATATAAAGTGCAGAAGTATTATCAGTTAAACGTACTTCAAGTATCAAAAGTAAAAGTGCTGGTTATCCAGCTTTGATCTTTTCACAGTATTATATTATTATGGTTATTATAATATCCTGAAGAGCATTGTAGAATTGTAATTTGTCAATGTGGACCAAATTTAGATTTAAGTACTTTTTAGATTAGTAGCACAGTACTGAATTATACCATATCAGCATATCATGTGTTTTTATATGCAGAAAGTAAATGCGTTAAAATAAAGTAGTCGAGGGAAAGTATGAGATTGCCTCTGAAATGTAGCGGAGCGAACAAAGAACGAAGACTTCTGTCCCAGACGTGACAAAGAAAACATTTTTTGACATAAAAATGTTCTCTTTCAGAGTGTTTTAAAATCATAACATATATTCATACGTGTCGGCCCTAAATTCATCATATAAGAAGCAATACACATGAAATGGACTTTGTTTAAATCATAACACACAAAGACCTTTTCTCTTTAGGATGAGTTTGAAACGCCTGTTTACGATCATTTGTGCTAAACCGACCTTTGATAGTGAATAATATCATTTCATTGTTTTTCCTGTATTTTAATTCACTAGCTACTCTATAAAAGCTGGACACACATACGTCAAACATTAATATTACAGATTGTGTCATCCTCACTGTCGGGGCCCAGCTTTATGAAATCACACGGGGGCCGCTGACCTGCAAAGATGCGACTTGAACCGCTTCTTTTTCCACCGCCGCGAGGCAGGCTGGGTTAAAGGTCAACTGTCACAGAAGCCATAGAGGATCCTCCTGGGTGAAGATCCTTGAGACTTTTCCCTTAAACCAAGACACCATGGCCGGGTTTCACAGGTCTGCCCTGCGGCCGCCCCGGGGCTTGAATACTTCGCTGTGTTTATGGGACCACTGGCCACAGACCCCGAGCATTTCCCCAGCCGCGGTGCACTTGATGTTAATGTTTAAACGGCTTACTGGTTTGCCACCACATTGTAAAGTGTGTGTTCAAAATCCTACTTCTTACTAGTGAGAGGTTTGTCGACACTACAACTTTATTGCAGGGGGTCAAATCTCATTTTTAGTAGTAGTTACGTCAGATTAACCCTCCTGTCGTGTTCGTTTCTCCCCCCTTACTTTGATGTTCCCAGTCAAATGTACCCGGTCTGTTTTAACATTAACGCAAAAAAAAAAACATTAATCATCACCTTCTTGTATTTAACACTCGTTTAAGTTGAAAACAATGTTTTACACACTGAAAAAACTGAAATATTGACTTCAATTAAATGTACAATGTCACCAAATACCACACAACTGCATTAAGTTAATTGAAGTAAGGAATTTTAAGTTAAAACCTTGGATCTTTTTTTCAAGCTTATTAGTATTGCTTTCAACTAACCTAATATTGCTAGGTACAATCTATCAGCGTTAGTCGACATTTTAGTTTTTTTCAGTGTGGTTCACATGAATAACTGCAGTGAATATACAAAGAATAGACACTGAAAATGTATTACAAAATGAACATTTTGGCGATTTGGGTGTGTACTATCTGATGATGAACATAATCTAGGGTTACCCATTCATTTCCTATATGGTGGCCAAAATTCAATGAAAGTGGTGATCAGCAATTTAATATGTATAGATGCTTACTGTGGAAGATATCATAAGGCCTTCAATCAATCAAATGTAAGAGACAATATTTATGATTAAGGAAAGTAGTAAATCGTCAGTTAAATAACTTGTGCTGGTTTAATACAGTAAGAGTAGGCCACACAGCCTCAGATAAATGAGCTTTTTCTCATTCAGTGCTGCATATTCTAAGCACTGATTGGAAATCCACTCAGCTACAACTAAACTGTGTTTGCTCTATCTGCAGTGGGGGGGGGGGGAAATCATATTAGCAAAAATAAATGTTGGTGGGTTGTTAGAGAGTCTGATTATGTGTGTCTCAGGCAAATTGGCGGTAATGAGTCAAGAGACTGCACTCGTTCACATACATTAAAACAGCGATCATTAGGAAATTAGGGCCCAGATTAATCCTGTTAATGACACGCTGGTGCTCATGGGAGAAAAGACGGCCCCAGATGTCGGGATGCGGCGCCGTGATGAAGCATCAACTCCTGCTCTCGCCTCATCCTCTCTCTCTCCCCGCTCCAGCACAGCGCCGACACTTGAAATGCAAACGAGGGGGGGGGCCCAGCCGACTGCTAATGAGAGCAGATCCCAGTGATAAGGAGCGAGAGAGAAAGAGAAAGAAGGGGGAGAAGGGAAAGTGAATAAATTAAAATAAAAAAAGGAGCTATCTGAACTGAGGATAAGACACAGCAGCAGGAACTCTGATGTCCCCAATTAGGAGGGATGTCACCCCCTGTCTGGGCCGCAGTAATAAAGCCCTCACTCTGTATTCGGATTCACATGGCTCCAACACTGTTAACATTCTAATGTCTTGGGCGTGCGTGGTAACATTAATTACTTGGCCATTTGGATGGCTCCTGAATCTCCTTAATGTTTGCTTCCAAATGGAAATCTGAGCTCAGGCTTAGGAGTGTTACATTAGAAAATAATAAGTAATATTTACCCTAGCAGCACGCAGTCACGCCTGCTCCGCAACCGCTTCCATTTCTCCTATTGACTGTTTGGATATACTGTTCTCCTATACAAAGACAATTATTCTGTGAATTTTAACAAGACCCTGGAAATGGGTTCTTTTTTTTTTATATCCGGGTTTCTTGGACCTCTTGCACGTAAAGCCCGCTGTTTGAGGGAGGCCACGGCACATTTAGATTAAATTACAGGTGTTGGAAATCTATGCAAATCTCCCCCAATCTATTTCTATCAGGGGAGGCCAATAATTGAAGGGGATCTTCCCAAACAATTCCTGCTACTATTAAAATTCATGGTCACCTTGAAAAGGCATGTCTGCGGCTGTGGATCCTCTCACTTCTGTCTGAGAAACAAACACTCCTGTTCAGTAGTCGCTGCATTAGCCTATATATCATACCAGATAAGGAATTGCAGAGGAATGAGCATTCTTCAGAATGGGCCTCCAAATGGTCAACTTTCATCTGGCGGAAGCCGTGCCTACTCTATTGTTTTCAAAGTGTAGTGAACCAAAAGAGAAAGGGTAAAGCCATTTTGGTGTGTGTATACAGCAGAAATGTGTTCTTTGGGGTGGCAATATGAGAGGAGCCCTGGATAAAGGACAAAAAGATTACAATTTCCCCCCCATGTTGTGGTGGCAGAGCTGCCAGCGAGAGGCTGGGAAGAGCAGCGAATGTAATGGTTGTATTACTGCACTCGGCGATGCATTATTAATACAAACGTGATCAAGGCAGGTGGACAAGCCCAGGAGAGATAGCGCTGCTTAATGAACAGCCCCCTCTCTCTCGGCAGAACAAGGCCTGGCAGCTGTTAGTGTTGCACTGTGAGGTGTGAGCTGCTGCACCTCTGTGGTTAAGGTAGCCCCCTATTTAATTAAGAAATAATCTGCAGCCGCTCCTAATTGACTCTGTTCATACAGGGGAATGTGTCAGCGCTGTGGTCATGCCCACCTGCATTTTAAATGGGAACGTAAACGGATGCTTTGTGCTCTTCATCATGTGTTTCCTGTAACAACTTGAGCTGATCAGATTGTGCAAACTGGGATCAAGTAGAAGTGTTACTATTATTTTATAGGACTGGAATTGAAAGTCTTGAAAGATTTTTTTAAGTCATGTCATGTGCAGGATATACACATCTGCAGCCACATTTTAAATTAGTTCAAATGTTTTCTGTTCTGAATCTAAATAAACTAAACCTGCATACATGTCTCAAATTCCCAAAACATTTTCCATCTGTGTCCCGGCTTTTTTGTTTGAACACCTCCCCAAAGGCTACCTTTTCCCAGATATAGATCTCACAACACATCTGGACAACTATGCATTAAAAACAAGGGACTAGTCACTAATCCTATGCTACATTTTTTTGAAAGAGCTCCCATACATGGAGCCTCATCGCAGCAACATATGATTATTACGATTTTGGCGGGTCCACGCGTAATATACACGGCTCTCAGGAATGTTGCTGATGTGTGCTGTGAGGATTGCTTTTATAGAGGATAACATCAATTTGACTTTACATTTTCATTTAATTTTTGGAGCTCGTACGGGCCTGTCAAAACACTGATTTCAGCAGTACATGTTTTCAGGTCACATACTGCCCCCTAGTGCGAGTGTGGAGTATTGCAGGTATAAATCAGTGCCTGCTGCTCCTGTGTGAGTCTGCTGGACTCAGAGAGTGCACAGGTTTTGGAGAGCGCATGATTATCCAAATGTGTTGTTTGGGAATGTGTGCTTTTGTGTGTTTTTGAACATTGCATCAAATGGAGAGCAATTTTGGATTCAAATCAGTTGGGATACTTGCTCTTATCGGGGACAATATATTTTCTCCAACTTGCATTCTCAGTAAAAGAACTGAATATGTGTTCATCTAGGTGGGACCAGGTAGGGTTCAGGTTAAGACCACATAAGACTGAGGGTACACCAAGAATCGAAAGACCCTAACCCTAGCCCTAGGTCAGTGTTTCCCAAAGCACCAAATGACATCCTTAAAATCCTTGTTTTGTTCCCAACTTTATAACAGAAAACAAAAAATGAAACACATCTAAGAAGCTGAAATAATAGAATTTAGAGTTTTTTTCTTAAAATCCATCATCCCAACAGTAGGAGATTGTTATCATATTTGGCCACTTACTGATTCATCTTTACAACTCTACTGTTCACCATGCTGTACCCGTGGATCCACGATTGTGTGCATACTGTAGTGTGATGTATTTCTTTATACTCAAACCCCTAAGGTAATACCCCCCTTCCCCCAGCCTTGGCCCCCATGCTGTTTTGCAGGGGACCCAGCCTGCAAAGGGCCTACAGGGCCCTGCAGTAAAGGAGCAAGACGTGGAGGCGTATCCGCAGCCAATGAGCACTTTAATAAGCAACATAGAGTGTGTTCACAGCAGCAATAATGCACACAGGGAAAAGTAGGGGGGGGGGGGGGAGATACAGTCACATTTGCTCAGGTGTGATGCATTAACATAGACAAAGACACAAACAGACAAAGCGTAGACACAAAGTCATTGATTTAGCCATGTTCAGCTCTTCAGACAGGTAGGACTGGGGTTAATGGAATACTTATGGATGTAGTGTTTGAGGCGGGGGCACAGATTGGGGTGGAGATGGGATTTGGGGTTGCGGTGCCGCCCGCCGCCTCGGTGAAGCCCCCGCTAACCGACAGAGCGCATCCCTTCGTCAGGGCGGATTAGGAGCATGTCAGGCTAGACGGAGCAGATAGCCGGGTTTATACATCACACAGGACGGACAGCGACACACACATCCTGCCCTTTACTGAGGATTCTGTCACGGAACAGTTATTTATACCTCCTGATATGGACACACGCATGGGGAAATTATTCCAGGATTATATAGATGATGCTCAAAGCCATCAGTGGTATGAATCTGAATGAGATGGTAATATTGCTGGATGTGATGGAGCGTTATGTTATAGAGGAGGGGAAAGAGCGGTAATATGTTACAGCTGTTAGCTCTGACATGCAGGATTTGGAATCTGGAGTGATTTGAATTGTTGAAATTGGTTGGTCTTATGTAGAGATGCAAGGTGTGAGTTCACTTCTACAATAGGCAACAGAAACACTACATTTCTGGATGTATAATGAACAGTGAAGAATCAAACTGTCAGTGTTTAGGAGTTGTTTGGATATGCTCTGAACTCCTCCCAAACCAAGGTGAATATGTGTAACACCAACCCGAGCCAAGGGTACAATTGTATCTAAGAACGACTTGTCATTATACTTCAGCAGAGCAAAAATAAACATTTGGATACGGTGAAGTCAAGAATTGATTGTGGCTTTGGGGAGGGTAACATTGTAGCCTGTGTAGCTTTGCCCGGGGCTGAAGCTTACCACTGCTTTTATACATAGTTTATTCCTACCTGTTTCTCTCCATGTCTTGGACCTGTATGATAGTATCTGCTTCAATTCCCCAGTCTGAGCAATCTGTTTGAATCCACAAGGTTGTGAATAAAACAAACCTGCTCTCCTGCTCAGCTTAGTGTATAATGCAAGACCTCGCCATTGGTCATGAATTGACAAAGTCCACATAGAGCTATATCCCACACCCTTACCTGCTGGAAATAGCCACGCAGCAAATAATCGCATGGCGGCGCACAGGAAAAAACGTTGGAGCAGAAAATGGGACATTATGTTTGGAGGGAAGTGGACTCCAGAGTTGGGCCCCTGAAGACCAGGGTGCAGGGAACAGTGGACGGAGTCAGGGCGAGGCGCTAACAAAGCCACAGCCACCAGCCTGGTCTCAGGGAAGCACTGAGCCTGAATATTTCATGGCTCCTCCAAGCACAAAAAGACTACAAAACTGGCCTGGCTCATTTGGAGCCCAGTGCTGCTGAAGGTCAGGACCCAAAACAGAGAGGCAGGGGCCCGCATCAAACATAAATGCCTAATAATATCTTCTTGTTGTTGTTGTTTTGCATATTTCTCTATTGGCGTAGATTATAAGCTTAGAAGATGGAGTGTTATTTTTGAACAGGACATCACTTGAGACTCCCCTGCTCTCCCGACAGTCGCTTCATTACACTGAAACAACTAAAACATTGACTTCAACTTAATAATATTGCCTTCAACTAACCTAAAGTTTACTTTAATAATTGTAATTAAAGTCAACGTTTCAGTTTTTCAGTGTCGATTGATGTATTCTTCTTCTACTTCAGGTGGGTCAAACATACAGTGTAAAAATGACAAAGAAGAGATTAACTTCACTTTTTCCAACTTTTATACTTTTTAAACATGTACAAGCCAGGGGGATAATTTAACATTCATAATGTTTTGTAAAAAGATAGTTCAATAAATATGAACATTTTCAGAATGTATTTTTTTGCACTAAAGTAACGGGAACAATTGTGGAGATATTTATAGGTTATGATGCTATGATTTTACTGGTCCGGTCCACTTGAGATCAAATGGGGCTGTATGTGGCCCTTGAACTACACTGAAAAACTGAAACGTTGACGTTAATTAAATGTATTATGTCAACAAATTTCCCATAACTGTATTAGGTTAGTTGGAAGCAAAAATATTAAGTTGAACCTAATATATTTTATTTAAACTTATTATTATCGCTTTCAACTAACCTAATAAAGTTATGTGAAATTTGTTGACATAATTCAATTAATTAGTGTCAACGTTTCAGTTCTTTCAATGTAAAATGAGTTTGACATCGCTGCTTTAGACTCCCCTCCTCTCCCGAAAGTCGCTTCATTAGATGATGTGTTGTTCGTCTATACTTGCAAATGCATAAAGTTGCTCTTCATAATGGAAAGCCTTGACGAGGTGGCAGTGGTGGTTCTACGGAGTGGCACGGGGTGGCAGCTGCCACCTCAGAAAAATGCCTTACCACCCTATAGTTGCCACCCCAGTTGGCAGCTTTGTTTTGAAAGAAAAGTTGTGGCTCATCGGACATTTATGAGAGAAAATCTCTAATGTCCGAGTGCAAGTGAATGCAGCACAAGACGCGAGTCTTGTAATCCCTCGATTCCACCGGGTCCGTCTGCGTCGCGTCACGGCTGCGCCGCGGTATTGGTCCGGCCTCCTCCGGCGTCATACCCTACCGGGCGCGTTTCAGAAGCATTTCAGAAGCGGAGCGTCTTGCCTGCCGGCTCGCAGTTTTTGTTGATTTGGGCATATTTCCTGGACAGGCTACTTTGTACAGACAAAGTTAATAATAATTGTAATATTCCAGTTATAAACGACATGAATCAAAGACGTGTTGCTGTATTTTAGTGGTAAAAAAATGCATTCATCATCATAATTATTCTATATATATAATTTACACAGTGCCTGTAAACCGGAGGAGAACGCTGGCATTTCTCCTCCTACTTGAAAGACTACGGAGGGATAGGGTCTGCAAAATGAGTTTATTTTGGGGATGGGCCGGATGCTCTAACCGGTCCACTTCCTGCCCGGCGCCTCTGCAACGCCTCGCGTCGCGTCGAAAAATAGACTTGAATCCTATTTTGAGCGGAGTCCTGCGCCGAGACGCTTCTGGAACGCTTCTGAGCCGTAACGCGGCGCGTCTGGTGGAATAGCACCCATTGACTAGAGTGGCCGCGATCTTTGCGAACGCCGCGGCGCAGCGTCCACACGGCGGTGTGCGTTGAAGCTTGCCGGTGAGCTTGTCTGAAACTCGACCAACAACCAATCACATGAATATCCCGCCCCGGACACACAAGCACACAGTTTGATTGGCTAGAGCTTGTACTGGCATATGATTTGATTGGCTGACGCTTCCGCCGAAGCTTCAAAAGTTGCTCAACTTTTGAAGCGAGCAACGCGAGCAAAGCGAAGCAACGCTCCCACAATGCAGTTCGGCAAAGTGTGACGTCACCCCATTCAAAGTGAATGGGCAGAAGTTTGGCTGTAGTCAGCATTGAATCAAAACGCACTAAAGCTTTGGATCTTAATCAGTTTGTGAGGTGATTTACAGATTTACAGCTGTTATAGGCATGCCAACTTGATGCTCTGCTCACGGATGACTCGATGAGCATAAAAAACATGTGTGTGTATAACATTTTTCTTCTTTGTGGGGGTCTGCCACCAAAAAACTGTTTCAAGTCCTGAGAAAGTCAAATAAGACGGTGTGTAAAACTACACTGCCCAGCCAAAAAAAAGTAACCACTTTGATTTAAGGCCAGTAGGTAAGGACTTTCCACTGGATAATTACTGCAGCGATGTATATGTTTTAGCTGAATACACGTTTTTTTTAACCCTAACTGATGCAGTTAGTCACTTCTTTAATGTTTGTTCTTTCTGATGTAAAGTCCAGGTTGTAACTGTTTGAAATGAAGTCGTGGGACGCTGAACTGTTCCTTTGAATCTTTTGATATATGATCGTAATTACTTGTCTTTCAAATTTGAAGGAGGGTGAGCAATCATCTTGAGGAACATTCATCATTAACTCCTCCAAAAAATATAGTTTATTTAATAATAACACTGAATATGTGAATCATGACAGTGATTGATAGCTGATAGGAATAATATGATTGTTAATAGTATCATATTAATTCAGACAAACATCGAGGAGACAGTTCATTTATGTACTTATTGCAGCAGTCTGCATATATTTGGTACCCCTGCTGGTCTAAGAGTGAAACAAACTCATTCAATTATTGTTCAGTTAAAAATTCATTAAATGATGTCTGCATCCTTATATATTTATATGTAAGGCTTTACTGATGTGCCACAATAATGTCACCAAATGTTATTAAGTTAAAATATAAATATTGTGGCTTTCCAAGTTAACATTGACTGTGATTAAATCAGCATATACTTCTGCCAGGGGATGCCACCCCTCAAAGTCTCCTGCCACCCTCTTGCCACCCCATGAATATTTTTCTAGATCCGCCCCTGCGAGGTGGGTGTAATATTCACATTCGCTCACTTCTCCTAACAACACAAAAAGAGAAAACAATGGGGTGGTTTATACCCTGCAGACCCTAAAGGGAGGCGTTTAGCTCCGTGTGACTTTGTGTGCAAAGCAGCCCAAACTCCCGGCGCTGGCACGGCGGAGAACAACAGGAGAACTCAAGGGCTGTCTCTGACAAAAGGGAGCGGGATAGCAGCGTCTGAAACCCTCGTGTACCTCTTCTCCTATTCCCTCCCTAATCAATATCAAAAGCAACAAAAACGCAGGCGCGAGGAAGACACACGGAAACACACGCAAAAGCAAACAAATGTCTGTTCAGTGGGGGGAGAGAATTAGAGCGCGGCGCCATCTCCTCATCTTACCTGTCATTATCTGCTTTAGCTTAATGAGTGCTCCTCTACACTTGGTCACATCACATTTGTTTTATACAAGTCCCTTTGAACAGCTGAGAGATATTGAGCCTCCTTTGATCATGGAATCCGTCTGAATTTCAAATCAGATATGAACCTCCCCCCCCCCCCCCCGTATCTCCAGCTAGGTCGTCTCCGCATTTTTCAGTCCCTATTTTGTTTGTTTATACATCAGGCAAGGGGGGAAAAAAGAGGGTGAAGCGAAAAGAAAGGGAGAAAAAGTGAAAGATGCGGGAGCCTCGCAGAAGGAGCATGTGGGTTGTATAAATGTTGTTCATTAATGTTTATGAATTAAACAGATAAATAATAAAAGAGGGAAAGAGAACCACTGCCACTAGATGCTCCTTTTTTTCTGGACTTTATTTTTTCTGAAGGCAGTCGTCTTCTAATGATGACCCTTGGCATGCACCTGGGACCTCCCCTAGCATGAGATGAAAATTAGCCCATTCACATTTCAAACAGAATTTGGCCTGGCCCCTGATCACAGTGCAGGGGCCCCTCACGGTCCTGCAGAGGGAACACGGACCTCCACCCGGCCGGAGCCTCTCCCCTGGCGATGATTGCAGGAACACATGGTGACATGACTGTGGGACGTGAGGGTCTGCATGTTCTCCGGCTGTTATTCCCTGTTAAAAGATTTAAACCATCGGGGTATGATAGGTCCCTTTGATGTTTGCTAAGCATAGAGCCAGGGAACAAGGGAGAAGGAGAGGGGGGGAGAGGTATGGTGGTGATGGTAGCGGTGTGAGGGGCTTGTTACTTGAATTAATCATCTTTGTGGAGCCACACCAGAGGAGGGAGGAGATGCCATGAACCTCAGTTTCAACGCTGCCACGCCAACAAAGGGAAGATAAAAGACAGAGGTTGGAGCCGGGGCAGGACCCTCTGCGGAGCCCAGATTACTGCCAGCGCAAAGTTCTGGAGCTCCTACCACTCCAACAACTTTCACGTTCCTAATTGCCCCAATTTGGCTCCTAGGCTATTTCTAGACATGGTGAAGGAGTAGTAGTCATAGTGAGATTTGTTTCATACGATAGTAGTAGTGAATGACATCATGCTGATTTATTATAATTATGGCCAACACAGTGAACCGTACATGTTGGAGTATAGTACAGTATGTCTTTGGCACACAGTTCATCCACCCTGGTGTCCAAAAAATACGTTCACATACATTGAACTGCATTGTCAATTTAGTAAGTTTCTCCCAGATCACAATTGTTTTTGATGTCACAAATGTGTTTTTCATTATAGTCCAGAGAAGTGTGTTCAGGAGGAGGTTAGGGGGAAAGCATGGTGAAACAACGGATTTCAACCAGAAGACATTGCTCAGGTCCGTGTAAAATCAAAACCCTACTTGACCATTTTGAATTGTTAATAACTAACCTAATTAATGAAATAAAAGTAGCTATTTTAAGTTGAACAGTGATCTTTGCCTAAAAATATCAAAAAGGCTTTATTGCCCTAAAATATTCAAGTAGCTTTGTTGTGGTTCTGTTTAAAACTGTGAAAATCTGCCAAAGATACATACATATACTTCATATCATTAAGTAAAACGTTTTAGGTATTGACATTTCAAGAAACAATTTCTGACTTCCTGGTTGTACATGAACTAACCATGCATGTCGTTGTTGTGCGCAATACAGTACACTTCCCTGCGCGGAACAGGGGCTATTGGTGACATTACGATACTCATCTAACATGTTACACAAATTATGCAGATCAATTGGGCAAAACCTGGGTGTGTAATAAATGCAATTTTTTCATATTTAATAGAACAGATGGTCGGGGATATGAAGATACAATGCAATGTCTTCCTTTAAGGAGGAGCTGGAGTTAAAATGTGTTTAGCCTAGCTTAGAATAAAACTAGAAGGGAGAAACGTCTAACCTGGAGTTTAAAGCTTTCTTATAAACACTTTATCCATCTTATTTATGCAACATTTTGTGTTTGGTTTATCCATCCATACATGAACATAGATGAAAAACCTGCAAAATGTTTGTTCGGGTTTAATAATTAACTCAAGTTTTTTCTTTCAATACTTTGAAAGAAAAATGTCTATTTTGGGAGGGTCATTTTGTATCAGGGCTTCATCAACTCCTATGCTAATATGACAAGGATGAATCAAAGATGGAGTGTTTTTCCTTTGATCTAACATAGACTTTAATAGTGAATCATTATCTGAGATCATGAATTAATTGGAGTAACAGCACTTTTACCCTCTAATGAATGAGCAGTGCATAATTATCTTAGTCCTGTTTGTGTGTTTACGTGTGTGTGTGTGTGTGTGTGTGTGTGTGTGTGTGTGTGTGTGTGTGTGTGTGTGTGTGTGTGTGTGTGTGTGTGTGTGTGTGTGTGTGTGTGTGTGTGTGTGTGTGTGTGTGTGAGCGGCCTCCCCCTTCATGGTACAGCGTTTGGGAGACAGATGGAAGACAGTCTCAGCAAAGGGAATACTAAAGATCTGAAAGCGTTTTAGAAACAATTAAAATCTTTGATGGTTTAATCTGTTCACATCAAAAGCAACAATCCCTCTGTTTGATTTTCTTTTGATGACAGAGTATAACACCGATGGAGAAACACAGATGTACACCACAGACTGTTATATACTGTGTTATCACACGCTGTTCGCCATACTGTTTTTCTCAAACTAAAATGAGAGTTAGCAAACAGATTAAATTAGATGGATAATATATTGTTGATGTTTCTTTTTCTTTGCCTTTTAAATTGTTATTTTCTGGTAAAAGCTAAATTAATGGACATTAATGATTGGAGGCCAAGTGTTTTATTTGCCTTAATCTGTTGGTTAAATGTTTGGCTTCAGGGGAAACGGCAAAGAATTTATAATCTGTAAAACATCCGAGGACAGACGTCTTATCAAACTGCCTAAGAAGCATTATTCTGACCTATTTCCTGGCTGTCTTTGTGCATGTTCATTAGACAGTTAATCACAGGAGGGAGTACTTCATAGAGGGGGGGGGATTAGTTGAGTCAGGGCGGCTTTTAACATTCTGACGATGTTCCACGGGGTCAGTCCTCCTGCACCTTCCTTCTGGAACTCAGACCCAGCTATTGCCATGGATACTGTAAGAGTCTGTCATTCAGGGAGAACATACATTTATCCTCAGGGTTGGGAGGGTTCATTTAAGATGTATTCTGTTACAGTTATATATTAATAATATGTGTTCAAGTTCATATTTATGGCGCATTTCCACTACAGCGCGGAGCTCGCTTTAAGTGTGCCGTGCCGTGCACGGCCTGTTTTTGGTTGCGTTTCCACTTGGCGTAGTTCCGGCTAGCGGGTACTATTTCACAGTTTTGTGAGTCGGGCTCAGTATGCTAAAGAGAGAATCGCTGGCAAGGGGGCTACAACTACAACAAAATGAACATATTTGACCGTGATTTAATTGTAATACACGTTTCAAAATGATGCCGAAGTAACAACATACTGATACCGGTTAGTAAAAACCATGAATTAATGCTTTGACAAGTCTGCAGACAGACGGCAGGCGAAAAACCTTTTAAAATGCGTGTTTTCTAAATGGAGATTGGCTAAGCTAACGCAATATATGCTCCGACCGTCCACACTCACAACAACGGCCTATACAGACATAAATAAAGCAGCGACTGTATTCGACATGACACAGGCAGTCTGTGGTTTGTACTTGTTTTACTTTTGTCTAGTTTCTGAACATATATGAGGAGCTGTGAGCTCTGAGTGCTAACAGCTAACGGCTGTGTTGTTTTTCTGGGGTTCTCATTGAAGATGACGTCACGGCTCCGCCTACACTACGTTACTATAGTTACTGCCCCAGCTACTAAACTGTAATGGAAACGCAGCATAAAGTGAGCCAGTCCTAACAAGGCCTAACGAGGCCTAGCCATACCGAGCGAGGCCGAGCGAGGCCCTGTAGTGGAAATGCGCCATTAGTGTCTCTACTGGGACATGTCTCCATGCTTTAATGTTCAAAAAGCTCTTTATTTTTCTCATACTGTCTGTGCTGCAACACCTCTTTTCACCTTCTGTCTGAAACCAGAGCCCAGTCTGCTCTGATTGGTTAGCTGGCCGGCTCTGTTGTGATTAGTTAACTGTTTAGGGATGTCCCACTCCTTAGCCTATCACCTACAATGTGTTGGAGCACTAGCCAATACAAGCGTGAGTGTTACATAGTGATGTCACTATGTTACAGAAGTAAACAAAGGAGTCCAATGGAGGGAACACATGCACAACAACCTATAGAACACTCTATACAAGAAAGAGAAACCCCCAAAAAGCATATGAGGACCTCTTTAAATATATTATGTAGGACATCAGAACATTGCAACCTTAGAAAAGACGAAACCAAGATATTTAGGATAACAACAACAATTGATAGGAAAAGCTGCCTTTCATGACCCGTTATCGTTTGAGGGATCCGTTTCCACGGTTCCGTTACGGCCTCATGTGAACGAACAGGCTATACGCGAGAGAAAAGTAGCAGATACAACCCGTTTCGTTCTCCTGTAAACACCGCCTGAAACACATGAGCACATACTACAGTTTAAAAAGCAGAAATAAAATTTGAGCTGACAGAAAATGCTCCGTTTTAGTTTAACACACACAGTTAAGCTCACACACACTATTTTATAATCATATAGGTTCACCTGCTGAATTAAAAACAGAACAAAAGAACCAAAGAAAGTGAAAACCATGAAGCAGATTCAGGCATAGGCGTATAGATTCACACTTAAAGTATTAGCCTACAGCTAGTACCTAGTACAGCTTACAGAGAAGAGAGAACATCTGATCCTTTACAACAAACACTATATGATCTTTTTAGGTTTTAGTAACATCGTAATCCTGCTAGTAATATCCAATTTTGAGAAATATTACAATAATTACGTATTTTTTTGTATGTAACTGTAAGGGAATACAGTTACCTTGTTTTGTGTCCTTATTACCTAATCACATAACATGTAATCTATTACTACCCAAGCCTGCTTATCTTTAAATTAGCAACAATTGGAAACAATGAAAGGAAGAACCTCACATCAATGTGTTATTACTTTAATAATGCTTGGGAGTTTTATTTTAGTCATTTGTTTTTATTTATTTTTCTAACACTAAAAATGTTCAGACTAAAAAGTGTTTTCACAGCTACTGTTTTGAGAATTTGCTTTTCATAAAACATATCTCCTGGTTTCTAATTTACACGTCCTTTAGAGGAAGTCAAATCACATTCCCGCCTGGTGCGTCTGATGACCCCGCACTACTGAGATTTGCACTCGCACTTCGCACGCGGTATGTTTACATTTGTCTAAAAGCGGTGTAAATTGAATTCTGCTGTATGCTCCCAACAGTGACTACAAGTGTAAAGTGCCGTGTACAGAGTTGTACATACCACTCCTCTGGGGCCCAACCCTCCCTCATTGTTCCATCAAGGCTCCGGATGATGGCTCTGAGAGCGGGAGGAAAATAATCAATAACTCACATGGCACGCTGCATCCAGGAGCCTGTGCTGTAAATTAACTTGACAATGGGGATGAAAAAGGAGGGAAAGCTCCTCTGGATATCTGTTTGTCTGCTCCCTGCCTCTGATGCGGCGGGGAAAGAAGTACCAAACGGGGAGCAATTGAATGCAAAGTGCTCGTTTTCTCGCCGACTTTTCTGCAAGCGCAGCCTCCCCCCCGACCCCTTGAGGCGAGACCAGCAGAAACCCGCATCACATCAGAAGGTGACATATCAAAAACCGTGTCACAAAAAAAAGGCAGTAATGGTTGCCAAAGATGTGGCAGCAGTTCTAGTTTTCTACTGGGCTGGTTCTATCGCTCCCTGTCTGTAGGGTGTGTGCTATCAGAGGGAAACGCTCTCTCAGGCCTGCCATGTACGAGCGGGATTTGATCTTGATGGCTCTGTGACAGTTTGGGCGAGGGATAGCGGTTAGTGCTGAACAAGAGACTCGCAGCTGATCAATGGGACTCCTCAGACAGGCCTATGTGCAGAGAAGTTATGGGATGGTACCTCTGCTGCTCGAAAGCTCCCCTTTCCACTTTCTCACTTGTTAATAACCACTCATCTCTTTTTCCTTTGTCTCCGAAAACACAAGATACAGCAACACACTCATGCAGCTGTGAGATGACCTGCTGCAGTTGTTTTGTTCAGAAAGTGATTCAGTATATAGAAAAAATACATGTAACTGCTCTGGTGGGGGGGTAATAATACGGCTGAATGATTCATCTTTTAAATTAAAATTGTAAAATCTCATCGGATACTAATTTATTCGTATTATTATTATTACAATATCCAAACAAACTGTTCAGTAAAAGACACTTGTCACTAGACAAATTCAGCTAGCTTAGTTAGTTAATCATTTTGTGATCTAGTTGCACTACAAAATCAAGTTCTTCAGTGCTGCCTGGTTATTGGTGTCTACACTCCGTCCTTGAAAAGAAGCATCACAATTTAATAGTTGTTTTTATACTAAATAATTAAATAATTATTTTACAAGATCAACCTTTTATTTAAGAAACCACGTCATGTTATTTTCAGACAGTCTGCTAGCAACTAGTCCTGTAGTTGTGAGGTGAATGACTGTCTTGCTTTAGTTGACATCTTCCAGCTATAATATATGTATCATATCATACTTTCTCTTTTTTTCGAATTAGAATCCTTAAAGTTCCGTACCATCAGGGCCTTAAGCTACAATTGTAATACAATAATAATAATAATAATAATAATAATAATAATAATAATAATAATAATAATAATAATAATAATAATAATAATAATAATAATAATAATACACACAGAAAAATGAAATAAATAAGAAAAATAATACATTTCGAAATAAATTAGGAAAATATTAAGAAAAAGAAAAGAAAACATTTGAGAGATATATTTATAAATTTAAATAAATGTATAAATAAAAATACTTTAATTATCTTTTAACATAACCTGCACATTCATTTGATGAATGATTGAGGCTATTATTTCTACATATATTCCTTTAGTTATATATGTCCTTATTTATTTACTCATTCATTTATTTTAATAGTAGCTTGGTTCCGGATTTCAGGCTGGGAAGCAACTCGTCATTTAGGTCAGTTTAACTAGAATTAAAGTGCAAACTCAGTGAATAACTTTAATAAGTCATTTGATTATTTTTATTGTATATACCTGTAATATAAATGAGCTTACTGCACTAAAAACATGCTGCATCATTTTAAGTTGTACCTCTAGATTTAAGAAATGTGTTGTCATTATGCATCTCCAACATATTTGTATTCATACTAGCACGAGTACAGATCTGGAATGGCATCTATAAATAATATAATTGCAATATTGTTCAAACAAATTAAAACTACTATATATAGATATTATTTCAAAAAAGATTTATCTCAGGTGACACATCCAGCACCAAGTGACATTTCTACAGTGAGAGAAGAGGTTCTTTGAGTTATAGTGAAGTTAGTTTCACACATTAGGGTCACAGGCCTGGCCTAAGTCCTAAAACATGAGGTCATCCCAAAGGTTCCCCCTACCTGTTCAAAGGGAGAAATCAGAGACTGCAAAAGGGCCGCAGATGAATGAAGACACAAGACTACAACTACTGTGCCATGATGGCAGGTCCCAGGTCACCAAAAGAGGAAACGCGTAAAGGATCAAATGCCAGCAACCACGTGAAATCAAAGGCAAAGACATACAGCGAGGAACCTTTTACCATTTAGAGGCAGCTGTAGAGGAAGTGCAGCTTTCATTATGGATGTAATGGAGAGTCGGCCAAGGTCAGAAAGCAATCATCGTGCTGACACCTCGCCCAGCAGGCGGCGGCGGCGGCGCCACAGAGCTGTCTTACACATAACAACAACAGGCGATAAAGGCCAAAGGCAAAGTCACAGGCCACCCCTCCATCGATAACAGTGCAAAGGACCTGTAAGAGAGCTTTCTCATAGCAGAAAATAGGGCCTGTCAGCGTGCAAAATTCTAGGGCTTCATGTCAGAGAGCGCAGTCCAGCAAGCAATCTTGGGTGTGGACATGTGTTGACTTGACATGTGTCTAAACTGGCTGGAGAAGCACTGAGTCAAGAATAACTGCCTCTTTAGAGCCACTCTCCCACCGGACAAAAAAACCTCTTACACCATAATGTCTGGAATTTGTCTTCAGTAGGAATAGTAACAATCTGCGTTCATTCCAGGGACAAATGACTCGGCATTATTCATAAGTATTTATCCGATTGGCAGTGATAGAAACTTGGCACCTGGGTTGGACACACTTATTTTCACTTATTTTAAATCAAGGGAAAAGGGATTAAGACACCTATTGTAATTTTTTCATGTACAAAACATACAACTAATATGTTCTCGCAAAGTCGCCAAATAATCGTCATAACCCTAACCCTAACCCTCACTTGGCTGATAATACACCTTGTTTCATCTTGAAACTACAAGATAAAACTATAGTGGCGGCTGACAATGATTTGATATTTCTTTTTTTTCTGGTCACTTTCTGGTCTTTGAAAAAAAAACTACTTTGAAATAGAAAACAAGTTTTGTTGCAACAATTACCAACTCTGGTTCATAAGTTGGATAGACAGAATAAATAAGTAAGAGATACAAAAAACACCATAGCGATTTCAATGTTTTCTCAGCCTGCGTCTGATATACAATTATGTGAATGAATATGCTTCATGAAAGGAAGGTTTTCCTATAAATAAAATCATTTCTGATCCTAAATATCTTGGCTTCTTTTTTTCTAAGGTCACATTGTCTGTTGTCTAACATAATACACTTGAGTAAAAAATGTCTTAATGATATTTATTTTCTCTTTTACTTATTTGCATTGCATTTAAAGTGAGGTATCCAAAAGTAACTGAAAGTAATCAGGTTACATTACTTTTGGATACTAAGATAAGGTTACTGTTCGAACATGTTTAGAGTTAACTTGTAATTGTAACGCAATACATTTTTAAAGTGACCAACTTAACCCTGAATGGGACACACCAGAGAAAACCCAGATACAGTGGAGAGAGTACAGTATACTTGGTATGCAGGGAAAGAGAGAAAGAGAAAACCCAAGCTCAGTATATGTCAGGGCCCATGGAGGCTCAGAGTAAAGACAGCAGGCAGAAGAACACGAGGTGTGAGCTGCCATCCCCGTAGAGGAGCCCGGTAATTAACAAGGCTAATGAAGAACAGGGCTGAGACTAATGTCCCCGCCGACCTCTGAGGCCTCTTGGCAGGGTGAGAGGGTGGGCTTCAACAGAGCAGAACATGATACCATGCTACAGCCATTAACCCTGACCCAGCACGCCCCTCAGGCTCACATCTGGTGCAGGACTGGACCGGTACCAAGTCTCAGTGGGCAGCAAGACTGAATACCAGGGTCCACGGGTAATGAATTGTCTGATAGGCCCTATTATCTCTCTTCTACTCTGTAGATCCAACCTTTAGGAGACAGTTTGTTATTTCCAGGGTTGTGCTTCTCATACCGCCGCCATTGACTTAAAAATGCGGTTCAAAAGTACATCTGAGGCGTCCTCGAGAGTCCTCGTTTTAAGTGTGCACACTGTAGATATTCCATCATTATAGAAAGCGTTGTTGTCTGTTTTGCACAGCATGGTTCCTCACACTGTGATTACATAGCGGAGGGAGACACCTGTCACATGGAGCTGTTACTAGCTGTCAGGGCTTCCTACAGATTGGTTGCTGCTCATATGAATGCGTATAAAAAAATGTCAAACCCAATCTTCAAGTGTATCATTTTGTCGTTTGTGTATGCCCAAATCCCAATTTCAGAAACAAAATGTTACATCCTAAAGAGACAAAAGAATGAGTCTCTGGCGATGATGCAGAATTGGTATGAGGAGCCACATGGTGAATACTTTTTATTCCAAGTTTAAAGATTGTGAAGCTGTGTTGTTGCTTTGGCTGCTGCAGATGAGAGAAGGAGTCTAAAATAGCCAATGAAAGGATTGTCCTGCAGTATATTTCAGCATTAAATTACTTGTGATGACACATTTGAACGCTAACAGAGCAACATGACTGTCACCAGTCACCATTATAAACAGCAGCCCCACTGATGTGTGTCAAGCTTTACATGTGAAAAAGGAAAAATACACATCAAACAATGCAAAATAATGGACATCCCAGAAGAAAGTAGCATAGTGCACTGATGGTCATTATCACAATTCATCTAACGGTCTGTCAAAAAATGTTTAGATCATAAATAACTACAGTAATGTTTCAATCACCTCATGAAAGGACTCCTTTATCTTGATAGAAGTAGCACTGGTTCGTCAGAGGGTCAGCTGGTCATTTCACAGCTTCTAGACTGAAATAACTCAACAACAGCAGTTTTAACATAAGCAAGAACTGCTGTGACATTTTTAAGACTTAATGGTCCCTATACAATTATCAAACGTTTTATTTGTCTAATACTTTGGGGGATGAATAACTGCCTAACTGAGGCGCCTGATGTTTTGTTTACATAGAACCATCTGAGAAGCCGACATTGTAAAACAGTTTGGAAAAGGAAAGACACTTTCAGAAAATACTCACTAGTTGATTGGATGAGCCATCTGTCAATCAAACTATTTAGCAAATGAAAGCATACTAACCCGCTAAAGTCAGATGGTGAACATGGCAAACTATTATTATACCTACAGTTTGTTACCATTGTCATTGTGAAAGTGTTAACATGCTGACATTTAGAGATACTCAGCATTAAACAAGTGAACAACTTTGGATTTTTTGCGTACAACATCTTGTTTTGTTTTTTTTGACTAGCTAAATTATGTTCTTGCTAGAAAGAACAGCCAACTCATTACCATAGCTTTTTAGTTCTATTCACTTTGAGAGCTTCAGTAACTTAGTCAGCGATGCCGTAGCAGCAACCTTCGAAGAACAAGGTAGCCACGCCCTAAGGCATTTCCTGCCTGCTTTTTTTCTTTTTTACTTCAAATGGGACCATAGTTTAAAAAAATGGACATCATTTCTTTTCATCACTCGAGAAGGGGATATTATCGAAGTTATGATGATTATTATTATTTTATTTATTTTGTTATATCGGGACAATAGACTTATAAGAGTAATGTTCGATAGATTATTATATAACTAAATCATAGCCAAGATAAATGTGATTAAAAATATCTCTTTTTAGTGACATCTTGTGATCTTGATAAAATAGCTGAAGCTGTATTACAGTACATACATTCTTTATATCACCTCTACACTACAGGCATTGTGCGAAAGAGAAAATACTGGCAGGATAACCAAATTAAAACAGAAATAAACACAGTGTGGGGGGGGGGGTAATAGAAAAACACACTATCTTGTTTCTGTCTCTGTTTGATTAGACCAAGTTGAGGGAAAGGACAGATAAATATTGTATAAATGAATTTATTGTGTAATGTGAGCAATCAAATTAATTAAGGGGTCCACAGCTGGTGGAGGCGAATAACGCCATGAATTTTTCAGTGCTACCACTTCTCCCTAAGATTTTACAATAAATATTTCTGGAGGTCTTGGATGAATTTTTCATGGCTGAGTGGGGGAGATGAAAGGCGGATGAGGGATCCAGGGGACGGGAGCTCTCTGCTGCTGACACACCACAGAGAGGTGCATCAGCTCCAATCTTTATCAATGAGACCCAACCGGCACTATTGCTTTAATTACCCTGCTTTCTCAAGCATTCCTCTATCAATAAAGGAAGGCTGAGCCGTGTGGTCGGCTTAAAGAAGGGGGAAGACAAGCTCCACTTGTTTTCATGCCTTCCCACTTTAAGAGAGGAAATGATGTAACCATGATCGAACGGAGAACCAGTCTAGACCACCTCGCCATGCCACTGCAATACAACTGCAACCTGTGTTTTGTATCAGACCGGTCATGTAAATCCCAGCAGTGTGATGGTGTCAGATGCAGCACCACCTTTAATCCAAGGCTGCATCATTTATTTATCCATGATATTCTTGTAGGAGACAAATCAATGAAGCATCAAGCTGCTATATCCATGTACTATATGTATGTACTGTAAACTGTAAAATGGGGTTATATACCATTGCATTTCTATGCTATTGTCTGAGCATGAGGCGTATACTGGATGAATAAATCTGAATTGTGTGTTTCCCCTGATTTGATATTCAGGGAGGATCCGGAGGTAACTAATTCAGGAGAGACATCTGTTGGATGGGCAATGCATCAGCAATATCCCACCTGGAATAGCATCCATAAACAGCATCCTTTCTTTTCACCCAGTGCTAAAGCTCATGGAGCGGAGCAGAGGTGGTGGAGGTAGCATGCATTTTTGTAAAGGACGTGATTTAGCACCACTTATGTCAGGTTCTAAATAACAACTAAGATCTTGAACATCTGTATATGAAAGCAATGGGAAGTCTTGTTATAGGTGTGGAGAGCAATAAGGCACGACATGCATATGTTATCAAATAAACATGTTTTTTTACTTTAAATCTGGGGCTTTTTTCATGGACTATGCTTAACCTCTTGGTCCAATCTAATGAAAATCTTGAACCTGCACAAATTGATTTTCTGTCAACTGGGGTCAGCAGAAACAAGCCAAATTCACAACATAAACATGGTAGCAGCTTATAAAGTTGAAATGTGTTAGCAAACAGTTGCCTATTCACATCTAACAGACATGGAGCAACACTGGCATTGATTTGGAGATCCCAGGCCAATATTCACTCTGCTTTTAGCTCTGTTTTAGTCTCCACCAACTCCTAAAGGAGATACAGTACATGCTATTTGGCTGCTTAGTGCTCCAGTATGTTATCCAGCTAATGATAACTTGTCTAGAGTACAGTATGGGGTAAAGTTTGGAGAAGCCATGACCAAATATACAAAAAATTGTTTGATTTAAGGGGAACAAAAGTAAATGAAAATGTATTTTTTTTCCCTTAAAAATGACTTGTCGTGAACAATTCTACAACCCACAATTTGCAGCATTTGACTCAGATTAATGTTGACCTTTTTTAACCAAAATATTCCAATAACTATAACCAACCAAACTACAAAATGATGTTCCCATACAAACTAAACTGCATATTTGGTCTTCCAGATTATGGTCGAATTTTCAAACATGTGTTTAAAGGTAGGGTAGGTAAGTTTGAGAAACCGGCTCGAGATCGCTAGAATTTGAAAATACACAACCGGAGAAAATCTGCCACTTCCTTACAGAGCCCCTCCTCCAACACACACGAACGCGCACATGACCAATGAGGGCACGAGATAAGTTTGTGCACAGATGGAAGGCTGACAGGCAGGTAGGCCATCCAGTTATTTTATCCGGGCCGGCTAAAATGATTGGTCGTGCTTTTTACAGTACTACGGCTTCCACAGATGACATTTTTTTATGGATTTTTTGTCAAAGCACTTAAGATATTCATTGCTATCGGGATGTTAAGAGCATTCAATGGAATATAACAAAAAGTGTATCTCGAGCCGGTTTCTCAAACTTACCTAACCCACCTTTAATGTTTCATATTAAAACAAGGCCAAACCCAAACACAGTTAACCTGTTAAGCCCGGTGCCCCCGCTGTGTCTCAGGGCTCCTTAACATTTAAGAACCTATTAATGTGTCATACCCACTTAACGGGAAGAAACTCAGCTATCAGACAATATTAACCATTTTTAGCTAAACGAAACACAAGGGTAATACCAAGCCTCTGAATTAGCACTAAGCTAAAATATGCTAACGCACTTAGCACAGAACTCACGGTAGCGATCTTTTATACTTCATCGGATCTGCACAAACCATATATATGAAAGCTGAGATTCCACAGATTCCAATGGTATAAGTATCATCACTCTTCGACCAAAACTCGCGGCAGCGAAGGCCAGCAAAGACAACACACAACTTCACTTTGCGGGGCCAAAACGGCAAATACGTCTTACCTTTGCTGTTTTCTGATCAAAAGTTGTGTTCAATGGCATTAAAACGCATAAAAACGCTGCTGAAGGTTAATCCAATGTCTCTGTGTCACTTTGAAATGATCACTGATAATCCATCATAACATTTATGGTATTAAACCTAGTTTTCATATCAGTGTATGAGAGCTGTAACCCAGCTTCCGGTTTTGGGCTTGCTTGCTGCACATCACTCTCCAACCCACTCTCATTCACCAATGATAATGTTGTTTTTTTTTTCCTGAACCTCTCTAAAAAGGTCAAATTTCACTTGTATTGCATCAATCTTGATAGAGGGTACTTATTATATGTTATAGTTCGGATTCCTAAAGCTTTTTGTCTACTATCCCATCATTCAAGGGTAGTTTTCACTATAAGTAATGGTTTTGGACGGAAACTATAATTTACATTTTTTTACTATGTTCAATCTGAATTCACTTTAAAATAAAAACATCTATATTGATTCTGACTTTTCTACATCCAACTCAAAGGTGTATCATTGCTTTGAGAAAAAAGATTATTAATTTAACCCTTTTAGAAGTGAAGATATAGTCCTTTGTTCTGGGCATGTCATTTTCGAGCCTGAGACCTGAAAAACAGGCTCAGGGCTTAACAGGTTAATATACTGTTTTTTAGGCAACCAACCTCAATGTTAATTTAGTTAAAAACATAAATCTAAATACATGGTGACCTGGGTAAAGCAGTCCATACACCAGAACCTCCTCCCTTCACAGCCTCTGATTGGAAATGTATATTTGATACATCAATATATACTGAATCCGAGAGAAAAAGAATTCCCCTTGAAACGATTTTGACAATGCTGTTGTTTTGTTGAATGGGAATGTAATTGTTCTGAAAGATTGGGCTGAACCAAGTGTTTTAATTCCAAACATTGACCTTGTAGCAAATCCACGGTTCTGGAATAACATGGGTGTGATGTTGGGTGTCCGAATGCTTCCAGCCTCTCAGTGTGTATTACAGTACAATGTCAGCGTGGTGATCTGAGTTCTATCAGCCATGTTGTTTCACAGTCTATTAATAGAAAGCAAAGCAGGCTTACTATATCCGAGCGCTCCACTCAGCACTTAGGAGGACCGATTGTTTAATTCTGTTATATTCTCACCAATCAATGCCTTCACTTCAAAGCGATGGGAACCGCTTGCATCCAAAGTAGATTGATCACTTCTAATACAAGTCATTAACATACAAGTTGTTAACAAGTGAGGCCTCTGTACTGTATCTCAGAATCAAGAGAGTCATCGATAAAGCCAATTCCAGACTTTTAGCGTCTTAAAACCTTGAGTACACACTCCTCCACTCCGTTATGGGATCAACCACCGCTAAACCGTTTCTTTCCTTCCCCGTGTTTTCCCGTCTATCTCTCTCCATCCCCTGTTCACTCACTCAACCTCAGCCACTTAGCTTGAAACCTGTTCTACGGCATGAGACCACTAGAGTACTTTACTGATGATACATTTATAAGCCAAACGGAGGGGAAAGTATTAGACAACCTTGTGAATAGCCGGGGTTCGCTTTTACCGAGGCGGCGTATCCTTTTCATCAACAAAAATAACTCTTCAAACGCAGTAAAAGCATGCTTAGAAAGTAAAAGGCCATTTTAGCAGACGAGGCCGATGTTGGGAGGGGTGAAAACAGAAACAATCCAACCTCTGATAGCCCCCCCTCTCCCTCCCTCCCTGCTATCCCTAACCTCTGGCCACAACACTACCAACACAGCACATATCCCGTTCCTTAAAAGAGCTAAATCAAGGCTTTGAAAAACATACAGTGTCTTTAATAATTCAAGCATCGGTGGGTTTGAATCGCCTCTTTAGCGTAGGAATATACAGTCTCCTGATATAAGATCAGTCCCTCAGGGGCTCCCTCAACATCTTACTGCAGTGTGGCCTTTCCTAACTGCTGCTTAAGATGCAACTACCTGCCTGATTGTATTAAGCAGAAAAATTGAACCTATACAGGGTTGTACAAGCAGTTTCAAATATATATATATTTATATTTTCAACAGCACAGTGAACTTGTACAACACCCTGTGAATCCATGAATCAAGTGCAAAGTTTTGCAGTAAAGCAATTATTGCAGTTGACTAGCATCTTTACTGGGGTTGTGGACTAACACAGGATTGTAAATATTTAACTATCTTTGCACCCAATGCACATTCATATTTCATCAGGTTTCTCACAGTTTATTCTCAAAGCAATGTGTTGGGCCGCATAATTATTTCAGTTTAGCATTTTTTTCCTCCAACCTATTACTTTCATAAATACAGGAATTTGAGTTATAGCTCCTCAGAGGGCTAATTTAAGAAAAGCAAGCATTAATTAATATAACCTAGATGGAGAGGAAGAAATCCCTAAGTAAGTAAGCTGTTGGCAGATATCAAGGATGATTTTCGCCTTCAAAGGAAATGGGGATGGATTTGAGAGGATGCGGCGGTTAAATCAATACTGTTGACTCTTGAGGTTGCCAGGTGTGGTTGGTGCTGAAGCATTTCCATCATTCAGGAGGGAAACCTCAGCGCGGCCAAACTGGATACCGACTCCCAACTTTCCAAGGCCCTCAGTTGTCGAAGTGTTAATCGTAGTTAATTTCCGATTTTGCTATAGAAAGTATATTAAATATTCATCGGGGCATTTCTTTGTCTTTACTTCCAACACTCAGTCCAGCACAGCAGAGTGTGTGACTTCAAACATTTTGTTGTAAGCTTCCATTTGTGTGTATGTCCATTCTCACATCCGATGTGTGGAATAATGAAATAAATATTGAACTCTTAAATATTTTAGTGCATTCTAGGAGTAAAGTGGAAGTGTTTTTCTGACAGACCTTGCCCCCCCTCCACCCCTCTCTCTGTCTCTCTTTCACAAATGCATTGTGTGCACTGGCCGGCCCAATCCATCACTGGGCGTCTGGCGGGAGAAAAAGCACTTTCCCAGGATGGGTGTTTTTCAGTTCTGCCAGCGCTGCTGTTTCCGTGGTCACCCGTGAGACCTCGCTGATGGACACTCTGGTCATCTATGGCAGGGAGCTTTGGGACCGTCTTCAACCTCCCACCCCCCCATCTCCACCTCACCTCGTGTTTTCACCATCACCTTCCTTTGTCCCAGCAGTGTTGTGCACTCCTTTCTGACAATGATGACTCCTGTACCTGCTCTCTCTCTGCAAAGTGGCTCGGCCCTCAGAGACCCTCTCCGGTCCAGGTCTCAGGCCTCTGGCTCATGGACACATAAACACACAGAGAAAACAGAAACGTTGACACTAATTAAATGTATTGTGTCAACAGATTC
The DNA here is from genome assembly GCF_902827165.1 of Trematomus bernacchii. Taxonomy (NCBI): domain Eukaryota; kingdom Metazoa; phylum Chordata; class Actinopteri; order Perciformes; family Nototheniidae; genus Trematomus; species Trematomus bernacchii. The sequence continues at coordinate 4,978,681 of NW_022987708.1, forward strand.
CATATGACTGTATTAGGTTAGTTGAAAGCAATAATATTACATTTGAATACAAATATTAGGTTCAATTTATTATTATTGCTTTCAACCAATTTGTTGGCATAATACCTTTAATTAGCGTCAACGTTTCAGTTTTTTCAGTGCATACGATAAAAGCATGAAGCTCATTTGATTTCTGATTATAATTTAGCTAGTTTTGATTACTTAGTAAAGGATTGCGTTGGCCATTATGAAATAATTCTCAATGGTGCATCCCTCTCCTAAACGGTCATATTGTCCTCCTGATGTTGCAAATGGAGTTGATATGATGCAATAAAAATGAAAGACTTGATCTCAAAATAAAGGGCTAGAAGTATGGTAAAAAATAATGTCCCATATACAACGAAACTGCATTGTCAACAACGTTTTGAGAGACTTATTTTCTCCCGAATTGCGCTTGTTTCTGACATATCGTGAATTTGTTTTAAATCCAAGCCTGGGAATTGAAAAGGTCTGAGGTAAAATAGGTGGGTCAATCAAACTAAGTACTTCCACCAAGGATATTGGTATTTGTGTCACGTAAAGTAAACATTGACTTTTGCCATGAGCTTTGACCAAGTCGTTTTTTTTGCGTTTTTGCTTTGTTGTGTTTCAATTAACCAATTTATTTAAACTGCAGCTGTATTAAAGATGAATGTATATTTACCTCAGAATATAATTAAGAATACAGTTAAGTTGTATATGAACACAGACAGGGTTCTGGAGGACACACACAGTATTACAGCATTATTTTCCACAGCAGCTCCCATCCAGCCCCCTTTATTTGTATCACAGCCAGGCAAAGCGCAGAAGAAGAGGCTCTTGCGCATGTATGTGCTCGCAACAATTATGTAGCAATAAATCTATTCAAATTGAAGTCTGCTCCAGTTTTACTCCGACAAACTGAGATTTGATTTCCAAAATGCTCGCTCGTCTCTTCTACACAAAGAAGCCAGCGGGGAGAGGGTGCAACCGCTGGAGAGAAGTGGGCTGGAAGGCAAATCTAGGTGATGCGTATGTTCTTAGAGCGCCCCTGGGTCTTCCATGGGTAGGTAGGATCTGACAAAAGAGATCTGTACAACAAAAAAATCCTCCACTCTGCTTGAGCATGGGATATTAAGCCCAGATAAAGATTGTCTCTTAAACATACTCCCTTCTCTCTTTTCATCGCCCTTTCTTCTCCTCCCTCTGCAGTGGCAGAAGAAATTACCCATTGTAGCATTAGATAAACCCAAACAGCCCTCTCCGTAAGACCTCCGGTTCCTCGTGCAGTCCCAGCTTGGCGTCCCTCGGGTGTTTGTTCAAAAGGAAAACTCTGCGCTGCCTCCGGGGGATGTTTAACTCATTGCAATGGCAAGTATTTAGAGAAAACTCAACAAGTTTGAGGCTGTCAAAGCTAGAATCCAACTGTCAGGCAGAATAATGTCTCAGAGGCGTCTGATGTGAGGTAATGACCAATTGCATCATTTTTGACAAACCCACCATCGATGAGAACTAGGGCAGACGGCGATTGCTTTTGCACAAGTGTTTCATTTGAATTTGAAACACTGCTGCTAAGTGCATTAAATGATGCTGATTAACTAAGATTATGGCTGCAGCAGGGATGTGATTTCTGTTTTGATACAGAGCATAAATTGAGGCAGAGCAAACAGTTTTTTTTGAGTGGCTGATGAATAATTGAACGTCAGCAGAGGGTACATCAATAAAGTGGTAATGAAGCATATTTGTGTGAAATGTCTAATTCTCAGACTCTGTCGCTCGTCTCGCAGTCTGCAACATCTGGTGTTGTGAAGAAGCTTACTGTATGTTAATTTGATTCATATTCAACGGAACCTTTTCAAATGTGTGCACAAATAATAATTAAAAATAGGTTTGCTGGAATTAGAATTACAGCATCAATAATAGTATTGCAACAGCTGCTACAGACACATGAGTGATTATGAATATTGTTTTGTTATTAACTGTATTTAATTTGTATTATTACTAATCATTTTCATTATCCACAATAAAAGGCACAAAAAACATTATTATTGTTCTTTTTATTTAGCTTTTCTTTGTGAGAGCAGCATGTAAACACATGAGCTAAACATAAATACAAATATTAACAGTACATATATATATATATACGCATATTGTAAAAAAAATTATGTGATGTGTTATAGAGCTAGTTCATCCAAAAAATATTTTTTTTTAACCCCAACACTAATCCTCTGTGGCTCAGGGTTAAAACAACAAAATAAAAACAACAGTAAATTCACAAAGCATCTTTGTGCTGATCTTTATTTAGACTGCAGTCGCTTCAAAACTGAGGCTCTGGTGCCCTCTATCTTTGAGTCCAGGCGGCAAAACAACAATATTGATTAAATGTAAACTGATCAACTTTCTTGGTAATATCATGCATCTGGAGTCTTTTTATGACACATAAATCCATAAATCCATGACGGACATGAGAGGAGAGAAGAGATTATTCTGACAGCATAGATTTATGTCTAACCTGACGCTCATATTGTAAGAGTTGCTGAATAATTCAGTGTGCACTGCATCAGTTCGACTTTTTATTTCCAACAGTGTCTACAGGTCACTTTCTTTGGAGAAAAACTGTTCCTTTGTTCTGCCTTTTTCTAACACAGTTGTGGCATGTTGTGTCCACCTGGAGTTCTGTTGACCTTCTGCGAGGCAGCTACCTGGTTAAAGAAGTCCATTTTCAAGGCTGTTCTTGCTCAAATCAAAACTCCATTATAGATTTTACCTCCAGGGGAACCCAGGGCTCACAAGGTCCTTGGCAATTTTACCTGAGGAAGAAGCTAAAAGGATTCGAATCTCCGAGGACGGCTGAGGAGAGGGAGGGTGTGAGGACCGGAGAGAGGGTGGGAGACGCACCCCAGGACCCCAGCCCCTAATCTTTCTCTGCCAAGCAGGGAGCAAAGCAGAGCAAAAATGTAGAATCAGAGATGGTTCAGTGGCACTGAACCCCGAACATCACGGCCTGCAGAAGAGGAGCAGGAGGAAACCTTGAAACAAGAGAGGAGCTGTGCAGGGATTACCAGGGGAGCCAGCTCCAGCTCCAGAAACAACAGCTTCCAATACATTTAACATATACGAAGAACAACAGCTCTCACACCACCCCTAACAACACCAGAAATATGGGTACAGACGCGTCCAGTTCTGTCCCCCAAGGTACAAGTTACACTAATGTTCTCCGTCAGGACAAGTATTGGACCTCAATGCGCACCGTTTTGAGGACGAATATTTGTTCCAAAGCTGAAAAAGGCACACATACAGTATGTACCATTTCTCCTTAACAGAAGGTTTAGGAGGAGTGTATGTAATACATTTTGATCAAATGAATGACTTTTGAAAGATTGTGCTTTAAACAAATCATTTTCAAATGAAATGTAGACCCCATAGACAGTAAGACACGTGTTCCTCAAAATGAAAAAGTATATATCAATGTTAAAAAAGAAAAAGTGTCTGGAAAAAAAAGTTAACAAATGATATTTTGTTTGCAAAAAATACATTTAAAATGTTTTTTTAAAGTAAATTGTTATGAAAGGATTAAATACATTCTTAAAATTATAATGACTTGTTTTTCTTTTGTGTAAAATTATAAATAAATCATATACCCTATATAGGCCAATTCTGTACCCCTATAAATGGTAGGGTTAGGGTTAGGGTTAGACCAAGGGTACACAGCTGAACCTCTGAGACCCCAGTGACCCGCCATCGTACCCCTAAAGGTACAAACCCCAATTTCCAAGAAGTTTGGATGTTGTGTAAATTGTAAATAAAAACAGAATGATTTGCAAATCCTTTTTGACCTATATTCAATTGAATAAACTACAAAGACAATATATGTAATGTTGAAACTGATCAACTTCATGTTTTTTTTGCAAATATTCAGTCATTTTGAAAGTGATGCCTGTTCCAAAAAGGCTGGGACAAGGGCAACAAAGACCGGGAAGGTTGAAGAATGCTAAAAAAACACCTGTTTGGAACATTCCATAGGTGAACAGGTTAATTGGAAACAGGTGATTGTAATGATTGGGTATAAAAGGAGCATCCCCAAAAGGCTCAGTCTTTCACAAGCATGAATGGGGCAGGCTTCACCACTTTGTGAACAACTGTCAAACAGTTCAAGAACAACGTTTAATCAACATACAATTGCAAGGACTTCAGGGATTTCATCACAGCCCATAATGTCATCAAAAGATTCAGAGAATCCGGAGAAATCTCTGCACTTAAGCGGCAAAGCCGAAAACCAACATTGAATGCCGGTGACCTTGATCCCTCAGGCGGCACTGGATTAAAACCAACATCATTCGGTAAAGGATATTACCCAACAAGTCCTCCAACTCATATGACCAAATAGGTCAATTGTTCAAGCGCTTATTACGACCAAATAGGTCGATTGTTCAAGCGCTTATTACGACCTATAATCATGTTTTAAAGTTTTCGACCTCTAGTGCTCCCGTTGACTGCAAACGCTCCGGTGGGTCGTATATTCACAAATAACCCTCTCTGGAAAATCCTAAATTGTAGGATAGTTTGGCCATTTGCTTCATTCATTATTCATTTCTATTGATGGCAGCGTCCATGTAAAGTTAGCGTCAACCCTCACGGGGTGAAAACAGTATTTCCGGTCTCGAAGTTTTCATAATAAAACCGTATTCCCCTCACTGTCAAATGATTTTACAGTGATATCTGCATTACTCATCCACTAAAAAATATCAGTTTATCCTTTAATTGGTTTAAATTGTGTACATTACTTTTGTGTTTTTCCCATAGGTTTTTCCCTTTCGATTCTGAGACACATTTCTTTTTTCAGAGGTTTTGATAAAACATCGAACTACCCATAATCCTCAGCTATCGTTGAAGCTCGGTGATTGGATGTTTTAGCCGCAATGCACGTTGGGATATGGTGTTTATGCGATGTGAAATCCGAAAACATAAAAAAATAAATAATAATACTTTATTCCGAGTGTACTTGCTTTTCTCTTTGGAGGTCATCACATAACGGCATTGTAATACACGGTTCGGCTGCATTAAATATTACACATCTGCCGTAGTTCTGTATTTATAGAGCCCTGATGAGAAGACTTCTGGACAAACAGGAAGCACTGCCGCCGAAACTGAATACGTGACGTGGATCATAAATATATCAGCAATTAAACAACATCTTCAATTTCTCTTCACACAATACGTCTCCTTGCAGTATCAATAGTAATTCGGCTGACTTTTATATTTGATCCAATTGGTAGATGCTATATTTACACCATAACGGTGTACAGCTTATAGAAAAGGACTTTTTTTTTAAAAGATATTATGATTGTGCTATAGACTTGTTGCCAGGATCCACGATTCCCAAGGGCCGTCTGTACTCCCTGTCGGCTCCAGAAAAGGGGTCCATGAAGGATTACATCGACACCTCACTCAAGGCAGGACTCGTCCGACCGTCTTCCTCTCCTGCCGGAGCAGGTGTTCACAAAACTGGATTTACGCAACGCTTATCATCTGGTAAGAATAAGGGAGGGGGATGAGTGGAAAATGGGATTTAATACCCCGACGGGACATTACGAGTAGCTCGTAATGCCTTTCAGTTAACTAACGCCCCAGCAGTTTTCCAGGCGCTGGTCAATGATGTACTCAGGGAGTTTTTGAACGTGTTTGTCTTTGTGTATTTGGATGACATTTTAATCTTCTCTCCTGATAAGGAGACTCATGTGCAACATGTCCACCAAGTACTACAGCGCCTACTGGATAATCACCTGTTTGTAAAAGCAGAGAAGTGTGAATTCCATGCATCAACTGTCTCATTCCTGGGGTTCATCATTTCTCCCGGACAAATCCTGATGGATCCTGCAAAGGTCAGTGCAGTGGCAGACTGGGCCACCCCCACCAATAGGAAGAAGGTACAGCAGTTTTTGGGGTTTGCTAACTTCTACAGACTATTTATTAGGAACTTTAGCTCTGTTGCTGCTCCCCTTCATGCACTGACCTCACCTGGGGTTAACTTTGTGTGGGGCCCAGGGCCGAGGAGGCTTTTAATGAATTAAAAAGAAGGTTTACCACAGCTCCCATACTGACTGTTCCTGATCCTCAACGACAGTTTGTTGTGGAGGTGGATGCCTCCAATGATAGGGTGGGGGCCATTCTCTCACAGAGAGCGGCTGGGGATAATAAGATGCATCCTTGTGCCTTTTTGTCTCGCAAACTGTCTCCTGCAGAGAGAAACTATGACGTCGGAAACCGAGAGCTGTTGGCAGTCAAGATGGCTCTGGAGGAGTGGAGGCACTGGCTTGAGGGGGCGCCACAGCCGTTCTTGGTTTGGACCGACCACAAGAATCTTCAATACATCCGCAAAGCTAAGAGGTTGAACTCACGCCAGGCCCAGTGGAAACTTTTTTTCAACCGTTTTGACTTTACGTTGTCTTTCAGACCCGGGTCCAAGAATAGCAAACCTGACGTCCTCTCACGCCTCCATGACCCAGAGCCCATGGCCAAGGATCCAGAGCCAATCCTTCCACTGTCCCGTGTGGTTGGGGCGGTGACATGGCCTATAGTAGATCAGGTGAAACGTGTCAATGGTGAGGGGCCGAAACCTAGTGGCTGTCCATTGGATAGGCTATTCGTGCCTGAATCCATGCGGTCACAGGTTATTCATTGGTCTCACACATTACTGCTCACTTGTCATCCAGGGGTCAAGCGGACCGTATTCGTCGTTCGACAGAGGTTTTGGTGGCCATCCTTGGTTAAGGATGTCTCCGAATACGTGGCTGCCTGCGTAGTTTGGAACAAGACATCATCAAAATCACAGATGGGACTGCTGCAGCCTCTCCCCGTCCCCAGCAGGCCCTGGTCAGACATTTCGTTGGATTTCGTCACGGGTCTTCCTCCATCCAAGTGTAACACCACTGTCCTCATGGTGGTGGACAGGTTCTCTAAGATGGTCCATTTTATTGCCAGGCCAAAGTTGCCGTCAGCTAAAGAGACTGCTCAGGCGTTATTGACTCATGTTGTCCGTATTCATGGTATTCCCAGAGACATTGTGTCGGATCGAGGTCCTCAGTTTTCCTCCTGGTTCTGTAAGGAGTTTTGCACCCTCCTGGGAGCGTCCGTCAGCCTCACCTCAGGTTATCATCCCCTAAATAAGGGTCGAAAAGGATTTTCAAATCATTTTTATTTTATTTATATTTACATTTTACACACTTTATTGGAATTGGGGTTTGTACAAACCTTTATTTTCCGAGAGTAGGGATTACCAGGGGAGCCAGCTCCAGCTGCAGAAACAACAGCTTCCAATACATTTAACATATACGAAAGAACAACAGCACTCACACCACCCCTAACTATTTGTACTAACAAGACAGATGGAGGCCAAAGATGCAGAGAGATCACATCAGGACATCTGTCACTTCATGGCAACAGCCTCCTTAATAAGTGACAAGGCTTCCTCACCCGTGGGCACAGGATGGGGGGAGGGTGGCTGTGCGAAGCAGCCGTCAAAGTCATGTGGTGCCCTTTTTTTAAACAACTTGTCCCAATTACAGCCTATCACATGCGAACCGTGCCCTTGATTATCATCCTGGGCAGAAGACATCAAAGCGTCCCTGACACGAGGCTGTGCGGTAATTAGTGGACTTCACGAGGAGGGTTTCATCACCAAATGTTTTCAAAATACCCAACGTCTTCATTTGCAAGAGGGGGGTTGGTGGTTCATGTCGGGAGAGAATGATGCCCTACAGAAATAATTAAAACATAATTACAGCTCATCAGCTGTGCAAGTGCTCACAAAGTGCTGTCGCTGAAAATCCGCCGCGTCCTCCGGGCATCCAAAACTCTCTCACACCAAATAAATGCTCATGTCTTATTAGCAGGGATACTGTCGAGGAGAAAAACACCCCTTTCAAATCAAGAAGAAGTCGGACAGGTGCACTGAAAAAACAGTAAAGTTCACTTTAATTAAATGTATGACGTCAACAGATTTCACACAACTGTATTAGGTTAGTTGGAAGCATTAATAATATGTTTAAATAAAAGATAGATTCAACTTAATATTATTGTTTTCAACTAACCTAATACAGTTGAAACCAATTTTAAGTCAACGTTTCAGTTTTTTCATTTTGACTCAACAGTTGTTATTGTTGTTGTTGTTGGGCAGTGTGTGTAATATCGCTCAACACCTTTGACATCTGCTACTAATACACTGATAGCTATTTTATTCTACTAAAATACCAACAGTCCAAATTCAAGTTAGTTTTTCTGGCTGTTAAATGCACTGAAAAAACTGAAACGTTGAGTTTAATTAAATGTATTACATCAACACATTTCACATAAATGTATTAGGTTACTTGAAAGCAATAATATTAAGTTGAATTTATTAATATGTTTTACTTAATAATATTGATTTGAACTTACCTAATACAGTTATGTCGACTCTTTTCAGTTTGGTCAGTGTGGTGGGCTTATTATGCTCCATAAACACCTGTATTTGTTAAAAATATGTTGTGTGCCAAGGACAGCCCATCATGCCCAGCGGGTCGTTAGAACAATGAGTCGTTTCCCGGCTGATGTGTCAGACTCTGTGACACACAGCCAGTCAACCTCTGAAATTGACTTCCTGTTAGCCGTGTCCCCAGGTTGCTGCTTCCATGATGACCACTTCATGCAAACATGGCTGGCAGTGCTTTCCTGTGAGGGGGGAGCACGCTGAGTGTTTGTGACGAGTGCTAAGGCCATCGTTTGATTCCAAGGGAGTAATGAAGGCCGGACGGTAGGCGCTGTGTTTGCTCGCTCCACCTGATGGCCCGGTGTCAGGCCGCATACACTCACTCCTCTCTGTGCTGGGGGGGGGGGGGGCACAACCGTCACAATCAGGTCTGGTTTGATGATGTGTGCCCTGTTTGGGATTCAGAAAACATGTGTGTATGCCAGGCAGAACACAGGCTAACAGCATGCTAGGCTAACATTGGATGCCCACTAGTGGAGGTATAAGTGGAGTATGTAAGGTTAGACATAGTTCGCGTTGGTTCCATCCATGGATATAAAATACATTAATAACATACACAACAATATATATTATAAAGTGAGTTTTGATTCAATATAGTTATATATATATATTACTGCAATGGTGTCAGACACTTCTCATTAACCTCTTCTACACCGCACCCCCGATATCGGGGGGGAAACGCGTCATCTGAGGAAACAGTGTCTGAGGGCATCTTAATATTTAATAAACTATGAATGTTTTATATCCATGTAACGGGAAGAAACTCATCTAACTGATCATTTACATTTTTTTTCAAAAATAAACCCACAATGCTAACGCTGAGCCTCTGAATTAGCAACGAGCGAAAAATGCTAACAGATTACTGCACCGAAATTCACTCACAAACCTTATTATTTATCTTTTCTGCACATCCAACACATCGTTTCACATCGTGAGGTGACACAGAATCGATGGGTACATACATTATCACTCAATGATACGAACTCGCGACTTTATAAACAAAAACAGACATCAAAACATGTGGCGCTAGGTAGCTAAAAACGCTAACATGGTCTACCTGTGTCGTAGTCTGGTCAAAAGTGGTCTTCAATGGCATTAAAACGATAAAAACGCTGCTGAAGTTAATCCATAGGTTAATCCAATGTGTCTGTGTCCCTTTGAAATGATTTCTGATAATCCATAAGCAATAAACCTGCTTTTCCGTTTCCAGATGTCAGAGCTAGAGTATAGGTTCGCTCTGATGCAAAACTGCATGCGCGAAGCCCCCACCTTTTTTTGTACCATGTGTGTGAGTGGGGAGATTCCCGTTCGATTCTATTGGCTCTAACGGTCAGAAAGAGATGTCAATCACCAAAATCGACCAACGGGTTCCAGAGAAACGGTAAAAACCCCATTTCCACCCAAAATTTGCTAAACCTCTCTAAAAAGGTCAAATGTCACTTGTTTTCCATCAATCTTGATACAGGGTATTTATTATATGTTGTACTTTGGATTCCTAAAGCTTTTAGTCTACCTTACCATCATCCAAGGGTAGTTTTCACTATAAGTAAAACATAATCTTTGGACGGACACTATAATTTACAGTTTTTTACTATGTTTAATCTGAATTTTCTTTAAAATAAAAAACATCTATATTGATTCTGACTTTTCTACATCCAACTCACAGGTTTATTATTACTTTGAGAAAAAAGATTATGAATTTAACCCTTTTAGAAGGGAAGATATGGTCATTTGTTCTGGGAATGTCATTTTCGAGCCTGAGACCTGAAAAACAGGCTCAGTGTTTAAAGGAGAGGTGTCATGCTTTTCCGGTTATTACCCGTCCCCTTGTGTGTTATGAAGGTTTTTATGCATATAAACGGTGTGCAGAGTCAAAACCCTCAAAGTACACCCTGTAGCGAGTAAAACTCTAACACAGAAAATACCTCCCCAAAACGCCTCGTTGGAAATACGTCATTGTCCATTTGATTCTTCTGGGACGGCATGATGTCATGCCGTACCCGGAAGGAAATGGATCAATCCGTGGAGCCGTTACGTTACGTCCGCGGAGCCATTACGTTAAGCCCCCGCTGATTGGTCCAAATTGACCAATCCACGGACTTCCTCACACACACATCTGTGTGCAGGGAGCAGGCAGCTCAGCTGATTTCTCCTCCCTGGCTGCAGGCTGATAACAGACAGTTGGGATCGTGGCGAAATTCTCTCTGCAGACCCATTCTCACAGCGTTTATCAACCTTTTTCTTACTCAATATCAAGCCACACTTATTGTTTTTACTTCGGATGTGAGTTTGTGTGTGCTCAGGATGAGTTTGGCTGTGTTTCGCTATGTATCTTAAACAAGGAAACAACACCTCCACGGAGCTCAGCGCGATTCACAACGTCCCGACCAATCAGAGCACACTGTGCTCACAGGGAGGGTGGGGGCTGGAGCTATTGGAGCTACAACGAGCCGTTAAAGGCAGAGAGTGAAGTTCAGTGAATACACGTAGTTTACAGAGATGCTGTATGAGAAACCAATGTGAGTTTGGAAAATTGCACAATATAAATCTATTTTAGTATACCTCAACAATGGAATTATCATCAGTGGAAATGGCCATGACAGGTTAACAAATATGTAAACCTTGTTTTAGTTGAATTCTACTCAAACCGTTACTTTAACGCTTTCAATTGTAGCCTATAGAGAAGCCGTTCCAAACTGTTCCCAGAGCACTTGAAGTTAGTTTATAAGTAAATTAAACATATTTTAAACTCTGTCTCATACAGCAAAGCAAAATGTGGGGGGGAAAGACACAACCAAACACAAATGTCATCAGCCACCATCAACAGAAACTGTTCGGCTCCTCTACACTCACACTCACCTTTCACAATACAATCCCCCCCACACACACACACACACACAAACAAACAAACAAACAAACAAACAAACAAACAAACAAACAAACACATCCCTTAACATGTGATCTCACTTCTTATTTGTTTGTTTGTCCATGTTAATCCTGTCATGTCACCCTATGCACTGAGCTCTGTTTTCTTTTGTCGCATCTGTCATCCCACTTCACTATAAAAAGAAAAAGAAAAAAAGAAAAAATTGAATCAAACAAATGTAAATGATTTAAACATGAACACACTACACACACTTTATATTAATATACAGTATATCATGTATATCCTGTATCAGGTAAATACATCTGACTGGAGGCGGGGGTGTGCCGTTTGAAGAGTAATGAACTATGTGACCTGAATAAGCAGTATACAAACAATTAATGAATACTTACATTACTATATATTAGGGTATTATGTTATCGAGCATTCAATAACTGTTATACTGTGATTAGAAATTATTGATGCTTCATAAGAAGGGTTATAGTCAATTATATAATAATAATTATTCAATAATAAAAAAATAGTCGATAATTGACTTGAAACTACATTACAGTTTGTTATAAACAATGAACTTATTTTGTACTGGTTATATATGCTTAATAGAGAGTTTGAATGAAGTGTTCTGACTTTTTCAGTAGTTTTCTAATTGATTATTTCATTGATACATATACATTTAAATGGCATTCTGTATCCCCCATCCTTAACCTGAAATACAGGTTAGTTATAAGCAACTGACAGAAACAACTGATGGAAAATAAAAAAGGGTCTTCAGAAAGGGGTAATGCCAATTTTTACCTACTGATCACCACCTGTAATATATCCATCCATTATTTAGTATTAAAATGTCTGCCAATATCTTTCTAAATGTACAGGTTAAATGTTTTTGTGTGACAGACTCAGACCTCTCTCTTGAGGTGTAAACTTTGCTTAATATTTGACCATTTGCCAGTGATAGCACAGTGTGTTTTCAAGTCCTTTCATAATGTTGTGTATGAAAATACCTTTTAATCAGTGGAGATTCTAGACCAATTTTCTCTTCTTTTTCTTTCAATTGTCTTTGTGTTTTTATTTATTAAAAAAGACAAAGACAGTATAAAGTAATTGTGTAAAAAAAGATAAGATACAGTTATTGTTTTTTGTTTCTGTACAGGTATTTATTTCAATAACTTTAAGTTACAGTTCTTTGTTACAGTAGTTATTTTATTAAATTGCACTACTTGTTTTAGTAACTAAGTTAACATTTTATTCAATCACATTAACAGTATTTGCTGCAACACGGAAGGTTCAGTTCAGTCTCTGCTGTACATCCGGGTCTCTGCATCCGGCTGAGGTGTTCTCGTCTTCCACATTACAGCAACAACATCCTGCGGTTTCTGTGAGTTTTAGTCTCTCAACCTCTAGGTTCAAATATATCTTGAAGTAAAAAGGGAGCAGCCTCTGGAGATTACATTACATTACATTGCATTTAGCTGACACTTTTATCCAAAGCGACTTACAATAAGTGCATTCGACCAGGAAGATACAAACTTGAAGAAAACAGAATCATATAAGTACATCAGGTTTCATAGAGCCAAAACATTTCAAGTGCTACTCAACTAGCTTTAGATAAGCCAGTCCTTTATTAGTATATAAGTGCTTTGTTAGAAATTCTTTGTTAGTAATTATATCGCTCGAAATGGAGTCGAAAGAGATGAGTTTTCAGTCTGCGCCGGAAGATGTGTAAGCTATCTGCTGTCCTGATGTCAATGGGGAGCTCATTCCACCATTTTGGAGCCAGGATAGCAAACCGACGTGTTTTTGCAGATGGGAACTTGGGTCCCCCTCGTAGTGCGGGTGCAGCGAGCCGTTTGGCCGATGCAGAGCAGAGTGCACGTGCTGGGGTGTACAGTTTAACCATGTCCTGGATGTAGGAAGGGCCAGATCCATTCACAGCATGGTACGCAAGTACCAGTGTCTTGAAGTGGATTCTAGCAGTTACCGGAAGCCAGTGAAGTGAGCGGAGGAGCGGTGTGGTGTGGGAACATTTTGGAAGGTTGAAGACCAGACGAGCTGCTGCATTCTGGATGAGCTGCAGAGGTCGGATGGCACATGCAGGTAGACCAGCCAGGAGGGAGTTGCAGTAGTCTAGGCGTGAGATGACGAGAGCCTGGACCAGAAGCTGCGTCGCTTTCTGGGTCAGGAGGGGACGTATCCTCCTGATGTTGTAAAGAGTGTATCTGCAGCAGCGGGTTGTAGCAGCAATGTTTGCAGTGAAGGACAGTTTGTTGTCTAGGGTCACACCCAGATTCCTTGCAGTCTGAGTCGGGGAAACAGTAGAGGTGCCGATGTTGATTGTTAGGTCAAGAGTGGGACAATATTTTCCCGGAAGGAAAAGCAGTTCAGTCTTGTCAAGGTTGAGCTTGAGGTGGTGAGCAGACATCCACTGAGAGATGTCAGCTAGACAAGCAGAGATGCGTGCGACGACCTGGGTCTCTGAGCGGGGGAAGGACAGAATTAATTGGGTGTCGTCAGCGTAGCAGTGGTATGAAAAACCATGCGGGCTAATGACAGATCCAAGCGAGTTTGTGTACAAGGAGAAGAGGAGGGGACCAAGAACAGAGCCCTGAGGGACCCCTGTAGTTAATTGACAAGGGTCGGACTCGGACCCTCTCCAAGTTACCCAGTAGGTACGGTCTTTGAGGTATGAGGTGAGGAGGGAAAGTGCAGAGCCTGAAACACCAAATTCTTGGAGAGTGTGAAGGAGGATCTGATGATTCACCGTGTCGAATGCAGCAGACAGGTCCAGAAGGATGATGACAGAGGAGAGGGAGGCTGCTTTAGCCGTGTGCAGTTCCTCAGAGACAGCGAGGAGGGCAGTTTCTGTTGAGTGACCTGCCTTGAAACCAGACTGGTGCGGATCCAGAAGGTTGTTCTGATGGAGATAACAGGAGAGTGTTTAAAGACAGCACGTTCAAGTGTTTTAGACAGGAACGGGAGGAGAGAGACAGGCCTGTAGGAGATGACACGTGTTGTTGTGCTTCAGCCGGACAGCTCTACGGGGTCCGACTAGAATGCTTACATTAGTTTTGTTTATTGCGCCAGAGCTTTAAGTTATAACCAATCAATCCTAATATTATAAACTTTTTTTTAGGAAGGGGGCCACAGGGGGGGGTCCTAGGTCAGCGTTACGGAGGCACTGGCCCCTGTTTGCCCCCCCTAGAACCGCTCCTGCTAATAATTCATATAATTAATCTCACTTATTATTAAACAGTAGGAATTAAATTAAATCAAAGGATTCATTAATGATGAGCTTCCACAAAATGACTGTCTGTTTAGCAGCTTGAAACTATAATGTAGCCCTCATCCCAGACAATACATTTAATTCAGTGCTGTTTGATATGATTCAAAGCAACAGCAGACATGATGCTGTTATAAAATGTAGTAGCTGTGTACTACCAGCAGAAGGCAGCACTGTTTCAGAAATGTGATCAGATTCACATGAAGCCCTCTGCCACATCCACAGCTTTTATATTGAGTGGTGCAGTGACGCGTCCTAAAACAGGAATCCATGCGGGTAATCAAGAGCGGGTATTTGTAAAGAAAAATATTGAGAAATTGGCCTGCTGTGTGTCAGTGGGAACACTTTAGTGTCATGACATATACAGTAAGGGACACAATATAGTTTGGATCTTGTTTATAGATTATGGAGAGGCCACTAAATATTGGTAAATTAGAGGTGAGCTCTGTAACATGCATTCCCTTTCATAAAACCCGTTTGGAATAAACTAATTATATTGTAGGGTTGATAAATACAATGTTTCAGTGATATTAAACAAATCTAATCCAGATCAGGAATTACCATTTTTTATATTTATTCCAGTGAAACTGCCTGGCATGATCAGTAAAAAAGGCAATTGAATACATGTTTGTGAGATATAACACAGTACCTTTTGCCTATCGTCCTACACCTATGTTCTAGAAAAGGTAGGTCATTATGGTACTTATGAACGAGCTGGCCTTGAGATGATGTTTAGTAGCCTACACACTGAAAGAAACGACTTGTAGGATTTACTTGATTAAACCCTAGTAAGTATTTGCACTTACATTTTTTAAGTATATTTTACTGCTGTAATATCAAGTAGAACTTACTTTCCAGTATCAAGTCAAATGTACTTATCACCAGACGTAACATTTGTGAAGATACTGTATCAAAGGTGGGGTAGGTAATTTTGGAGAAAGAATAGAATTTGAAAATACACAACCGGAAAAAATCTGCCACTTCCTTACAGAGCCCCTCCTCCAACACACACGAACGCGCACATGACCAATGAGGGCACGAGATAAGTTTGTGCACAGATGGAAGGCTGACAGGCAGGTAGGCCATCCAGTTATTTTATCCGGGCCGGCTAAAATGATTGGTCGTGCTTTTTACAGCACCACGGCTTCCACAGATGAATTGTTTTTATGTATTTATTGTCAAAGCATTTAATATATTCATTGCTATCGGGATGTTAAGAGCATTCCATGGAATATAACAAAAAGTGTTTCTGAAATAAATTACATACCCCACCTAAAAATAAATGTTACTTTACCCAGTAAATATTACTTAATAATGTTCAAGTTACACATTATATTTATTTTAGCTAATTATGTCAAGTCTAATTATTTTCTTCATGGACAGGAACATCACTGTTATCAAATTATTAAGTAAATCTTATATATCTGTAATAGTTCTGTTATGAAGTAAATAAGTAGATTTTATCATATTTTTTCTGTTTAAAATGTTGAATTACTCATTTGTTTGAAGTTATATTACTCACTTTAATTATGTAATTGTTACTCATTTACTTTTGACTAAAATACAATAATAATAAATTACTAAATACTACACACTGAACCTTTAAGTCTGGATACTCAATAAGCACAATGTCAAAGTCATAATACAAAATAAAATCTCATCAGTCATAATAAAAAATGTAACAGTGGCATGACTGGAATGGTAATTTTTGCTCTATTGAAAAAAATATTAAAGTATGAGTGAATATTAACCCATGGGTCTGCTGTTCTGTAAAACAATTCAATCACTATTAACCAACATTAACTTATCAAAAATATAAAATAAAAATATCACTGCCACAAGACAAATCTACTCCATCAACATAGATTTGGAGTGGTGCTTTTTAAACTTTCAATAAAAACATACAGCTCCCTGAAACTGAGCAATTGCAACATTTAAACTGGCACTCTGAATTGGTGCACTTTAAGTATGCCATTTAAAACCTTAATGCATTTTAACATTTTGATTAACAGCTAAGGTAAACATCAATGTAGGACAGTGGAAGGTACATATCAAGAAGTCAGTTGGGATGTACGATCCAAGATTGTTTTTTGCCATGTCTTTAAGACAGCAGGTTCAACATTAAAGCTTGTACTTTCGGGGTCAGCTTAATCCCATCCAGTCCGAGAAAAAGTTTCTGGAACACCTCGAAAGTGTAGCGCAGTGTTGGGGGGTATGCCAGGTTTAAGGCATAAATCAGCCCCATAAGCAGCGTGCATGCCTTGGCAGTACTGCCGCATCCTGGCATCATCTCTTTGCCTTCAAGCAGGAGGGCTGCATCCACTGGATCCTCTCCATTGGCACCATGGACAACCAGGATCTTCAGGACATGTTTAGTTGCATCACTGCGGCTGTCCTCCTGCATACAATTTACAAGAAAAATGAAGTGAGAAACAACTGAAAATAGAATGCTTGAATCAGAAAAAAATCAAGAAAAACAATTAAACAATTTGAACTGAAACTCTGCCGCACGGTCCCCTCGTTCCTTGGAAGAGGCGGAGAGGTGGGTGTTTGTCATCTGCTGGTGGACTAACCGGAGAGAATTACAGTGCTTGCCTCGACGGGGAGGGATTGCATTGAGCAATCCCTCCCCGCAAGCGTTTGCAGCGGGAGCAAACGCTTGCCTTGGGGAGGGAGAAAAAAAGCCACAGCGGAGAATTAACAGAAAGACCTTTGACCGGCACTTTTCTAATTTTGTCCGGAAGATTTAAACTTTAACGGACATCTTGACCGGCGAAAGTAACTGAAACTGAAACTCTGCCGCACGGTCCCCTCGTTCCTTGGAAGAGGCGGAGAGGTGGGTGTTGAGGCAAGCACTGTAATTCTCTCCGGTTAGTCCACCAGCAGATGACAGACACCCACCTCTCCGCCTCTTCCAAGGAACGAGGGGAACGAGGCAAGCGTTTGCAGCAGGAGCAAACGCTTGCCTCGGGGAGGGAGAAAAAAAGCCACAGCGGAGAATAAACAGAAGGGCAACCATGGCAACCATGGTTAGTGCTAGATCGTATACCTCCTGGGTTTTAGGCGGAAGTGACGTAATCTGCCACCGAGGACAAGAGACGACGCTGGCTGCTGCCGTCTTCACACAAATAAACCCCTTAAAACCTGTATGATTTAGTTTTCACATGTTTATTGAAATGAATTCGTCCATCTCTTTATATTATAGTATTAAATGTATTATTTTCGGTTGTGTATTTGTGTTTTGAAGGTTTTTTTTTGGATGTTGCGATTTAATTTCTCCAAGAGAGACAAAAAATCACTAAAAGATCTGGTGGATATCTGACCAGTATTTCATCATGGAAGTTAAATCACAATCATTTCATTATCCTGTGGAGGATAATGTTGTTTTGTGACAGTTGCTCAATTTTAGAACAAACAAAATAACATACTTAATAAATAGCTAAATGTATATATATATATATATATATATATATATACACAAGAAGTAAAAGTGTGAATTTCAAGATAAGAAAAATATAATAAAAAGATTAATGTAATTATAGGAAATAAAATCAAAAATTGGCAATGCAAAATAAAATAACCATATGTATATAAAGATATAAAACAAACAAGAAATGAAAGCAGAAATGTTAAATATGATTTTAAATAACAATATTTATGTTGAAATAAGAAGTGAAAGTAAAAGAGGGCAATACAACAAAGATATAATAAAATACAATTAAAAGATGTACATTAACATAGGAAGTAAGAATACAAATGTGCAATACAAGATAAATACTTAATAAATAGCTAAATGTATATATATACACAAGTAAAAGTGTGAATTTCAAGATAAGAAAAATATAATAAAAAGATTAATGTAACTATAGGAAGTAAAATCAAAAATTGGCAATGCAAAATAAAATAACCATATGTATATAAACATATAAAACAAACAAGAAATGAAAGCAGAAATGTTAAATATGATTTTAAATAACAATATTTATGTTGAAATAAGAAGTGAAAGTAAAAGAGGGCAATACAACAAAGATATAATAAAATACAATTTAAAGATGTACATTAACATAGGAAGTAAGAATACAAATGTGCAATACAAGATAAATAAAAAGACTAACCTTACAGAGTTAAAGTAAAAATGTTGCAATACAAGTTGTAATTAAATAGAATAAAAATATGTATGGATAATTTAATAGGGATTATTTTTTTTGTTGAGACATCAGGACCCTTCTCTACTCCCTCCACATTCATGCTGACCCGGAAGTTCAACCTCATAGCTTCCGCAAAGCAGCCTACCCTTTTTGTGAATGGGTGCTTTTGTGGTACGGTTTTCACAGGTAGGTTGGCCATCTCCTTCTTCCTTTTCTTAGGTGTGAACGTCAGAGGAAGGCTCTGATCATGTGGAGTGTGTAGCTTCACATCTTCCAAGATCTCGGTCATTTGGTCAGTTAACGTTTTAAGGTAATCTTCATCTTGCAGATGGTATGTTAAGTCAGTAATCTCACGCAAGAGACTGGCACATTCCCTTCTTTGTTTAACCTTTCTTGGTCTTTTCCTTTCGGGCAAAGCGTTACATGGTGACTGCATTTCCACTGATACCGGTGTGTATGTATGATCTGTGATGTCTGATCTGCCGCTGTCATCCCTCTCACAAGAAGTCTGTCCCAGACATGCATTATCCAGGGAGAAGAGGGGGTTATCCCTGTAATTAGATGCCAGTTTCTCCCAACCCCATTCATGCACATGATTAAAAACAGCACAGAAGTGCTTGCAGGGCAACTTGTGCTTTGCCCAGTCTTTGCAGGTGCACGATGGCATGATGATACTTTCACCAAAGTTGATGTGGTGCTGTGTGCAAGGATGACTTTGGCTTTTGACATGGAACATGCCATTGCCCTTTGCAACAACGTCATTCGCCTCATAAAACTGGGCTTCTGTAAGCCTTGACATCACATGGTCTGCTACACTTCTTGGTCTGTCTTTTAAGAACTTTGGCATGTTCTCATTGTACCTTCTGTAGAATGAGGAGTACTTGACATTGAGTTCAATGTACCTTCAATAAGAGATGAGAACAATATCTTAGAAGTCTCTCTGTGACAGTTTGCTTTCTCTGACATATAGATATGGTATTTGATAATACAATTGTCTCAGAAACATATGCAACAATGAACAACATCAAACAAATATGTTGGAAACAAAGCTATCGAACATTACATTTATATATATATAAAAATGTGTGTGTGTTTGTGTATGTATGTATGTATGTATGTATATATAAATATATATATGTATAATCATAGTAATTCTTTTTTAGCTCACTTCCGATATGTCCTTGGTAGGAAGTCAGTTACCAACACAGTGAGCATTTCACTGAGGCTGCAGTTCTTATAACCTTCAAGATGAGAATGCTTTAGGGTTTCATTTTGTCTTTCCACCCCATTGTTGGTGTAGATGGCCACCTTGAGATCTTCATCCCGAAACACGTGCACCCATCTCTACACAAGACAAAAAAAGACAAAAAAAATTAAAAGGAAGACTCTTCAAATTCAACAAATGATATAATAAATATAATATAAAAGTAAATATAATATTTGAACTTGATACACACCTTAGCCTCTGGGAGCCACTTATTTGAAAACCACGCCCTCACTTTTTCATTGTCCTTCCAGACTTTGGCCTCCTGCAGGTTGCAAAGGCGTGTGCTGAACTCCTCTGGAGTTGAAGCAGCTGCAATGCTTCTCAGAAGCGGTAGGAGACTGTCTTGTGCATGGCTCACTCCATGATCTTTCTTCCTGCACCATTCAACCCAAGCTTTCTCCCTATGGAAGTCGCAGAGAAGCACCTTGGAACCTGGATAAAATATAAGAGATATATTACCTGCACCATGTTGTCATTTTATTTTGTCGCGTTGCTATTACATAGTATACGCGACAAAATATAGGCCTGCTTTTTATACATCTGTCTGTCAGTGGAGGTGATGACTTTATTTTGAAGTAGATTGTTGCATACATTTGCATGTAAATGGTTATATTTTGGAAGTTGGTGGAATACTATGTAAAATGTATCCTTTTTTTTAATTAACGTTTCATATTATGTGAATTAACAGATTTCTACAGTTACTGCAATTTCACCTTGAAACTCTTCCTCCAGGGCACCGATCTCTACCTCTGAGAAATCAACCATGAAGTGGCTAGGGCTCCAGTCAGGGTTCCACTCCTTAAACACCTGGAGGGCTTCTTTGACATCTGCTGTTGTCTCACTCTGGGTCACAAAGAGGCCAACCACTGCATAGCACACATTTGTACGTACACATAGGAAGAAGAGGGGAACAGAATAACGACACGTCCGGTAAGTAGCATCAAGCAGGCACATCTGTTGTCCATACAGGTGGAGAAGCCTTCGCTGCCAGGCTGTCTGGTAACAAAACAGCAGCTTTGTGACAGTTCCGTCCTCCTGTAGCTGGCTTGGCCTGTACTTGATTTTGCAGTCATCAACTAACCATCTGGGCGTCAGAAGCTGTGAATGAAAGTGTAACTGGACATTATCATCATGTAGCCTCATGGCCCAAACATTAGGAACATTTGTTGTCATATCAGGGCAAAAAACAGTTTTGAAGTTTTAGTTGCATTTTGAAAAATGGTCATACCCTGCATATGAACCAAATACTGCTACTTTGCTTTGCTTACTTACACCTGCATTCAGAGGACAATGTATCATGTAAAAAAAAAAAACTGACCATGCTTGGTGAAGTCACAAACTCTGTAAGTTGTGCATTAACCACCCACACAAACTTGCATGGCTTGAATAATATTAATACTATTCTACTCTCAGTGTATTACCTGCAGATTGACCTGGTCATTTTTGGATTCACGTATTCCCTCCTTCGTTCTTGATAAGATATTCCTGATATCCTTGTCTGTGGGGTAAAACCTCCGACGTGTTTGTGGAGGTGGCTGCTCCCCCCGGAATAGCTCGTCATTTACAAAATTGAACAGTTGACGTCTAATCTCACTAAGCTTTCTGGCACCAGCCAAGGTGAGCTTCACTATTTGTTGTTCAACTCTGGAATCCATCGGTTCACGCAGTTCAGCTACCTGTACATGACGTTGAACAGGGTAATTATAGATGTTTAAAGCTGTCTAAAGAAAGTCCTCTTTGTACAGCACAAATTGTACCTCGCATCATGTTTCTTACAGCAGCTAAAGGAATAGATTTTGCATGGTTACCTCTCCAACAGTTGGATGGTTTTGATGGTCACTTTCTGGGGTGAAGCATGTGTGGTATTCCATGACTACTTCAACTGTTGAAGGATCAGCTGCAACTACAGCCTTTAGTGCTGCTGAGAGCTCCCTCCTCTTTGCTTTACTGTTCTCTGCAATCTGGGGAATATAAAAATGACATGGCAATTGGGATCATGACACGAGAGCAATTATAGCATTGAACGCACTTGTGCTGTGCTTGTGCTGTACCTTGAAACCAGGACATTTCATGACCTGACTGACAGTTATCTGGGCAGGGCAATCCATCTTCTTCGTATTTTGTACGAGATGGCGTCTTGCATTGAAGACATGGTCTTCAAGCTAAGAGAAAAAAGGTGTATAGAAATACAATATTAATATATGTATACATTTTCATGGTCTCCTCTCCATAACGTGGAGAACATAATTTTTGCTATGGTTCTTTCTTTTGTCTTCTTTAAAATATTTGTAGGTCCTGCTAATATAACTATAGTGGGACATTATGTCATTACCCCTGCATCTGTACTGTTTGTGTCTATTTATTTTGCACATATACCATCCCCTGTTAAAATAAGTAACCAGTATAGGAAGAATTTGGTGCCAGGTCATGACCGTGAGCTGGTTGGGTTCTGTAGGTGAACAAAGGAAGGATATCCCCCTTTATTTTGTCTCAGAAGAGGCCATTGAATTTCGTTTCCTATTCCTCTAAAGTTTAAACGACTTATGTATTTACATAATGCTGATTCCTATGTTGTTATGTGTCACAGTGTTATGTGTCATAGAATGCCACATAATGCATGTCATATTACGAATAGTTGTTTAATTTTCCTTTACCAATTATTTTAAGTTGTTAATGCATGTAAATTCATAAATATACCGCTTGTTTCTCTTTTTGTGCATGGTACTTCTCCTTTTGCCGAGTACACCTGTCCTTTCCCTGGTGGCATCCATATATCTTGGTGCCCACGAGTTGGAATGGCACCCCATCATATGGTACACATTTCAACTGCCAGTATATCTTTTTCCCTGGTGAAGGTTGCACGTCTGTATTGAAACATTTGTGACAAAAATACATATTTCATATGGTACACATTTCAACTGCCAGTATATCTTTTCCCCTGGTGAAGGCTGCACGTCTGTATTGAAACATTTGTGACAAAAATACACATTTTATCCATAAAAGATGTATTAACACTGGTCAGTTTAGATTTGGAAAGACACTCGGAATTTGAAATGTCTTAAGTAACTTTACGCCTGATAATTCAACCTGTTGCTGAATGTACAGTAAAGTTTCACGTATTTTTCGCTTTTATCAGTTATGTAGAAAGCTGAAACTACCAACCTATAATTCAGTTGTTGTAGGCATTAAAACACAGAACACCAAAATAAACATTTTAGTGGTGTGAACGCTCGTGAACTGTCAAGAGGAGGGCGGGGGAGCCTCGCTGCGGGGAAACTGTGGACCTCTGTCAGCGCAACTTAAATGATGCCGTTTAAAAGATGAATAAATTCACGGCTCGAACCGAGCCGTTCTGTGCCCCGTCTTATATATGTAATACTTATACTTATATACTTATACTTATATATTATTATACTTATATACTTAGGCCTATATAAGGCCTACTTAATATTTGATTACTGACACAATGTAGGCTACTTGGTCATCGTTGTTTCTTCAATTTCCGATCTAACTTTACAAACTTACTATTTTCCCCGAAAACCTGTTCCTTTTTGTACACAATATACTTTGTGATCGTTGTTTCTTCAACGTCTGCTAACGCTTCCTCGAAATCCTTAAGTGTTTGAAAGATTTTATGTGAAAGCATCCTGTTTGTTGCGCGTTGGCATCCTTGACAGACTTGTCTGTTGGAGGCTCGCGAGCGCAACAAAAGTTGCCGTCTCATCCACGACCACTATTACGTCACTTCCGCCGCATAAAACCCAGGAGGTATACGATCTAGCACTAACCATGGCAACCATGCGCGGGAAGTCTTCTTCGCTGCTTTTGTGGCAGACTACAGCGCCACTTACAGGCCTGGCATATGTACTACAGCGTCTCCAGCGCTTTCGAGCGGCAATGGCCGGCTGTGGCCCAATCCCATATTCCCCTGATAGGTGGAGAGTTGACCCAATGGCCGTAGCGCCACCGTCCTGACGTCAGTAACGTGTTCAAATCTGGATCAGTTTTTATCAGATCCGTTGCAGCCCCGTTTTTAGAGATTTGGGTATGGAGGAAAATAGAGAGGGTTGTGTTTTCTGACACTTAGTGAGTTCCCTGGAACACCGGGGACACATATTCATGTATAAAAGACATACAAAAGTGCATTTTGCATGATAGGTCCCCTTTAAAGTGGACCTATCATGCTATATTTGAACAATATATTGTAGGGCCATACCTATATAAAGTATATAAATATAGTTTTTTTTTCAAAATACCAAACAGATCCTGCATTTTAGCCATGCCTCATTTCGCTCCATTTGCTCTTTTTCCAGCCCTGTTTTTGCAGGGGGCTGATTCTGTGAGCTGCAGCTGACCACGCCCCCCTGCAGGAGAGGGGAGTGTGCTCTGATCAGCTGCTGGGCTGTCAGAAGAGGGGGGAGATCTCCATCCTCCGTGTTTTATTATATTATTATATAGAGTCGTCATTCATTTGTTTTAAAGCTCAATAAATAACAAAGAAGACCTTTGACCGGCACTTTTCTAATTTTGTCCGGAAGATTTAAACTTTAACGAACATCTTGACCGGCGAAAGTAACTGAAACTGAAACTCTGCCGCACGGTCCCCTCATTCCTTGGAAGAGGCGGAGAGGTGGGTGTTTGTCATCTGCTGGTGGACTAACCGGAGAGAATTACAGTGCTTGCCTCGACGGGGAGGGATTGCATTGAATTACAGCAGCAGGAGCAAACACTTGCCTCGGGGAGGGAGAAAAAAAGCCACAGCGGAGAATAAACAGAAGGGCAACCATGGCAACCATGGCAACCATGGCAACCATGCGCGGGAAGTCTTCTTCGCTGCTTTTGTGGCAGACTACAGCGCCACTTACAGGCCTGGCATATGTACTACAGCGTCTCCAGCGCTTTCGAGCGGCAATGGCCGGCCGTGGCCCAACCCCACATTCCCCTGATAGGTGGAGAGTTGGCCCAATAGCCGTAGCGCCACCGTCCTGACGTCAGTAACGTGTTCAAATCTGGATCAGTTTTTATCAGATCTGTTGCAGCCCCGTTTTTAGAGATTTGGGTATGGAGGAAAATAGAGAGGGTTGTGTTTTCTGACACTTAGTGAGTTCCCTGGAACACCGGGGACACATATTCATGTATAAAAGATGTACAAAAGTGCATTTTGCCCTTTAAGTAAAAATTCAAAAGTATTAGTATCAAAATATACTTAAAGTAAAAAGTACTCGTTATGCAGAATGGCTCATTTGAGAATAATATTTATTATATCACTGGATTATAATTAGTGATGCACTAACTCCAAGGTCTCAAACTGCAGAAAAAACACTTTCACTTACTGTAAAAAAAACAACAACAATATAATTATAAGACATTTTAAGTATGACGAAAATATTTTAGCAATGGTAATAAAAAAGTATTTTTTTGACATGAGAATACCAGCAATGGCCCCAAGCCAATTTGTGTTGCATCAATAATGTTGCAGCTAGTAAACATAGAAATTATTTTTTGACTACTTTATATACTGCAGGGTAGCTTAATCCATAATAATACATCATAATTTAGAATTTGATTTATATTTTTGAACTAATCTCATGGTTCAAAGTAACTAATGCTGTCAAATAAATGTAGTGTAGTAAAAAGTACAACAATGTCTTCCAAAGTGTAGTGGAGTAGAAGTATAAGAAGCATAACATGGAAATACTCAAGTAAAGTACAAGTATCTCAAAATTATACTTGAGTACAGTACTTGAGTAAATGCACTTAGTTACATTCCAGCTTTATACTGTGAATGGTTGAGCTCCAGGTCGCATTTTCAGATTACGAAGTTAACTTTATATTGGGGGGGGGGAACACATCCAACATTTTATAAATTACTGACAGGCATAAATTATTCAGTTATTGAAAAAAAAGCCTACTACTAACTAACATGATAGACCATCGCTGTTTCAAACTCTGAGAGCTGTTCAAACAAAAATAACACTGCCATCTTTTAATCTTCACTTGTGGCCTCGGTTTTATTTACGTTAGCCGTGTGTGTGTGTTTACTGTGAATTAGCTTCATTTGGGATTGCATGGTCCGTGTACGCTTCGTTCATTTATTGATGGCAGAAACGAGAAAACAGCGGTAGCGCTGGGTCTAACCTGTGTAACGGTGTTACCGTTTAACTGGTGGCGCGGAGGAACTCGTGATATTCTATAACGGTAGGAATGTATCAGGGGCGTGGCCTTTGTCGAATAACCAGGAAATACACATTTCGATCGCTTCTTCTGTCGTTTACATTTATCTTTTGGTATATTTGGCTGGATAGGAACACTTTGATGCACATTCAGTACCAGTGTGTGAAGTTGTGGTTGCGATGCCGAAATCCGGACGTGTACAGTGAGGACTACAAAATGACAATGAGGTGACTGGGGATGTCTGTTCAAAACATTGCACGCTTGAATAAATAATTTAAACCAGTTATTTTTGCCAGACTTATTACTGAATATCGTTCTTAATGTGATACTGTAGAGCCGATGAAAGGGAGTCAGAGGCGGTGTGTTCAGTATGGAACTCCACACTTTATTATCCATTAATAATCAAGGTTCAAGGTTCAAGGTTCTTTATTGTCAATCTGACATAGCTACAGAGTAATTATGTAGTTGAAAATCTTATGTCACAGGCTTCTCCAACAATGCAACATAATAACAATAAGAGCATGAGCAATACAAAAATAATAATAGTTATAAAATGAAATAAAGTTATGATGTGGAATAGTGCAGTACGAGTCTATATACAAGTTATTGGAATGATATATATATATTAGGTATTAGATACATACTACTGAGTAGCAGATGAATGTTTGATGTTGTTTCAACAGTTCCATTTTTTAACAGTCTCACTGCCCGCGGGAAGAAACTGTCTCCGAATCTTCTTGTCCTTGCCAGGATGCTGCGGTAACGTCTGCCAGACGGCAACAGAAAGAACAGTTTGTGGCTGGGGTGATGGGGGTCTTTGATAATCCATGGGGGTCTTTGATAATCCATAAAACAAGGAAAGTACATTTGCTGCTACTGCATGTCAAGCTAGAATGAATTACATCAAACCCCGGTACCCTCACTAACGGGTCCGGGTTGCAACACAATAATCCCAACGGTGAATTATGTCCCATAACTTGTCAGCACACAAGCCCCCCCAGAATTCACCCATAAACAAAGTCAGCGTGGCGGGGAGGAACGACAAGTCGACCCCCACGACTCCTGAGCACGGGAGCCGGAAAAACGACCTCTGCATGGGCGGCCTCCGGAAGAGGCGAGACCGGAACAACGGGTCTCAATTCAGTAACAGGGATCAAGGCCGGGGGGCGCGCCAGCACCACCGGCTGGTCCATATCCAAATGGGCCGCCTTCACCCGGTCCACCGAAACGTGCTCGGGCTTACCACCCAGGTCGACCACAAGGTGTTTGTCCCTGTGTTCCAAAACCCGGAAAGGTCCATCGTAAGGAGGCCGTAGGGGACCCCTGTGCGCATCGTGCCGGATGAAGACGTGTTCTGCCGAGCGGAGATCCGTGGGAAGCTGGGACACCTGAGTACCATGTTGAGCAGTGGGAATCGGAGCAAAAATCTCAGCCAGGGAGCCGATGCGTTAGGGAGGAAATCCCCTGGAACCCTCAGCGGCTGACCGTAGACCATCTCAGCCGTGGAACACTGCAGATCTTCCTTAGGCGCGGTCCGCAGGCCCAGCATTACCCAAGGCAGCTTGTCGACCCAATTGCCGTCCTTCACGTCGCAATGAAAGCCCGGGCTATGTCAGCCGCTGACGTCGACTCGACCATGGAAACGTTCCTAAGCGGCTTTCGTGTGGCGGTGCACCTTAGAGCGCTGACAAGCCACGCACTCACCAGCTCAAGTCCTCAAGTCTTTTTTTAGCCCCCGCCAGACGAACTTCGCGGCCACCAAGCGCACAGAAGGCTTACCGCCGGGGTGACACAGGTCGTGCACCGCCTCAAAAACGGAGCACCTCCAACTGGCAGGCCTGTGGAGACGTCGCACAGGAGAGTAACGCCCGCGTCACCGAAAACCACGTCTTCCAAGCGCAGCCCCAAGCTATCCTCCTTCAGGGCCTGTACGCCGGGGTCCGTGACCTGGTCCGTGACCTGGTCCGTGACCTGGTCCGTCGCCATGCGGGTATAGTCCAGGCCCAACTGGACGGCCCCGATGACGACCCTGGAGAGGCAATCTGCGACCAGGTTCGATTTGCCAGCCACGTGTTTAATGTCTGTGGTGAACTCCGAGATGTAAGACAGCTGCCGCTGCTGACGTGCAGACCAAGGCTCCCACTTTTGACATGGCGAACGTGAGCGGCTTGTGGTCGACAAACGGCATAAATTCACGGCCTTCCAGTAAAAAACGGAAGTGCCGCACGGCCAGCCAGAGTCCAAGGAGCTCTCGGTCAAAGGCGCTGTACCTGCGTTCCCTGGGCGTCAGCTGACGGCTGAAAAAGGCAAGTGGCTGCCAAGCGCCCTCCACCCACTGCTCGTGCACCGCACCAACGGCGTAGTCCGATGCGTCTGTGGTAATGGAGATGGGAGCCGTGGATGATGGGTGCGCCAACAGGGCCGCCTGAGCCAACGCAGTCTTGACCTCCGTAAAAGCAACCTCAGCTTCTGGTAAAAACACTCTCCTGTGTCCCCACGCTGGCTTGGTACCGTCGCGTCCAGCCTCCCCCAAGCCTTCTTAACTGTTGAAGGGGCGCTGAGCGTCACAGCTAGCGCCTCTACACCGGACTGCTGGGTAGCCAGGAAAAAACGGTGGGCCTCTTCAGCCTAGGCGCGGGGCTCCGTAATGGACGTGTTGGCTAGCGCCGTCTGAACCCGGGAAGGAAAGTGGCGCAGGAACGTCTCCATAAACAAAATCCGGGGATCTTCCCGCCCTAGCAGATTCAGCATTTTCTCCATGAGCTGAGATGGCTTGCTGTCTCCTAGGCCTTGAATGTCAAGAATCTGGCGGGGCCCTCTCCTTAGCAGATAAGCTAAATGTCTTAAAGGTCCCATGTCATGCTTTTCCGGTTATTACCCGTCCCCTTGTGTGGTATGAAGGTTTTTATGCATGTAAACGGTGTGCAAAGTCAAAACCCTCAAAGTACACCCTGTAGCGAGTAAAACTCTAACACAGAAAATACCTCCCCAAAACGCCTCGTTGGATATACGTCATTGTCCATTGTTTACTTCCTGGATATCGTGACGTAGGAATGGCCAGTAGCCACGCCCAGAGCTATGGCCGCACCCTCTGCCAGCCTTTCACGTAACAAAGCTTCCCAAAACCTTTCAGGATTCATGCCGGATATGTACAGCGTAGGGCACTGAAGAACGATGCTGTTCCTACTTTGTTTGGACCAGCGGGAGTTCGGGTACACAACCTGTAAGTATTCATTGTTGTTTGTGTATTTATGATGTTTAAAACAAACAAGGTATCTACCACGACTGTTTAAATTGGTAAACGTTTTTCGGACTATTACGTTGAAATGCTCTCCGCAGACCCATGCTCACAGCGTTATAAACCTTTTTCTTACTCAATATCAAGCCACACTTATTGTTTTTACTTGGCTGTGAGTGTTTGTGTGTGCTCAGGATGAGTTTCGCTTGTTCTAGCTTTATCGCCAAGCCTGTCTGCTCCTCCAGCAGTGTGTGTGTCTGTGTGTGTGCGAGCAATGCTAACTGGGCTAACTAAGTTGCTAGCGTTTCCATATATCAACTCCAATGTTAGCAGATGGCCTTACATGTGCAGATGGCCTTGTGTGTGAATGTCTGCAATCACACACAAAATACTGTTGGAGCAGAACACCTCTGCTACGCGCCATTCGTTGGATGAGGCTGGATCTCTATTAAATTAAGAAAGGAATTGAAAACACCGGAATCAAAAGTCATAACAATTATCTGAGTTTACTGGTAGGAAATAGAACAAGTATACAAGTTATACAGAGTACTCCGGACTTCAGGTCTGTGATGCGATGCGGATAAATGTGTCGGGATCAAACCAACTCATCAAACGAGATGAAAGTGACTTCAGGTTTGTGATGCGATGCGGACACAGATATCAGGACCAACCAACTCACCAAACCAAAAAGAATTTTTACACTCAAAAACATCAAGGTTCAAGGTTCAAGGTTCAAGGTTCTTTATTGTCAATCTGACATAGCTACAGAGTAATTATGCAGTTGAAAATCTTATGTCACAGGCTTCTCCAACAATGCAACATAATAACATAACATAATAACAATAAGAGCAAGAGCAATACAAAAATAATAATAGTTATAAAAATGAAATAAAGTTATGATGTGGAATAGTGCAGTATGAGTCTATATACAAGTTATTGGAATGATATATATATATTAGGTATTAGATACATACTACTGAGTAGCAGTTGAATGTTTGATGTTGTTTCAACAGTTCAATTGTTTAACAGTCTCACTGCCCGCGGGAAGAAACTGTCTCCGAATCTTCTTGTCCTTGCCCGGATGCTGCGGTAACGTCTGCCAGACGGCAACAGAAAGAACAGTTTGTGGCTGGGGTGATGGGGGTCTTTGATAATCCGTAGTGATTTCTTCCTGAGCCGCTGGGAGTAAAGGTCCTCCATGGATGGCAGCTCCGTCCTGGTGATGTGCTGTGCAGTTTTCACCACCCTCTGTAAAGCCTTACGATCGAGGTCGGTGCAGCTGCCGTACCAGGCCGTCATGCTGCCAGTGAGGATACTCTCTATCGTGCACCTGTAGAAGTTGCAGAGTATCCTGGAATCCATTTTGAACCTCCTCAGCCTGCGGAGGAAGAAGAGCCGCTGTCGAGCTTTCTTGGTGATGGTGGTGGTGTGAAGAGACCATGTCAGGTCCTCAGTGATGTGGACCCCAAGGAACCTGAAGCTTTTGACTCTCTCCACCGTAGTCCCATTGATGGCGATGGGGGCGTGTCCCTCTCCCTGCTGCTTCCTGTAATCCACAATCAGCTCCTTTGTTTTGCTGATGTTGAGATGGAGGTTGTTCTCCTGGCACCAAGATGTCAGGTTTTCGACCTCCTCTCTGTATGCCGTCTCGTCATCGTCTGTGATCTGGCCGATGACGGTCGTGTCATCAGCAAACTTCACGATGGTGTTGGAGCTGTGTGTGGCCACGCAGTCGTGGGTGAACAGGGAGTAGAGGAGAGGGCTGAGCACGCAGCCTTGAGGGGCACCGGTGTTAAGAATCAGGGTGGAGGATGTGATGTTTCCCACCCGCACTGCCTGGGGTCTGCCCGTCAGGAAGTTCAGGATCCAGTCGCAGAGGGCGCTGTTGAGCCCGAGGTCTCTGAGCTTGATGGCCAGCTTGGAGGGCACAATGGTGTTGAATGCTGAACTGTAGTCAATGAACAGCATTCTCACATATGTGTTCCTGTTCTTCGGGTCCAGGTGTGAGAGGGCAGTGTGGAGGGTGAGGGCTATGGCGTCGTCTGTGGACCTGTTTGCTCTGTAGGCAAACTGCAGGGGGTCCAGAGATTCAGGGAGGGAGGAGGTGATGAATAATTTGACTAACCGCTCAAAGCACTTCATTATGATGGAGGTGAGTGCTACTGGGCGGTAGTCGTTGGGGCAGGTGATGATTGTCTTTTTGGGGACAGGAATGATGGTGGAGTGTTTAAGACATGTGGGGACTACAGACTGCAGCAGGGACCTGTTGAAGATGTCTGTGAACACCTCTGCCAGCTGAACTGCACACACCCTGAGAACACGGCCAGGGATGCCATCAGGTCCAGGAGCCTTGTGTGGGTTAACCCTTTTAAAGGATTTACACACATCTGCCCTATTTAAAACAAAAGGGCAGTGTAGCTCCTGGTCCCTCTGTACCTCCACAGCCTGGCTGCTCTCAAAGCGTGCAAAAAAACTGTTTAGCTCATCTGGGAGAGATGCGCACGCAGACACTCCCGCAGCACCCCCCGCTGCTCCTTTGTAGTCAGTCATTGTCCTTAGTCCCGCCCACATATTCCTAGTGTTACAGCCTTTGAAGTCAGATTCCACCTTCTCTTTGTACTGTCTCTTTGCATTTTTTATTGCTCTCCGGAGATCATACCTAGACTTCCTGTACTCCTCCAAATCTCCCGCTGTGTGCGCGAGAGTGCGCGCTTTCAGTTTGCCGCGCACCTCACCGTTTACCCAGGGCTTTTGATTTGGGAATGTCCGTACAGAAACCTTCGGTACCACGTCATCGATGCATTTCCCAATGTAGCAGATGACAGTGTCCGTGTGTGTGTTGATGTTATTGTCCTCAAACACACTCCAATCCGTAGATGCAAAGCAATCCTGCAGTGCTGAATCTGACTCCTCGCTCCATCGTTGTACTGTCCTTGTTATCGGTCTGTCCCTTTTAAGTTTCTGCTTGTAAGCAGGCAACAACAGTAGTGAGATATGGTCTGATTTGCCGAAGGGAGGGCGAGGGAGAGCCTTATATCCATTCCGGAAAGGGGAATAAACATGGTCCAGTATGTTTCCCCCGCGCGTCGGGAAGTTGATGTGTTGGTAATATTTTGGCAAAACCTTCTTCATGTTGGCGGTGTTGAAATCTCCGGCCACAACGAACGCCGCATCTGGCCGTGAAGTCTCGGTTTTATCAATAAACCCAAACAGCTGATCGAGTGCCGTGTTGTTGTCGGCGAGTGGCTGCGGCGGGATATACACTGCTGTTATCACAACAGATGTGAATTCCCTCGGCAGATGGAAGGCCCGACATGAGATCATGAGGTGCTCTAGCTGTGCGGAACAGTCCGATGAAATAATCTTCACATCTGAGCACCAGTTGTTGTTAGTCATTACACACACACCGCCTCCCTTACTTTTCCCCGAGTTTGCAGTCCGGTCCTGACGAAAAATAGAGAATCCGTCAGGGACAATAGCGGAGTCCGGGATAGCGGGGTTGAGCCAAGTCTCAGTGAGAATTAACACGTTACAGTTCTTAATGTCCCGTTGAAAAGCAATCCGGCTTCTGAGTTCATCTAGCTTATTTTCAATGGATTGAACATTAGCCAGAAGAATACTCGGAAGAGGGGGCCGATTCTCACGTTTTCTTAGTCTGACCAGCAACCCGGCCCGGCATCCTCGCTTTGTCTTCTTCTTGCGTCTCTCAGGTAGAACAGCAACAGGTAGCCATGGTGAATCTCCATTGTCTGTCGGAGGGTTAATATTGTCCACGAAGTTTCGCAATTGGAGAAGTTCCTCTCTGCTATATTGTATGGCAGAGTAGGTGCGGTCGGCTAGCATGTTGCGAACCATGTTAAAAGTAAAACGGCAAAAGTAAATATGTACAAAATACGAAAATGGGCAAAGTTGGAGAGGAGCACGAAGACGATGCGGCCATCTTCACCGGCGCATCACACGCAGTATTCATATCTATTTTTGGGGCGGAGATTTGTCGACTCTCCCTTCCCATTTTCCTCCCAAGCGAATTAGAGAGCCCCTGGGGAGGAGCTGTTTAAACTGCTCACCTCCCCCAAGTGTCCTGATTGGCTGGATTCGCTTCTGGTCGAGGTCAATAGTTCTCACCAGGACTTGAAATTCCAAAGTCCCCTAAGGTCAAAAGTCAACCTCTATCTTCGATTCGAATCTACTCTACATTCCCTTCCCATGAGTTCTTCACCTATTTAACGATGTCTTTAACGACT
Organism: Trematomus bernacchii; assembly: GCF_902827165.1. Lineage (NCBI taxonomy): Eukaryota > Metazoa > Chordata > Actinopteri > Perciformes > Nototheniidae > Trematomus > Trematomus bernacchii. Next base: position 5,012,434 of record NW_022987708.1, read on the forward strand.
TAAAAACAACATCTGGCTTTTAGGGGTGAAAAAGGCAAGGTGTGTTTATGACACAGAATCTCTGGGTCAGTGAGTTTGAAAGTGAGAATAACATTCCTATTTGGTGATTATCAAAACCCGTTTGTGATTACCTAAAACAGTTCAAATAATACATGTTTACTTCAATACAGTGTAGAATCATATCTTTTTACTTCAATCCCCCTTTTGATCTCACCTCACGAGATCAACATATAGCATTTGAAACATTACCACTGTCATTCTTTTTTTCTACTGTGTCTGTCCCAACATTTATATAAACCCATCAGAAGTTGGGATATAGAGCACTTTAAACCTTCAGGAACAGTCCACAACAACAACTTATTATGACAGTGGAGGGAGAATAAAATATGTCTAAAAAGCAAAGTTCTTGTCAGCTGAGTCATCTTTACTCTTCCCTCAATGGTGGAACTGATGAGTCTAACACACAATGAGCAGATACAAGGCACACAACAACAACCACATGTCACCAAAATGGCAATAAAAGTAGCCACAGAAATTAGAAAAGACATTATCATACTTTTCCCTCTTTTGGTAACACATAGTTCTGTAGAATAAAAAATACAAATCCCTTGAATTATGGGATATAAAAATAAAGTTGAAAGTTCCTCCAAAAAATGGATTGTTCAGACAAAGTTCCACACCGGCTATATCAACCTGTTTCAGCGGGAAATGGAGTTCCCTGTGCCGTCTTGGTTTGCCATATCTTCGTCCCCCCAGCCCGCTGACGGCGGATTCTGGGGTGCTTGCTAGAGAGATGTGGCCTGATTGTTCTCCCCCGGCCCGCTGATGGCGGCCTCCGGGTCGATGCTGGAGAGATGTCCCGATCCTCCTCCTCCGGCCCGCAGATGGCGGCTTCCGGGACGACTGCCTTGACGAGAGCCAGATCTGTTCTGATGTCGTCTAGGGTCCTCGCGACGAGGGCCAACTCTGTCCTGATGTCGTCTAGGGTCCTCGCGGCTGTTTTTCCCGACCGCACACTGGCTCCAGTGGTACCAGTTGTCTCCCTTTCCATCTAGGCGGATGGCATGGGAGGTCCCCTCCAACCAGACGTAATCTGCTGTGTTGGCCTTGTGTTTCTCGGGTCCCCCTTTTGGCGTCAGCAGCCTGTGTGGAGAAGTCTCATACCAAGCCCTTAAGTTGCTGGAAATATGGTTTTGAAATCATCTCTTCTACTTCTTTAGTGTTTATTGGCGGCACCAACTAGACTGGAGTGTGGACAAGAGACTATGCAGAAAATAATAAACAAAAAATAAGAATAAAAAATAAAAAATAGAACAAAAATAAAAAATAGAACAAAAATAAAAATAAAACAAAAAATAACCAAAGCTAGATTATTTTAAATGTATCAATTTCTCTTAAAAGCAACAAACAAAACAAAACAAAAAATACCAAAACTAGTATTTTAAATTGATAAATTTCTCCTAAAAACGTAATAATCTCACATACATATTGTCTGATGTATATCCTATCCTTTTCCCCCTTTTTCTGAAATAGAACGCCGTTAACGGTGTTCTTATTTTCAGAAATATCGAGCCTTATACATCAGTTATTTAATATCAGCTATATATTTATTATTACTATTACTTATATATCAGGCATTAAATGTCAGCCTTCTTCCATGATTGACCTCGTCTATATTATCTGACTTATGTTGATACGTGTTCGTTTGTATTTATTTAATATACTGTGCAATTTTTCTTTTAATTCTAAATGTTTAGTATTCAATTTTTCAGAATGTTGTAGTACTCCCTGTTTTCTTAACAACTGGAGCTATGGCTATATTTGAAATCCGACTTGGTTAAGAGATGATTTGTTTATTGGTGAGAGGAACAGTCTTCCCCTTGTGATGGGGTGGGGGTGGCTAGTTTGGGAGAGTTCCTTACAATCTCCAGATCTTCCTCTCTGTGTTGAGGCCATAAAACCTTTTAATGGGCTCTGTGGTCTGTTCAGATTTAGATTTTCTTCCTCTCCAGAGGTCATGCCTGTCTTTGACCCTGTTAGCTGCAGTGAGTCTGCAGCACCTCAGGAGCAGAGAAAGGGGGAGATCTCTTCCCAAAAGTGTAAGCTCCCTCATGAGCAACATAGCACCACATTTAACTCTCCCTGACTTGTTTGTAAAGCGTTCTTTAAGGCCTGAATTGAGTCTTCTGTTGTGTAACGGAAAATCCCATTTCCAAAAAGGGGTCAGTTTAATAGTCCTTATCATATTATCGCTCTGTTTTAGCTCCATATTAGCAGGGTTCACTAACATGGTTGGTTGATCCAGTTTAAGATTTTCAATATCTGCCATTACTATTTCCAACATTCCTTTTCCCTGAATATCAGGTCTAACCATGGGCGTAGGAAGCATCCTGAATGTGGGGGGGACATTTTTAACGGGGGGTGTGGGGGCGGAAAAAAAAAATAGATTTCCTGTATTCTGGTGCATTTTAACAGGTGGTTTGATACTTTTATGTGGCTATACTAGCATGAGGAAAATGATGGGTACATTTTGTAATTTCATCCAGTAGTAAAGAAAGGAAACATATTTGATTATTAATTCAGAGCCGTCTTTGAATTAATAAAAAGCAGTTTAAATGCCCATTTTTTGTACATTTATATACAACAATAAATAGTTGTGAGTGCATTGAGAGATATTGTTGTGGAGAGTCATTTATATATAAATCGCAAAATACATTTGTGAATCCTTCTGTGAGCATTTATTAATATTGAGACTGATCTGACTCCATACAGATGTTAAGTTCACCTAGGAATGGTATCATTGACTTAAATGTTCAAATAAATGTTGCTCTTCTGTCTATATTGGTCATATGATGCCCCTTGACTGAAATGTTTCCTGTTCAATATCCCCACTGATTTCCTTAAAATCCTGGGATGAGAGTCCACATCACAATTTACTCTCAACTGTCATTTCCCTTTCATCACTCACCTCAGCAATGGACCTCTCTCCACTGTCCCTGTATTCTGCCTCTGACTCACTCTCAAGTGCCTAGATGTCAAGAGAGGTGGTGAAGTGATAATTATTTATTGAGCAGTATACTCTTTCACATTGAATCATAACAAGTCATACTGAATGTAAATACAACTGACTCTAAAGTAAGTCCCAGTCTGTGACATTGGACATTTTGAAGACTCAAAGTCCCAAGCAGTAGGTAGAATATTAGCTAGTCTATGTAATGTGCACAGAAAATAAATAGTTAACTGAATACTGGGATGGAAATTGCCTATAAGCACTCAGTAAAACATAAACACACACAAAAAGCTTCTGAATGATAAGAAGTATAATTAAAACATAATGCACATTACCATTTTGAGAGAGAGTACCTAAATTAAAGAACTCAGAAAATAATCTCGTATCGAACTGAGGCTCCAGTAAAACACACTGACTGCGTCTCTACATGGACATCAGTAAGCCGTTTAAGAGTATTATCCCGGTTATGATGTGTTTACATGAGCAGAGAGATCGGGTTATTCATGTTCCCTGTTTACACGATAAATACTAGTAACCTGGCATTTCGATGCCTTTTCTCATCTAAACTATTCAGTATTTGTATTTCTCTATCATGACATAAAGACGAAACTCCTCTCCAGAAGTGAGACGCATTTGCCGCCACCACCGCCATCACTGTTAAGTTAACAGTGTTAACTGATTAACTACTACCAGCTGATGACTTACTTTCCTCTTCTTTGCAAAAAATGTTCTTATGTCCATGTTGTCTGGGGGAGAAAACATATCAAACCAAGAGAGATAGTCAGCTTTGATTTTCGCTGTATTAACCATTTCCTGAACATTTGGTGTGTGTGCCTTACCTCCGCTACCGGCATCCTTCATACAACAGAATCTGAGCTGTCCAACTATGACATCACTCCTTGAACATGCGCGCGCTATGTGAGAATCTGCCTTGGTACAAAGTAGCAGTGAAAACATGGTACGGAGTTTCATTGATTTGGGCATTCTCTCAATAAGCAAGTGGAATGGATTTGATAGTGAAGCACTGACACAGCGCTCTGCAAAGAGCGGCGAGTGGATAGACCGATTCACGGACTTTCCGCATAGTAAAAGTGGGGGGGTCCAAACTAATCATTTGAAAAAGTGGGGGGGACTTGTCCCACCCTCATATAATGGTTGCGACGCCCATGGGTCTAACAATGTGTTTTCTTTTAGGAGTATTAGATGGGATACTCATAAGTGGCATTTGTGAGCTATCATCTCCGTAGGGTGGAGGTAGGGTCTCAGACATTATACCACCTGCTTGTTGCTCTCTGTCTCTGTCTTCTGCAATTCTTTACCCACAGTTCTTTTTACTGGATTTGTCTCTCAAGTATTACACAGATTTGACTTAAAAAAATCACACAGAGCTTTTCATACCTTATCATATTACAGTCAGGCAAATTTTTATTGTGCGATGTTTATTTCAACAGATAGCGTGACTTCCAGAAGCAAGCTTCTACAATCCCCTCACGGCGATTGCGGCTTCAGGCAAGGAGTTAAAACTCAGTCAACAAAATCTCTTTATCGTCACGTTTAATGAGCCTGATTATCCCCACAACAGTTTTGTGATGAGATTCGGTCGTTCCAAATAATTAGTTGGAGGTCGCGTCTCTCTCCTCCTCTATCACCCACCATATAACAATTACAGACATTTTATACATTTAAAGCACCACGAAAGGTAACCGCATTAATCAATCTTATCATGATCTGTGGGGAATTTAACCCTTCTGTTTTTTACACCTTCGTAGTCTTTAATTAAAGCACTGTAAAGCAACCGTATTAATCAATGTTATTTTGACTTACGGGGAATTTAACCTATACTTCTTTTACAGCCTTACAGTCTTCGTATTTAGTGAGTGAAGGGCCGGGACTAACCTACCCGCCTCTCTCAAACACTATTTTTGCTCTAGGTCCAGGACTGAATACCCTTCTCTAAGCACTTCCCCAATATCCCCAACTTGTAATATGTATTGTATTTCCCACCGTGACTAAGAACACTGAGAACGCTGCTGACAACTCTACATTTTTTAGTATAATCAATCACAGATTTTTGATAGTCAAAACAGGTGTCTGCTCACCTTTTGTATATTGCCATGGTCTTAGTTGTCACCAGTATCTCTGTGTCCTCCCCCTGGACTGGATTCTGTCCCCTGGCTATCGGTGTTCCTTTCTAGAGATCAGCTCCCATCACGTCGGGAAAGTCACCACTTGTTGGAGCAGAACACCTCTGCTACGCGCCGTTCGTTGGATGAGGCTGGATCTAGAGTACTCCGGACTTCAGGTCTGTGATGCGATGCGGATAAATGTGTCAGGATCAAACCAACTCATCAAACGAGATGAAAGTGACTTCAGGTTTGTGATGCGATGCGGACACAGATATCAGGACCAACCAACTCACCAAACCAAAAAGCATTTTTACACTCAAAAACATCAGTATTCATATCTATTTTTGGGGCGGAGATTTGTCGACTCTTCCTTCCCATTTTCCTCCCAAGCGAATTAGAGAGCCCCTGGGGAGGAGCTGTTTAAACTGCTCACCTCCCCCAAGTGTCCTGATTGGCTGGATTCGCTTCTGGTCGAGGTCAATAGTTTCACCAGGACTTGAAATTCCAAAGTCCCCTAAGGTCAAAAGTCAACCTCTATCTTCGATTCGAATCTACTCTACATTCCCTTCCCATGAGTTCTTCACCTATTTAACGATGTCTTTAACGACTTAAAAACAACATCTGGCTTTAGGGGTGAAAAAGGCAAGGTGTGTTTATGACACAGAATCTCTGGGTCAGTGAGTTTGAAAGTGAGAATAACATTCCTATTTGGTGATTATCAAAACCCGTTTGTGATTACCTAAAACAGTTCAAATAATACATGTTTACTTCAATACAGTGTAGAATCATATCTTTTTACTTCACTAGTCTTAACGTTTTTGCATAAATTAGGGCGTGGTCACTTTGATGGACAGGTACGTGCCTCACTGTCAGCTAACAGCAACTTGTCCACTCTGCTAGGCTACAACGTTAGTTAGTTGTAGTTACTGTACTTGACCCTTTAGCCGTGTTCGTGGTGATTGTGCCTTTTAGGGAATATTGTTACAAATACCAGACAATTAAAATGTCGTGCTGTGCGCTTGAATGTACTAACAGAACTTCCAAGAAGTCTAAAATTATAATATTATACATGTTAACCCCATTAGCAGGTGTTTGTGTGCTTGTTAGCTTAGCTTGTTATGTAGCTTATTAGCCAGCTAAGGACGTAACCCTTTATACATGTATACATATATATATACAGTTTCGTTTATGATTCAGACTTGGGTAAGACTTTTATAGTATATGGCTATGACGTCCATAATGCTAAACGGGAGCAAATGTTAAAAGGGGACCCAATTATCCCAGTGGTGGCCGCCGGAGCTAACGGAGCCGCAGGGGGCTAGCTCCAGCCGTCGTCCAGCTCCAGCCGGCGTCCCGGAGCCCCCTGCGGCTCCGTTAGCTCTGGGCGGTGGAGTCCGGCATTATAACTGGAGATCAAGTAATGCAGCGAAACGCGGACTTGGTTTGCCTGCAGCCCGCTGTAGTATTAGCTAAATACATTATGTTGAACAAGGCTTATTAAGCTGAACATCGCCACAATTGTTCTGCTATGTATCGGTACTTATTTTTATTTTATTAACGTGATGACAAGCATTAAGAATAACAAAAAATAGCTAATTCTCTTGCAGAGTGTCTCGTTTGATTATGAATGTAACGTTTATATAGGGGAACTACACTGCTTTATCAAAACCAAAGTGCCACGCAGTAACTTGGTATGCGAGTGATTCTACAATTTAGGGTACATTCCATGTCCATTGATGATAATTATAATTATTCTAACTATTTTCTTCAAAAATATCATATTTTGCCTATTATTGGAAAGCAGGTTATAATATCACACAAACATTATGTGCATTTAGCTTGAAATGTGTCATGATGTTCTTAAATTGTCAGTTTTTGCTATGTCCGTTTTTCAGTTGAGGGAGGGTGTCTTGGTTTCAAAATAATGAATAAAAACCATTAAAGTAAATTAAAAAAAGTATTCATTTATTTCAAAAGTCTAAATACTAAAGAATAATAACATATTTTTAATTGATTTCCTCCTTTAAATAATTTAAATATCTTAATATATGAATGTCCGCAAAAGTTCTGTCAACTATGTTACTAACAGAACTCCCCCCTTTAACTCAAAAATGGTTTGTCCCAATACCATGTCACCAGCATCACATGATGCCATGTTCCTCTTTGGCAGACATTTTGAACACACTGTGGTGATTGTCCTCTAATTTTTTACAATATTTTATGTATAATAGCACATTGTCAATGAGTATATTAATTGACTATCAACAATGTTACGTACATTGTTATGGTTTACAATTGTTTAATGATTTTAATTCAATTATATGTTCAAATGTGATGTTAACCTGTTCAAGAAAATGACATGTGGTCATCCAGGCAAGGCCTACCGTTGAAATGATGGGTCAAAATAGGGAAATTGTCAACTAGGTTACCTGTCAACTAAGTTACCCAGTACTGTAATAACTGTAGTAACTTAGTTGACAGGTAACCTAGTTGACAATTTGTATGACATGTAGACGTCATTACACATCATTATCAATGGAATTTTGCACTTCTGCCTTGAAATGAACATAGTGCTGATGGTTAATAATGTGTCCAGTCAACTATGTTATTTGCATCAAATGTTTGACTTTCATTGTCAACTATGTTGCACCTCATTTTTTCAAATTAAAAATATCTAAAATAGTGCTTCTGATATCCTTTATAGTATAATGTATATCTACACAGGTTGGAGTTTTACATGACATCTCTTAAAACTATCAAAATGACCTGTATGGTAGTTTTATAATACAACATATCCCTTAACTTAATGACAGTGCTGAACATATCACATGAAAAAACAAAACTTTAATACAATTATTTTTTAAACTTTAAAAAATCTTTGGATATATGGTAGAATAGACTCAAGAGCCTTTCAAATTTGATTTTACTTGAAGTGCAGGACTTAATCAAATGATTGTAATGACATCAAGTTTGTCCGTAACATAGTTGACAAACTGAGTAGTGAAAACATCCTTTCCCTTAAAATAAAATAAATAAAAAAATGTTTAAGCTTTGCAACTAGTGGATATGTTACACTGAGGAATATGCTAACTTGAACCACTGATTGTTCTATTGAGAAAGAACACTTTCTTTGTACTGTTTTGTTGATGTGAAATGCACCCTAAATTATAGAATCAGTCATGCATGTATTTCATGTTAGCTTAGCTTCTTAGCCTGAGCTAGCTCTGTTTACTTCCAGTTCGGAGGCAGCAGGTCTCGCCTCGGCTCCGCCTCTTTGCCCTTATTTGGAGCAGGCGGGAGTTAGACTCTGACGTCGCTGTCGAGCCGTTAGTGGCCGACTCCGCCTACTAAGGGCTTCTCGGCAAGTCTGCAGAATCCTATGGGTGACGTCACTTATAGGTCCATTTATATATACAGTCTATGGCGGCAGTATACGCCGTGAAGTTGTTTGCAGCCTGCCAGTAAACCCAAAGCAGAAGAAGACGAAGTGACGTCAGCGGCTCATTTGCGTAATCTTCCCTCAGGGAAAAGTACTCCGGTGTGAACGCGATTGGTACTTAGTGCCCTGGGGTAATAAGTGCCGGGGCACTAAGTGCCGGGGCTAAGTACTGCAAAGTACTCGGTGTGAACGCGGCTAATGGCTCCTCAAAGTACACGCCCCTGAGACATTCCTACCGTTATAGAATATCACAAGTTCCCCCGCGCCACCAGTTAAACGGTAACAACGGCAGCAACATGTGTGCTGGTCCGGCCGGCTGGCTCCGTCTCCCGGCGGTGGGGAGGAAGAGCCAAGGGTGCGAGTCATTTTCTCGTGTCTGCCACTAACGTTAATACATTAAACTACTTTCAAAACGCACAGGACAAGCCCTCTGGCCAGAGCCGTATAATAGAAGAGTAACGACATCTCCGTTCACTCCAATGGACCATTTTTGTACAGCAATGGCGGATCGTAGAGCCTCTCAATAGTTCCCCGGAAGTTAGCTTGCCGCTAACTTCCTTTTATAGTTATAGTTCAAGTTAAATTATAGTTAACGTTACACAATAATAAGGAAGAGAGCTATTTTTGTGATACATCGCTTGATATGGATTTAGAGTGCATATTTGAGACTTCCAAACAGTAAACAAAAACGTAACTTATGGGTGAGTGTTTTTAGCAGAGCCATATTATGTCCTTGTGATTCTGTTGATTATTACCTGCTGTCTGTATTATGTTGCAGCTCAGCTGATTTTGGATTGATGACAAAGGGAGAGGGACTTAAGTGAGAGTGAAAACACAAGGTAAGTTTAAAATAGGTCAGCAATTTCCCATCCTATAGGTTGCTAGATGTATCTAACCCTTTCTCCTATCTTTGTCTCCCTCTTTCAGCACAAGAACCCCAGGGGGATTCAATGGAGCCTGAAGACCTGCAATGAGACCCTCACCCTGCACCTGAATCTCAACTCCCAGAGTTTTGCAAGCCTCTCCCTGTTCCTTATTTTTATTAAACAGACATTAAGCTTCCCAATGGTGTGGTCTTCGTTTTGTGAAAAATATGATTCTCTGAATCGGGTGCCCTTTGTGTCCCCCAAGCTTACTTCAAAGATTTTAAATGAAAGGAAACTAGAAAATGTATTTTTAAAGCACTGAATTAAAGGAACAGGGTGTTTTGCATTACAATGTAAAACTAAATATATATATTTTGTTTTTGTTTTATAATAATTAGTTGTCTTTGTAGTAGACAACACACATTTTTGCATGTCCTCACTGAGCATCATCACATATTCATTGAATATTAAACAAATAACAATTGCCAATTATACCAACATTTTGATGCTAATATAATCATAATGCGTGTGTACTTTAACTGAGAAAAAAAAAATCTGAAAAAATACATGAATTATCTATGAAATTGCACTATTGACACTCGTCCCCCAGTTTGTTTCAACCCCGTCACGCTATACATTTTACCCCCCTATTAAAATAATGGATCAGTCCATGTGACATCTGCATTGAGGGAGCGACATCACAGAAGTCTATTGAGGAAAAGGCGGCAAAGAAAGGCAAGTGTCAGTGTCTTTTCTTACCTATATTTCATTTTTTTATTGTCAGATTGAGATTGTCAAGCTCAACATTTCAACTCTGTTGTATGAATTACTTATAGTAAACAATTATTTAGGAAAAATTAAACAATAGTTTTGCAAAATATTACAATTGTATGATGTCCTTAAATTCCATGTGGTGCTGGCTACTTTTTGCCAAAAACTTCAACCCCGTCACATTTTTTCAAGGAAATTCCTAGTAATTATATATATGTTGTGCCTGAGGTGGGAAAATGTGTTTTCTCAAAGTTTTAAGTAGTCCACTACCAGATGTTATGATCAAAAATGCAAAAAATGTAGTTTCATTTTTCAAAAATGTAAAGACCCAAAAGGCACCCGATTCAGAGAATCACATTTTGTTGCTGTTGTTGTCTTTTGTGATATTTAAATTGCTCCTGCTGACTTGAGCCAGCCATTCTTTCCTCCTCTCTGTGTCAGTGGGGAAACTTTACATTTGTGCTCCTTTCTCTGAGCGATTGGAGCATCCCCAGGCAGCACAGCAAACCATGGGGGAGACTATATGCCAGGACAACACAGAGGAAAAGGCACAGACAAACTGCATGACATGCTATTCAATGTTTATTGAATTCCATTTATTTACAATGGATGTTCCTAAAACAACACATTTAACATCATCATCATGCTGCTGCTGCTAGTCCTTTGACTCATTGTGCTGTCAGTTGACAATCATTGATAGGCACCTGTCGGTCTCCTGTCCTTTCTGAAAGTCATAAAGATCTCATTAGTCATTTAGATTACTTATGTCCTCAATTACCATGGGATTACTGAAACCACCATGAATTAAAGAAATGGTAGAAATTAATCTAATTAGAATTTTGAAACCTTCCTTCCCATCCCCTCCCTCTAAATATATCAATAAACATTAGGAAGTGATGCTCCTGACTACCATACAAGTTTAAGAAGATAATATTTGTTTTAAAGAATTCAAAGCAATAAACAACAGCAACATGCTCTTTAACCAAGGCAACGTTAGCCTAACATGTATATGTTAACAAGGCAGGTAAGATAGCTGTTCACAGTATCTATGTATATTTTCTACTTTTTGTAATGCTATTTTATTTTATTTTACATTTTCGATTGTTTAATTCTAGTCTTTTAACTGTCTAATGTACAATGCCTTGTCTTTTGCTGCTGCAGCATAAACATTTCCCCAATTGGTATCAATAAAGTACTTCTTATTTTATCTTAACCCTCAAATATTAGCACATTTTAAGAGGCTGTTTGCATGTTGAGTTGTTATAGCAGATAGCAGACGGGGTAAAGAAGAAAAGGTCGGTAACATCCTAATGTTGTATCCTTAACTTTAAAAATGGAAATACAAATCAGTTTTTAGATGGTTAATTATTTGCAAATCACAATTTTGATGAGAAATTGAGAGAAATACATATGGCCATACTTCCGACATTAGTACAGTATTGTCAGAATGTTGAGCGTTGCAGGGCAGTTTTCACTTCATTTCTAGCTTTGAATAATAGTAAAGATAACAGTGTAATAAGTCATTGTTTTTATTCATGTAGCACATTTGAAAACCAGAGGCCTGTACTACGAAGCCAGATTTTCGCTTAGCGAGCTAACTTCAGGGAAAACTCTGGGTTTCCGTTCCTACGACGCTGGTTCATTTCTTAGCGGGCTAGATCTCCATGGTAACGTATGCTGAACGGCTAGCCTGGTCCGGAGTAGGTTAGGTTCCAGGATAAGAGATCAACTCAGTGAAAGCACCGCCTGCTGACCAATCAGAGCTCAGTGTGCTGAGTTTAAAGCTATCAAGTCATATTACAGGAGAAAGGAAATACAGAAAAACTGCCGTTGCATGAAAGACAGCCGGCAAAAATCAACTGACTGTGAACGTGAAAATTAATAGAATATCACCTCCCATCTTCAGAGCAATCTGACTATTATAACATTAGTGTTAAGAAAGCTTACTTAGAGGTGGGGTAGGTAAGTTTGAGAAACCGGCTCGAGATACACTTTTTGTTATATTCCATGGAATGCTCTTAACATCCCGATAGCAATAAATATCTTAAGTGCTTTGACAACAAATCCATAAAAAAATGTCATCTGTGGAAGCCGTAGTACTGTAAAAAGTACGACCAATCATTTTAGCCGGCCCGGCTAAAATAACTGGATGGCCTACCTGCCTGTCAGCCTTCCATCTGTGCACAAACTTATCTCGTGCCCTCATTGGTCATGTGCGCGTTCGTGTGTGTTGTAAGGAAGTGGCAGATTTTTTCCGGCTGTGTATTTTCAAATTCTAGCGATCTCGAGCTGGTTTCTCCAAAATGACCTACCCCACCTTTAAATATCTGCCACAAGTTAACATAAGTAACCGGATCAAAGTAACATTACGTACAGTCCGCGGCACTGTGAGTGCAGACGTCGATGTGTCCCATTATCATTCATATCATATCACATCATAATGTATCATATTATTTCCTTATCTGAGTCAGCTTCTTGAGCCGTATCTGGCCGTGCAACACTTACAGTGTCACATACTGTATGCAGAAGTATTATTTTAAGCAACACATTAAGTTGACGAAACACTCGAGTCAAATGTAATTAAAGTCAGATCCACTCGTGTCTTAGACGGGGCAGTGATATCATAAACCTGTTAATGAACGCATTCAAACACTTTTTCTTTTACCAGCTGTATTCATCTTGATAAAGTGTTTAAGTCGTGGATGTTTAAAGTTTAACGTCTTAATATTTGTCTAATATTATAGTTCACTTTTCATTCAGGAAGTATGACACTGCGCTGTCAGTGCGCTTCTCCATGTTTGTGATCGGTCAAATGTTGCTAACCCCGCCCCTTTTATGTGAACGCGCACATAACTAGATAGGGCAAAGCTGGCTTGAGTTAACGAGTTGATAACCAGCGTTGTAGGACCGTTTAGCGAGAGCGCGTTTGTTTTGGATTAGGTAAACCGGGTAGCTCAAACATATCCAGGTTATGTTGAACCGGCTTCGTAGTACAGGCCTCTGGTTTACAAAGTGGCCTTAAAATTGAACAGATAAATGACAATGAGATCATAAATACATACAAAAAACTCACAAAATGCATGGTACACACAGTTTACGAAAAATAAATCAAACATGTGAGCAAAAGTACAGCTAATAAAAACATCAGTGTGGGTTGGCTGTACGGGAACGGAAACAATACAATGCCTACTCCTTTGGAGGAACAATAATCCAGTGTATCAAAAAATAACCACTTCTTACTGATCAACCATCAATCATTTGGTGTGCAACATGTAAATATATTCAAACTGGAATGCATAGGTTTCATAATAATACAAGGTTATTCCTGCACAGTTCTTTCACGTGAGAGGTAAAGTAAAATAACTCCTTGGAAGCAGTAGTAGCAGTAATAGTATTTACTCTAGCTCCACTGATTATCTTTTTCTGGAGCTTTTTAACACTTTGTGAGACTTCCTCATGGGAGGGAGTTTGTTCAGTTGTAATTCACCGATACAAACACATGAGCAACGCTGTAAATTGGACCTTAAGTTTTTCTTCCAACCAAAAAACATAAAAGAGTATTCCCTCACTTAGTATTGTCTATAAATTAAGATGGTTTTGGTTTTATTAGTTCAGGTTTCGAAATATCCATACCTGAGATTTCTGATTCCATCTCAATACCATTGAGGGGAATATCATTTTGTCTATGCTGCTGGCAGCTTCTCCCAGACGAAATGTCTGGATAATCATCACACTTTCTGTAAACAGGTCGTATCCAGGGAAGCTTGTTCTGGAAAGAAATGTAGCTGTTTTACTTTTTTAAATGTCATATTTTATTGATGTAAAGACGAGTCCCTCTGACCAATTTCTATTCTATTTGCATCCATTTCAATCGGGTGGAGGCAGAAAATTGAAAACTACCTGAATACTTGAGGGTGAGTTATTTTATTTTTAGTGAATTGCCCCTTAAAGATGAGACCAATCAAGAGTATCTAGTTAGGTACGTGATGAAAAAAAATCACAACAATAAAAAGCTGTATTGTTTCAAAATGATACAAATTTCCATAGATCCAATAGTTTTGCATACAAAAGGTACAAAGTGGGAGTGTTTTGATGCTATGCACATATATTAACCAAAAATAAGGACATTTATAGACACTAAACAAGATAGTTTCTAGCTGTCAACAAACATTTCTCGATTGTTTTCTACTTTAGTTTCTCAAACATCATGAAGATTACAATAACATTTCTAAAGGCATACTTTGAAAAAAAAAACTGTTATACACCTACGATGAAATGCTGGACATTTGATGCCACGTAGGATGTTACTAACGGCCATCACTTAGACACTTACAGCCATTTGGAAAAGAAACACTAGCTTCCTGATTGACGCTCTCTTTGACCTCGATGGGGAGCAGGTCAAACAGATGATCCTCCACGATCAGGCAGCTCTTGCGCAGCTGGCCACACTGACCGAGCTGGACCGGAAGACGGTCCAGACAGTTCCCCTTCAGCTCCAGGTGGGTCAGCTGCGAGAGTTGGCCAATCTTCTCTGGAATGGTGGAGATACAGTTGTGGCCGAGACATAAGGTTCTCAGTTTGCTGCACTTGAAGAGTTGCTTGGGAACTACTTCCAATTTGTTGCCAGTAATGGCAAAATGTTGGAGGTTCTGCAGAAAGCCAACCTCCAGTGGTATTGTCACTACGGAGTTGTGGCTAACATCGAGGTACCTCAACTTGAGGAGCGTGAATAACGATGAGGGGAGAGACTCTAGCTTGTTATGTGACAGATAAAGGGATTCAAGGTTTTTGACATGGCTAATTGACAATGGAATGGTGATGATCTTATTGTGCCAAAGTTTGAGGCAGGTCAGTCTCTTGAGGTGCTGAAAGCTGATGATCTCCTCGATGGTCCGGATGTTGTTGGACTTTAGATCCAGTTCCTGAAGGTTGTTCAAACTGAAAATAGCGTGAGGTATTCTCTCCAGCTCACAGTTGAGAAGCTCCAGCTCGGCAAGATTCATTATTTTCTTCAAACTATTAAGAACTAAGAGCTTTGTACCATCATTATGAATTACCAACTTGATCAGATGCGGGGACAGATCCGTTATGTTGGTTGGGATCTTTGTGAGGTTACTTTTGAGATGCAGAATCTTTAAGTGCCTGAGGTCTCGCAGAGACTCCAGTCCGATCATTTTGTTGTTTTCAGAGTTCAGATTACCAACAAGGTAGAGTTCCCTTAAAGTTTTCAACAAGTATACCCAGCTAGGAATCTCAGCGACATCTGTGAATTTGACATGAAGGCACCGGAGGTGATCACGGAGAAAAATGAAAGCAGTCTGCTCAACTTTGGCTGGACAGTGATAGAAGTGCAGCTCCTGGAGGTTTGTCATTTGTGAGATCTTAGCTGTTATCTTGGCCTCTGGGATTAATTCTAGTTTGAGAATTTCCAAATCGGTGAGATCAAACACAGCATCTGGCACTCCAGAGAGCATAAAAAGATGGAGTTCCAACTTTTCTTGAGGGTTGCGTATCACATGCTGCCGCAACTTCTCAAAGGTCCACTCGTGGTTCAGGCTGATCTCCCGAAGTTTGTTCTCACTCACCTCAGAGAGAAAAACACCAAAGCGCTTTGAGTACAGCTGGTCGTACTGATCGACCATGTGGAGGAGGAACGCAAAATCATTCTTCACATCTGGAATGTCACTGAAGCTGCTCTCCTCTCTGACTTTTTCAAAGGAATACTCCTTAAGTGGTCGCCGAAAAAGCCAGAACAGTGTGTAGATACAGATTATGCCATAGGCGCATATGAGAGCAATGTAACTAACAAGGAGTTTCTTTAACATGAAGGCCATGTTGTGTGTACAATGGAACCTTTTGTATCCAGTCAAATGCTTAATGTCAGGCTCACACACATGGTTGAAATCTATAGAGGCAACAAAAGTCATGGTGTAGCACAGGATCAAAATGAACTTGACTGTTTTGATGACGGTCTGAATGGCATACAGCCTGTAAATCAGGTCACTGTCTTCCACATGGGCACGGAATTTGCGAACCTTTTCAAACAGGGCTTTGGCTTGCTCTCCGTCTTTTTTGTCCAGTATGGTCATGGCAGGAACTTCACTCACAAGCTTTTCAGCAGAAAACGTGACCCCAGATTTGGTCAGCATTGGGGCGGACTGGTTGGGACTCCCCTCCTCGCTGCTGGTGGACAGATGCTTCAGGAGGGTGGAGGCTCCTGCCAGTCTCTGTTTGTTCTCTTCCGAGTCCTCGCAGGCTGTCTCGGACAGCGCTTTGGTCGTCCAAGGCGATTCAAAACATTTTCCAAGTATGGAAACAAAATGTTCTATTTTGGAACTTGTCTTTGGGTACTTGAACCAGAAGTTGCTACTGACCATTAATACGATAGTGTGGATCAGAGCGAGGTAGGGGAAATATTTGGAATACCAAGGAAGGGCAACATGGTAGCACATCTGATTGACAAAAACATACTGCTGAAAATCCAGTTTGGTCCTGACACCTGTAGGCAGAGGCTGTCCCAAAGAACCCGAATGTGTGAAGGGAACTGTGGGGGGGATTTTATCAGGAGGCCTTTTAGCCATTAGAGGAGCAGCTTGCTCACCAATGGCGCTTTCTTTGTTCCATAAGCTATCAGCTGTCTCCGGGGGTTGGGCTTGTATGAAGCCCCCAGACCCCTCTGGAGATGGTTCCAGAATGGGAAGACAAACCACTTGGTCCCTTGTTAACTGCATCGTTCCAGAAAATATGGCCAACATCAACATGACGATCCCCAGATAATCCATGAAGACATCCCACCATGGTTTCAGTATGCGATACGTTGGCTGGATGTCATTTAGGGAGGCTACTTCTGTGAGGGTGAACATTCCTGCAACAGAGAATATTAATGAACATCATGCTTTATTTCTCTCATTACAAAAACAACACAATATTGAATTATTCATGTTATTTTGGGATCCCTAATAACATCAGGTAAATGGACTGCTAACGTAAACTAGCCCTTAAGCTAACTTTGGCACGTGAACATCTTTTTGAAAGTAGATTGATGTACATTGTCACTTCTCAAAAAAACATTTCATGAAATAAAATAACATAAAATACTTATACCATTTTTTTTTTGCAACCATTGTTTGTTATATCACTTACTGAATGTACTGTGATACTGTACATAACCTTACCTAATGAGCATAATGAATCCAGGGAAATCAGGTTTGTGTGTAATGGAATCCTTGCTGTCGCACTTTTCCTCTTGCAGTAAAGTACATACTTTTCAACTTAAGTGAATTTCCAGATGTATGCACCACCTGACATCCGTAGATTAAAGGTCCCATGTCATGGCCATTTCTACTGATCATAATTCCATTGTTGAGGTCTACTAGAATGGATTTATATTGTGCAATTTTCCAAACTCACATTGGTTTCTCACAGAGCATCTCTGTATAGCATGTGTATTCACTCTCTGTCCTACACGGCTTGTTGGAGCTCCTGCCCCCCCCCCCCCCCCCTCCCTGTGAGCCCACTGTGCTCTGATTGGTCAGCTCGCCAGCTCTGTTCTGATGAGTCCACCACCGTTACAGCAGAACATCAGTGATTATGTGTTACAATGGCGTTAGCAACCAGAAAATGACACCAGTAATGACAAACAGATGAGAATGCTGCGTGGGGTCTGGGTGCCGTGTTGGCGGGACGTTGCGCGGCTCGCTGCTGCGAGGAGCGGACAGTGTGAGCTGGGTTCATTTCCTGCTTGCTGCGTGGGATCTGCGAGACAGCGAGACATCGCGAATGGACGCGGGAAGGGGAGGGTGCTGAGGGGGCTGCAGCACCCCCATCTGCGAGGCTCCACTAGCCACTTTGAGGGTTTGTGACTTTGCAGACCGTTTACATGCATAAAAACCTTCATAACACACAAGGGGACGGGTAATAACCGGAAAAGCATGACATGGGACCTTTAAAGCTTAATATAACCGCTACCTCCGTCTTAGCAATTCTATATTCAAAAAAGTTTTTAGCTGTGACCAGCAAGGTATAAAATACATTTTAAAGAACATGTAATTAATTTAAAAATAATACTGTGTGATTGCAGGACAAATGTTTACCTTACAAATAGTATTAGATAGTTGTACAGGTAGTACTTCCCTCATAGAAGGTAAACCGAATGAGGTGTTGTGGAAGTCCTACCCTATTTTAATCTAAAAACTCAATGAATAACACCTGAAATTGGCCCTTTCATAAATGGCGATAAAATGGCAAAACATTATAACTCTTTGGTAAGTCTCATAATACCCGAGTTGACAAACCTGTCATTGTACCAGTTTTTAAATACATATCTAAAATAACCTAGTTGTCTGTCATAGTACTGTATTTTTAAATAATTTTGACAGGCAATGTGATGCTAAAAATATCATGGATGCTAACAAAACAAAGAATATGAGTGGTCATGGTCCTGTTTAAATGACTTACTTTTTTAATTAATGACTAGAATAAATTAATTCAGAAAGAGAAATACACATGGCCCTGTAATCCTTAGAGGTGGGAGAAGTAATCAGACATTGTACTTAAGTGAAAGTAGAAATACAAGAGTGCAAGAATACTCTGTTACAAGTAAAAGTCCTGCATTCAAAATGTTACTCAAGTATTAGCATCAAAATATACTTTGAGAATCAAAAGTAAAAGTATTCATTGTCCAGATTGGTCCATTTCAGAAAAAGATATATGTTTTATAATTATTGATCATTAAAGTGTTATCAAAGCTGGTAAAGGTGCAGATAGTTTTAATGACTTTGTATACTGCAGGGTAGCTTGTGAATTTACTCCAGGTGGAACTTAAGTCTGATTTAAAGCTCCCATGTCATGCTTTTCCGGTTATTACCCGTCCCCTTGTGTGTTATGAAGGTTTTTCTGCATGTAAACGGTCTGCAGAGTCACAAACCCTCACAGTACACCCTGTGCGAGTACAACTCTAACACAGAAAATACCTGTCTATGCTGCCCCAGAACGCCTCGTTGGAGATTTCTCTTTTTCCATTGTTTTCTTCCAAATGGACCAATACGTGGAGCTCCTCACACACACACACTCTCTCAGCGGCGAAACTGTGACGCGCTGGGGGGGTGTGCTAGTGGAGCCATTCGCGATGTCTCGCTGTCTGCAGCAAGCAGGAAATGAACCCAGCTCACACTGTCCGCTCCTCGCCGCAGCGAGCCGCGCAACGTCCCGCCAACACGGCACCCAGACCCCACGCAGCATTCTCATCTGTTTGTCATTACTGGTGTCATTTTCTGGTTGCTAACGCCATTGTAACACATAATCACTGATGTTCCGCTGTAACGGTGGTAGACTCATCAGAACAGAGTGGGCGAGCTGACCAATCAGAGCACAGTGAGCTCACAGGGAGGGGGGGGCAGGAGCTCCAACAAGCCCTTTAGGACAGAGAGTGAATACACATACTATACAGAGTAGGGATGCCAGAAACTGACCGAAGATCGGACAGCCCTGGCGAATATTAATCGATTAATCGCCCCCCGCCCCCCCCCCCCCCCCCCCCGGGGAGGAGGAAAAAAAAAACACTGACAAATGGTATTCCGTTGTTTTCTTTTACTGGAACGTGTACATGGTACAAAAGGGCTCTTCAGTATTAACAGTATTAATAATAGCATCATTGAAATAAATTAAATAAATAGCCTACTTTATGTGTGTATGTATGGGTGTAGGCGAGAGCGCAGCCGGTTAAGGATTAGTCCTGCCGCCGAAAAAACCCTTTCCGAGGGCACAGAGCACTGCGGAGCCTCTCAGCTAAATTAACCGCACTCTTCATCTCCCATTCACTATCAATATAATGTCAGGTTATGGTAACATAGGATTCAGTTGTGAGTGCCGTCCACCCGTCGGTGGTTATCGACACCTTTGAGACAGTTGATAAGAGTACGGCCCGGGACCCTGTAATCTGGTTCCACGTTTGCCATAAACTCAAGGAAACCGCCTCCTTCCACGACGGAGAGGGGAGGGGCGGGGTCGGTGTGTAGCAGGCTGCAGCACTCTGCGCTGCTGGCTTCCTCCAAGTTTACAGTAAAACAAACTGGTGGTGTGATCAATGGTCATTTACAATTATTAATACTATTACTATTATTAGCATTAGTCTATATTTTGGTTGAAACCAAACCAGGAAAAAAAAGAAAAACATAAATATTAATAAAAAAATATATTAATAAAATCGATTTTTAAAAATAATATTCGATTATGGAGACTGTAACGAATAATCGAATAATCGCTGGCATCCCTAATACAGAGTAAGGGTCAAGAGCCAAAGTTTTATCGGCAATCGTCTTGCAGCGGAGTAACTGTGGTGCGGAGGGGGGGGGGGGCTGCGAGTGGAGCCTCGCAGTTTTTCAGGTTGATATGTGAAGCTCATTAGCTAGCCAACATGTATCTAGCAAATGTTTAGCAAAATATTAGAAGTGAGGCTACTAGACTAACGTTAGGTCTACTGTAATAGCCTCACTTTTAATATTTTGCAAAACATTAGCTAGCACTAGTGTTTTGCAGTTGCTAGCAGCTTATTGGGATTTTATGCTAGATAGACAGGCATTGTTTTGATATAATACATTAAGCATTATTGTTAGTTAAGCATGTCAGCCTGCAGCCCCACTTTTAACTCTCTGTCTCTCTCTAACTCATTGCAGATGGCTGCACTAAAGAAAAGGGCACAGAGAGGAAACCAGTTGTAAGATGTTTAAAAGTTCATTAAACATAATATATGCTTAAATGCATTTCAAAGAAGTTGTGTTGGAGTTTGTGTTATTCTACATTTTGACACCAAGATTTTCTGATTTTACTGCAAATGTATATCGGTTCCAAATATCGGTTATCGGTCTCCTTGATTACTAATAATCGGTATCGGTATCGGCCTTGAAAAAGCCATATCGGTCGACCCCTAATACAGAGATGCTGTATGAGAAACCAATGTGAGTTTGGAACATTGCACAATATAAATCTATTCTAGTATACCTCAACAATGGAATTATGATCAGTAGAAATGGCCATGACATGGGACCTTTAAAACTTGATTATATTTCACATCATTAATCCAAATCTGTAAAGTAACTAAAGATATTAAATAAATGTAGGGGAGTAAATGTACAATATGTACCTCTAAATTGTAGTGCGGTAGAAGTACTAAGTTGGAAATACTCAAATGAAGTACAAGTCTCTCATAATTGTACTCAAATACAGTAGTTGAGTACATCTACTGTACTTAGTTACTGTACACCACTTCTAATCTTATACAATCTAATAAAACAGTGTTGACTACTTAAAGTAAGATTCTGTAGTATTCTATTGTATTGCATTTTGAACATTGTTTCTCATTTTTCGTTACTAAACATGCAGGATATTATTATTTCCTCTAGTAGTTAACAATGTGACCAATAGATACTCAGCATAGATATTAGGACACTGAGTTCTGGTAGGATTCACTGTCCTCCAATTTAGACAAGGCCTCGTTCTGAAGAGGCTCAGACTGATCAACCTTGTCATGTTGATATGGATTTATTTATAGAGGACACTGCCCATGAACTGGGGCACACACACCAATGCCGTAACCATGGAGTCAACATTGGGGGGGGACCAAAAATAAAAAAGTCATAGAATAGCAATTTTATTTTCATTTGTTTATATCAGTTAGGCTATTGGGGGGGGGACATTTTGAGCGTATCTAAATACGTGTGTCCCCCAATGTAGGCTAGGGATGCCAGAAACTGACCATGACCAAAATCGAAGATCGGACAGCCCTGGCGAATATTAATCGATTAATCGATTAATCGCCCCCCCCCCCCCGGGGAGGAGGAAAAAAAAAACACTGACAAATGGTATTCCGTTGTTTTCTTTTACTGGAACGTGTACATGGTACAAAAGGGCTCTTCAGTATTAATAATAGCATCATTGAAATAAATTAAATAAATAGCCTACTTTATGTGTGTATGTATGGGTGTAGGCGAGAGCGCAGCCGGTTAAGGATTAGTCCTGCCGCCGAAAAAACCCTTTCCGAGGGCACAGAGCACTGCGGAGCCTCTCAGCTAAATTAACCGCACTCTTCATCTCCCATTCACTATCGATATAATGTCAGGTTATGGTAACATAGGATTCAGTTGTGAGTGCCGTCCACCCGTCGGTGGTTATCGACACCTTTGAGACAGTTGATAAGAGTACGGCCCGGGACCCTGTAATCTGGTTCCACGTTTGCCATAAACTCAAGGAAACCGCCTCCTTCCACGACGGAGAGGGGAGGGGCGGGGTCGGTGTGTAGCAGGCTGCAGCACTCTGCGCTGCTGGCTTCCTCCAAGTTTACAGTAAAACAAACTGGTGGTGTGATCAATGGTCATTTACAATTATTAATACTATTACTATTATTAGCATTAGTCTATATTTTGGTTGAAACCAAACCAGGAAAAAAAAGAAAAACATAAATATTAATAAAAAAATATATTAATAAAATCGATTTTTAAAAATAATATTCGATTATGGAGACTGTAACGAATAATCGAATAATCGAATAATCGCTGGCATCCCTAATGTAGGCTATATGGTAAATTCGGCCTTGACACACACCATTGTCTGCAGAGATAGTGCAACACAAGCTCTGCAAAGCCAACCTCACATATCCATCAGACTGCGTAGCATTGATATGTTTAACTGTATATTAACATAGTGTTTTTTTGGTATGGTTAATAAAAATACATTAAATAATAAAAAGATCAGTGACACCACTGTGTCTCAATTATTTTGTGTATGTTGAAAACACGAAGGCGACTATTTTAACGAGGCTTTGGAGCAGGTTGGGACCGCGGCTCCAGCAGCTAGACGCAGCACTGATGGCTGCTCTCCGTTAGAAAATCACTACGCGTTCAGATTACATGAGTGCGCTAAATTCACTGCTGGTTAATGTTGTTAGCCAAACATGCTAACACATTTGGGCCACAGCATAGCGGTTCTATTTAACACATTGAACAACATAAACGAGCACCATCATACAGATACACACCTTCAGGAGGTTATGTCTTTGGTGGCACTGCCGAACAACGCCTCTGTTTACACGCCATGTTCCGCTGCAGTAATGAAGCCGTCCATTCTTCGTATCAGTTGAACCGTGGGTCTGCTGGCCGGGTGTAAGCAGCTTAGCTCAGTCTCTCTCCCCCACTCCGCGTCAGATGGTCGGGTCCTCTCCGCCTGTGACAGCCGGGCGGCAGCAGCTGCTGGAGGTGTTCCCGGGTTGAGGCTATTCTCACGCTCGCCGAGGTTGTTCTCAATATATGGTTTTAGTATGACCATCAAATGGTAACAGAGTCATTCTACAAAAATGGTGGAAGTAGCCTACTGTCACTTACTTTTGCAGACACCAAAATACATACAAACCTTGCACGGGTTGACACTGGTAAAGAGGAGATGACCCACTGAAGTTAGGGACCGTCGTGAAAGTGCAATGGGGTGCAATTTCAGTTATATCACAGCTTTGTTTTCTTGGGTCTAAAAATACAAGCCTTTCACTAGAAGAAACATTCGAGAGACTCATAGTAGATTCCTATTTTTATATTTTTTCTTTAATTGAAAGCTACTTTTTTTTAGGGAAAAGGCTATTTTTGTCATGTGTGCATCTTCTCTGTGCATCGTCTCGGGAAAAATAAATAAATACAAATGTACAAAAATCAACATATACACTTTTGCAATTCTATAAAAATAATATTCACCAAATTTCACCTTCCTTTTGTTTACATTTTTTGAAAATAATATTAACATCTTATTGGTTCTGCCCAAGAAGATTGTCCTAATTAAATGGTGGGTTTTTGTTCTGTTAAGACCTTAAGAAAACAATCCATCCTAGCATATGATGTTTCCAAATGATTGGTTATTTTTAATGGTCAACAACATAAAATACTGTTTATGAAAATACATTTTTGAAATAGGTTGCATATTTCTTGTGCACATTTCAAGAGTGGAAAAAAAACACCGGTATTACAATCCTTTAAGTTTTAATGCACTTTAAATATGTATTTGTATATGATACAGAATTGTTTAGCCAAGGCATTATATGTTCTTATATTCCTTGTTTTTTGCATCTTGCCTGCTGTGATCCTCTTGAATGAACAGTCTTTGTCTTGAATAATAAAAAAAGACTTATAAGGGCAAAACACATATACAATACAGAATACCCAAGTTTACTGGCCTTAACCTAAGTGATATTTTTGGTAATCAAATTATTTCATGTAGCACTGACAGGAAATGTACATTAAAAATAGTTTGTAAAAAAAAAAGACTTATTTAGCTTTCTTGCCAAGAGTTAGATAATAAGATGGATATATACAGTATCTCGTGCCTGGTTGCTAAATCTGAAACTCAAGCCAGAACACAGTTACCTTAGCATTAAGACTGTAACGGGGGGAGGTATGAACCTAGCATGGTTCTGTCCAATGATTTAAACAAATCTGCCGACCATCACCTCTAAAGCTTACTAATTAGGAGACTCCAAAACTAAACCAGGCCCTAAAATAGTCTAGCATGTAATCCCCAATTCACACTACTTCAGTTTTAATGCAGCTACAAGCAAGCAATATAACATGTATTAAGTTAGCTTTGTGTTAATGCAGCTACAAGCAAGCAATATAACATGTATTAAGTTTGCTTTGTGCTGGTAAGTGTGTTTTCACTGTTTGACAGAAGCAGACTGTGGTAAGCAAAGCTAATAGCCTGCTAACTGTGCCTTCATGTTTAATTTGCAAATAATGAGATTGATGTTCATCTTCTCATCTGACTCTTAGCAAGAACTCCTAGTTGAGGAATGATTTGTGGTTTGATAGTATGTGAAAGATGAATAACAGCAGAACAATCAACCCTGTTGCAGCCACACTCCATGTGACAACATGAGTAAGTTCAATCAAATTTTTCAAGGAAACTTAAAATAATTACTTTTATAACAGCTGTGTAATACTTAACTTTGGTAATGAGTTCATACAAAACAAATGCTCTGATTTGGTAGACAGAACACGCAGCAGGCACTGTGGCTACTATAAGGCATCTCACTCAGCCTTCATTTGGTCCCTGACATCGGAAGGCAGAGTTTCAAACAGTGTCTCTTCCACTATAAGGCCACTGCGCTTCAAAGCATGACAGCAACCGAGCTCTTGTGGCAGAACCTCAAAGTGGTTGCACTTTAGGTCCAAGTATGTCAGTAGAGCCAGGTAGGAAACTTTTGGCGAGAGTATGGACAGTGAGTTTTTGCCAAGCTTTAGTATTTTGAGCTTTTTGCAAAAGAAGAGCTCATCTGGTAGACTTTCGATTTTGTTACAGACCACAGAGAAATACTGTAGACTCTGAAGGACTCCAATTTCTGGAGGGATGAATCTGATGTCATTGTTGGACAGGTCCAGGTAGCGCAGCTTGTTGCACAAAAACAGGTGCGAAGGCAATATCTCGATCTTGTTGTGGCAGAAGTAGAGGCGCTCTAGGCTACCAAGCTTCTTGATATGCTCTGGGATATACATGATACTGTTGTACCACAGTTTGAGGCAAGTGAGCTTTCGAAGATGTTGGAAGCTGATTATCTCTTCTATTGATCGCAGGTTATTCTCTTTCAAGTCGAGCTCTTGCAGGTTCGTTAGGCTGAAGATTGCATGTGGGATGCGTTCCAGATCACAACGTACTAGCTCCAGCTCAATCAGGTTGGTCATCTTTTTCAAGTTGTTGAGCATTACTAGCTTAGTGCCATCATTGTGAAAGTATAGCCGAAGCAGATGGCTGGAAACATCAACTATAGACTGGGGTATCTTGGTCAAATTACTCTTGAGGGAGAGCGTTTTCAAACACTTCATGTCCCGCAGCGACTCAAGAACTATGTTTTTGGAGGCGTCAGGGCTCAGAGACCCGGTGAGATAGAGCTCCTCTAAGTTGCGCAGGCCGTACATCCAGTTTGGAAGTTCCCTGTTATCATCGAATTTAACACGAAGCACTTTCAGGTTCTCTTTGAGGAAGGAGGTAGCTGTTGTGTGCAACTTTAAAGAGCATTGGTAAAGAGACAGCTCCTGAAGGTTCTCCAGCTGAGAGATTGAGGCAAGGATGGTGACATTGTTGATGATCTCTAGCTTGAGTGACTGCAGCTCTGTCAACTCAAAGACAGTGTCAGGTAACCCCGGGAGCATGAACAGCTGGAGTTCAAGTCTGTTGTTGCTGTTAGTCTGCAGTCTCTGACGCAGTTTCTCCGCGGTCCACTCATGATTGAGGTTGAGCTGTTTTAGTTTGTTCTCACTGACCTCGGATAGAAAAACTGCAAATCGCTTAGAATACAGAGGGTCATATTGATCAATCATGTGTAGCATGAAGGCAAAGTCGTTCTTGACGTCTGGGATGTCATTGATGCCCGTTTCCTGACGCACATACTCAAAAGAGTATTCTTTCAGTGAGCGGTAAAACAGCCAGTAAGACGTGTAAAGGCTTGTTAATCCATAGACAGCCACTAAACACAGGTAACAGTAGGAAAGCTTAGAAAACAGATGAGCCATTGTGTGATTACATTCAAAGTTTTTGTAGCCTGTCATGTCCTGGATCTCAACTACACATTGCACTTTATTTTGCACTTTATTCACTAGAGAACTATTGTAGGCAATGATCAGGAGGAATTTGAATACCTTGAACACTGTCTGCCGTACGTACATAAGATAAAGGATATCTCCTTCCTCAACATGCAAACGGAACTTCTTCACCTTTTCAAAAAGAGCTTTTGCTTGTTCACCCTCTTTTTTATCAAGAGCACTCGCTGATGGCTTGTCAACCACAATCTTTTCGGGGATCGACCTGAGGGACTGTGTCTTTTCCAAGCTTCCTTCACCAGGAGACACGGCGATGTTGGACCTAAGAGTGATGCTCTTTTTATCCTTTTCTTCAGGATTTTCTCCAGACACCTCCGACAAAGCTCTCGTGGTCCAGGGAGAATCAAAGCACTTGCCAAGCATGGAGATAAAATGCTCTATTTTAGAGCTGGAGCCAGGGAATTTGAACCAGAAGTTGCTACACACCATGAAAATGAGTGTGTGTATGAGAACCAGATAAGGAAAGTACTTGGCATACCAATGCAGAGCCTTCTCGTAACACATCTGATTGATGAAACTGTACTGTTGAAGATCCAGATCGGTCTTCAGGCCGGTCATTTCTCTTGGTGCGGCAGAAATATTGGATTGCAGGTGTAACAGTGACTTTACTTCCACTTCACTTGTGTTCTCTGGAGGCGGCAAATCTCTCTTAGGAAGGCATATGATTTTATCTTGCATTACCTGAAACAAAACGTAGGAAAAAGTTAAAGATTAGGGTGAAGGTATCATAACGTTAGAATGATCAATCAATTATGATGCTGAGCAGGAGCAAGTTTCTTTTTTATCTTCCTTTCATATTTTCCAAAGCAGTTTCATCTGAGACAGCTGATAAAAGAAATACTAAATAATTGCCTAATCTGACACAGAGACCACTGTAATAGAAACCTTATGTGTAAGCTGAACCTGGCATTAGACACATGATTTTCGAAGCTGGATTTCCCCTTGAGAAAGGCAATTTCTTAACCATGTATAACACAAGCAAAGAAGTCTGACAACACTCCACAGCTGGCTCAGTAGAAGCTTGTTCCCATCTACAATCATGCACTGACTCACTGCCAAGGAATAGCTCTGTAACTGTGCTAACGGTAAACAGAGTAATAGAAACGGTTGCATAAATAAAAGGATTTGAAGTGACCAGGCTTCGGGGCAGATAAAATGTTACTGGTTTCCTCTCTAACCTGATTTCGATAAATAACATGTTTACTGAGTGCAAGTTATCATACTAAATATTGGCCAAAAGCTTGCAACAGTAAACAACATGAAAAACAGATGCTTTACTCTGCAATGTAATAACAGGAAATGGGCACTTTGATTCAATAGTGGCAGGGCTGTAGGGGAGGCATATTGTGCACTCTTTACATTACAGCGGCAAATAATATGAAACTATTATGTATCTGCAAGCAAACTACTCTGGACATTATTACTATGGTAAGGCTATGCTGTTGTGCTGCAGGACATCACAGACTGAAATGAAAAGTCAGGTCTGCCGTGGTCTG
Organism: Trematomus bernacchii; assembly: GCF_902827165.1. Classification (NCBI taxonomy): domain Eukaryota; kingdom Metazoa; phylum Chordata; class Actinopteri; order Perciformes; family Nototheniidae; genus Trematomus; species Trematomus bernacchii. The sequence continues at coordinate 5,040,767 of NW_022987708.1, forward strand.
TATACAGAGGATTATACAGGGTCAGTCTCTCTCTGTTTTTCTCCTTCTCACGTTTAAAGCTGGGAATATCGTGTGAGGCAATGAAGTAATTACACAAAATGGCATGTTGATAAAGTTCTGACTTGGGAAGTAAGCTTGGCTACATAAATAATGATCCGCTCCATTTACAAACTATTAGATTATGTCCAAACACTGTTATAGCGAGTGGGGAAACAATAGCTGCTCCCAGCCTGATAAATATCCTGTTAACAGTTGTTTTGAAGAATGTTTTGGTATAATTTCCAGTATTTGCACAACATAGTATTGCAGCAGCCAAAAAAAATTCTCCTATTTTCCCCACTGAGAGAGAAGTTAAGTGCCAGGCCACAAGAGTTTGGAATCTCATGTTTACTAAAAGGGGCTGGGTGGAAAAATGTTTCCACTGGTAAACTCCTGTTGGGCTGAATGCTTCCTTTGCTGCACACAGGCCAGGTTGTAAAATAAGAGAATTAGTGTCTTTGAGCTGGTGCCAGTGCATGAGGCACAGCAGTAATGTTCTATAATGGTCTTTTAGAGTGCCTAAACATGAATACAATAACTGTTCATGTAATGAAAATTAGAACAATTCATTTTTTCTCGTACACATGTTGCAGTTTGAACTAGATTAGCGTGCATTAGCTTCATTTCTCCCACGATTTTAAAGAGATGATTACTGTTGAAAAGAGTAAACACAAGCAGCACAAGTCATTACAAAACAGCATGCTTACAGTGTGTTCTCTTAAGAAGAGACATCATGGTGAGGCACTGTTACTGACCTGAAGAGTGCATCCAAACACGCCAATCATGAGCATGACTACGGACAGGTAGTCAGTGAACACATCCCACCACGGCTTCAGGACTCTGAACGCTGGCTGCTGTTCAGAGAACTGCCGGAATTCCATCACCGGAATCATGATGCCTGTTAACAAAAGAGTGGAACGTTAGAGCCACCTCACTTTCATTTTCATGCAATGAGAAAAATAGTTTTGGCGATAGGGAGGTGAAACATTACAATATTTAGTAGGCACTAGAAACAATTTTTATTCAGTTCCAGTCACAACAATATACGTTTTTATCTTACATTCATGTCTCCCTTAAGATGAATTGTAAAGAATTTTTTCAAACCTGAACTGTCAATATATCGCTACTTTTATTTTGGCTCAAATCGTTTGTTTGTCTTTAGTGGTAATTAGCTAACCTTAGCATGATAGCAAGATAAACTTTGACCCTGGTAAACATTACACCGTCTAAGCATTAGCATTTTAGCACTGTCATTGTGAGCATTTTAGCATACTATTAGCGTTTGGATAAAGCTTTTTTATAAAAGTCACCCATATAAATTATATTAATACATAAATGTGTGCATTAATAAGCGTGTGGCAACTTTAAATGACGATTTCTAGCTATTTCTTCCCCTTTTTGGATAAAGATTAGATTCTTTATTGTCCTTTCACATAGTAAAACGAAATGAGGTTAGGTGGAGTCCCAACTGCCAAAGCCAGCCTTTAGATTGGCTCTTCAGAAAACCACAGGGGACGTTACGGAGACCAACAGTAGTCCTATGTGAAATATTGTCCTTAACCTGTAATGAAAGGAGCCATTGCATAGACATAGCATAGTGGGTGAAGCAGGGGCCTTTCTCAGCTTCAATGTGAACTCTGTTTCAAATTGTTAGCACAACAACATAATTAACTAACAAGGTGACCAGGGTTAACATACCTGAGAAACATTAAGCAGCTAGCATAGTTGCAGCCTTTTCTTAAAGCTCAACTCAAAACCCAAATAGTCCTCCTTTCCCAGAGCGGCCATGAACCTTGAGGTTTCACACCTTGTCTAATTTGGCATTAGCTCAGTGGGAAATACAGACCACTAAATACATGTTTTAATTCATCTGATTAGTCCCTCTCTAGTGGAGCTCCAACATTATACAGAAATACATTAAAAAGTCATTATTTAAAAGTGAGTGCACACAGAATAGTAAACTATGATTAATTTGATAAAACTTGTGTTTTTAGAGATTAACTTCATAGTCCAAGAAGCCCACGTGTTTGTTAAGTGGCTTTAATGAACACAACGACAAAACTGAATAACACCGAATCTCCTTTTACTCCCAGCATGCTCTTCAAGCTTTTACTCACTAAAGAGTATTGAAACACTTGTCTTTGTTAACAGCTGTAGCTGGATAGAGTGGTTATCCCTGCTGCAGCCTCCTGCTCACATGACTGTGCTCACCTTCTGTAAAGTGCTTACTACAGCAGCCAGTGTCCTATTTAGTAGGTTGGCTGCAGTGTCATTCAAACTTTAAAGGTGTAGGCGATGACAAGTCCGTATAAGCACTGATGTTTGTAGTTAGCAAAGTGCATTAAACGGCCTGCTGGAAAAAATGTAAACAAACATGTCCCGTATGTGTCTAAAAGTTTAAGCAGGTATTATGAATAAGCTACAATGAGCCAGAGAATAAATAACAGTGTTTTATCATCTGCAGCTCCAAGGAGCCGCAGAGTCAGGTGCTGTCAATACACTCAAACTGTGGTTCATTATTCATTTAGCTGGAAGGTAACTTTGAATATGTTGCAGTGTTTCCCACAGATCTGAAATATACTTGGGGGGGTGGTGGTAGCGGGGGGGGGCCTTTGTGACGTGCAACAACATTAACATTAACCTTTCTGTTGGTCGCTTGTTAGCAGACCCTTCACGCGATGGCAGAGCGAACAGGTACATGGGTTACTATTTTTTTTAAATTGTAAATGTATTTCGGAACCTATCCGTGTGATTTTAAGTGGGGGTGGACCTCAAATCCTCTAGGGCAGGGGTTCCCAACCTTTTTTCCCAAGAGCCCCCCCAAATGACTCCTGTTGGAAGTTGCGTTAATTTGAGTATGTTTTCTTTTTATGAACCTCGTGCTCCACAACATTGCAAAAATGTGATTTTAGATCCATTAAATGTTTTTGGCAGCTTTAGTTGCAAGTGAGTTACTTGAACACATTTTTTTTTAATATACAGAATAATAATATCAGGGGTTCCCAACCTTTTTCAGTGTGGACTATTTTTCTTTTTACAATTGCCTGACCTCCTAGTCACACTGAATAATGAAAGGTTGTGATGACGGACTGACTATCGTAGAGACTAATGACCTACATTATTTCAAAATCTGTATATTTATGTTAGGGGAGTGACAGATTAATAAGGGAAAACTGCAGCAAAGAATGAGAGGTGAACTTTATAAAAGCCAATCATGACCTACAGAGTTAAACTAATAACGCTCAGCTCTTTTTTTGCAGGAATCACAGATTTCCTTTTGGCACTCAAGCAAATGGTCTGATTCTAGGTCAGTACCAGTCTGCAGCTCAGGGACAGAGAACCTCTGGATTATAATTCTGGTAGAGAGAAATTAGTCAAAAAGAGCTCCACCTGAACCAGCTAGAACATTGACATGCAGTTTATGGGTTAATGCTTCAGTAACAACAATCCGACAGCATCATATTGAGTATTCTAGCAATCTTGAAGTATATTTCGGAGGATTTTTCAGAGCAGGACTTTCACTTGTATCCAATTATTTTATCTTGTGGTACAACTTGTACCTATTGTAAGAAAAGGATCTGAAAAGGATCTGAAAACTCCTTCCGCCAGCTGTTTCTTTTTCAGGATTATCCAGAGATGCAGGATAGTGATCATGATAAAAGTGTATGTGCCACAAAGAAATTCCACCATTATTTTTAAAGGAGTGCTCCAACAATTTAACATTGCACCTTTATAACAATGAGGTTCTCTCAGGACACAGATTATAAAAAGATTGGTTAAAATTGGATCAGCAGAGGTAAAAATATTCCGACTTGTAGTTACACTCCAAAAACTCAACATTTCCCATCATGCAACTCTATAGCCTATTTCATTAGATCCTCTATGCCTCCAACTCCACATCAAAACTTTGTAATGCAGGCTTTAAAGCCCACAGATACATCCCTAGTGACATTATCCATATAAAATAGGTGAAGTCCTCCTTTAGGGGTCAGATACAAAATCCAAAGACTTAATAGAGATGCAGGAATGAGTCATAAAAGCGGAAATGAGTCAGCATCTTAGCACAACACGACGGGTTCCGTCGTCTTGTAGTGAATGGTTTTTTGAACGGGTTAATCGGTTAGATACCTGAAAAAAAGTTGCCGGGGAACACAAGCTAAAGATAATTTAACGTTTTGTTTTACAACATAAACGACGTCAGTAAACACTCTATTGGGAATGACTGGTTTCACAGGGACTAGAAAGGGTGTCCTAACAAGCGTCTAAATGAGACTACTAAACGTCATCATGTCAAACATTAGCCGCCTTTAGCTTAGCGATGGTGATGCGAAGTCATGTGACCACGATGTAGTTTGTTTATAAACTGTTAGCTTTTTTATTCTGGCTATTGCATTTACGCTTCAACGACTATAAAAGTGGCATAAATATGTAGAGTACGTGTGCTGTTCAAAACGTGTTAGTATCATAAACGTGTGTTAGCCACAGATCTTATTTCCGCAAGGTTCCCACATCCAATGGAACATTCCCTAGCTTTTTGTCTAACTCCCAGGTCAGCCTACAAAAACATGTCATTACTGCAACACTCTATTCCTAAAACTTAGGCTAAATCAAATACGTATGTGTCTATGAGTGGAAAGTGTGGAAAACAGATGACTGTATGATACTTTTAAAGTTGTAATAACTGGGTGGAGTCATGGAAAAAGAAAAAAAGGGCAGAGAGAATAGATGCTTTGGGTCAGTGTGTGAAGCCTGTGTTTAGCATTAGTCCTCAGGAGAGTTCCTGTCTTTCCCCTGGATGAGTCAGCCATTGAGTGAGCTGACCAGGCCCTCCTATCCTTGTCCCTTCCTGACAGGAAATGTGTCTGAATCCCAGATCTCCAAAAACAGACATGTTTAGAAACACACCCAGCCCCAGGCAAACAAAAAGTCCTGTCTCGTTAAGGATGTGGAAGAAAAAAAACCCATCTTGGCAGTTATTAATGAGGCACACTTTTTCTAAGTTAAAACGGAAGCTCCTGAAAAAGTGCAAATGTACAGTCAGAGGAGCTGTGATTGATCCTGAGGTCAGCACTAACCAGCTATAACCGTTAGAATATGAAGGACATGTTAAAGAGAGAGTTGATCCCGCCTGTGAACTAATGCGCAGTCACACCGTCCGTGTACCCCAGGTAAACTAACGGAATGCGGGTCGCAGTGTAAATAAGTGACGCTCCGCAGATAGTCCACACACCGGACCGTGTCATGGCTACATCGCAGCAGTGTCGGTGCTTTACCTGGCTGTAGAGGAGAGCTGGAGCTGAGGATGTGAGCGGTGTTTCAGGCGGTGGTGATGTGTCGGATCATGGTGTGCGCGGTGCGGTCCCCTCTCTGTCTGCCCGCAGACCTTCCTGGATCCTCGGCAGCCCGACAGGCATGTCCTGTCAGACCGAGAGGGGCGGAGAGGGGCGGGGCCTCAGGAGGACCGGCTGAGACTCTGGGGGTGTTTCTCAATGTCGAGGAAGGCTGCTCCAGAGCCACTAGGCTTGTTTGAGATGAGCTGCGGCTCGCCTCGAAAGTAGACGAGAATAGCCGATTGCAGCCGGGGGACTTGCATGAAGTCGGACAGCTCGGAGTCGGCTTGACTTGGTTTGCATATAAAGAATCCACAAATGTGTTTAATCGTTAATGTCAGATATGTACTAAGTAAATACATTTGTTCCTGCTCAAGATTAGATTCAACTTTATTGTTATTGCACAGATTACAGGTAGGCCTACTGAGACAACGAAATGCAGTTTAGCTTCTAACCAGGAGTGCAAAATGCAGTAAAGTGAAAAGTAATGTACTCAATCTACAGAATAAAATATAGAATTAATTGAATCATGAATAAACAGTGAGGGATATGAATACACTAGATCATAGTGATGTGTCGGTCGCGAACGAGCCGATTCTTTTGAACGGCTCTTTGGTACGAACGAGGGGAACCGAGTCGTACTTGGTGAGAGCCGTTCTTGTTATCGTTCAATCGTTGGTCCGCACTCACTGCCTGCCAAAATCCACTCTCCTTTTAAAAAGCTTGATTTTGTTCCCCAAACGTATTCTGTGAAGACCCGCCCCTACTCTGTTTGGTAGGTTTCAGCACGAGGAGTGAGATGGGGTGGGTCTTAACGGAATACGCGAGAGAGAAGTCATACCAAGTGGTACAGGACAGGTAGACAACGTGTTTTTCGGATGGAAAATGAGCCAAACGCGAAAACGCAGCAGCATTTGGATTCACTTCAACCAAAACCCAGTCAGTGATAAAGCGCACTATTTGTAAAGGCAAAATATCCTTTAAAGCAGGATCAACAAATAATCTCCATCGCCACTTAAAAACACAGTATCTAATATTAAGAGTTGCATGAATTTCATTCAAGGCAAGGCAACTTTATTTACTTAACACATACAGAGGGTAAATTCAAAGTACATTCACTGACATGATGACATGGATATGGCGCCACCTTGTGTCATGTTTACAATGCCGATTATTGACATTAGGTCTGGCAATACAGTCAATCATTATCCTGGTGATTATTTTGCAGATAAACCTAGTAACCTTAAAAAAACGGCTCTTTTGAACGGCTCTTTTGAACGGCTCTTTGAAAGGAACGGAGCCATAAGATCCGGCTCCCTTCAAAGAGCCATAATTCCCATCACTACTAGATCAGGGGTACTCAAATACAAATCTTAAAGGTCCAAAAAAAATGTTTCAATAAGACAAAGGTCCGTTTATTACAACAATTGCAACAAGATTCTTAACACGAGGTTGCAAAAACAAAAATAATCTGTAGCCTATGCAGCAGTTTTCATTGTTATTGTGTCTGTGCTTGATCCCTCAGAGTCGCAGTGTGAGCTGCACAGTTATGAATAAAGGCAGCTGCACCCTCTTTCATTCAGAATTCCCATTATTGCTTTATAAATGTCTTGCCCCCTTGTGTGTCCACTGAGGTTCGTCAGGCCCAACACATCTTCAACAAACTCCCCCTTTGCCTCATCATAAAAACTCACAAACACCAGCAACTGAGCATTGTCAGTGGTGTCAGTGGACTCATCCACAGCTAAGGAAATGCACTGTGCATTTTTTATTTCATCACAAAGCTGATTAATCAAATCACCAGCCAGTATTTATGTTCTTCTGGTTGCTGTGGAATCTGAGAGGGGGATTTGCTTGATTTGACCTGTTATTTCCTCTTTTTGTTTGCCTTCAAACATGGTCTCCATCACTTCAGTCATGAATTATTTTATACTTCAGTTATTATCCAGTGGAATGTCCTTACCTACTGGCCTAGTTAAATCAAAGTGGTTACTTTTTTTTGGCTGGGCAGTGTAGTTTTACACACCGTCTTATTTGACTTTCTCAGGACTTAAAACTGTTTTTTGGGGGCAGACCCCCACAAAGAAAAAAAGATATACACGTAAGGTCATCATCTTAACAGTTTTGTATGCTCATCCGTGAGCAGAGCATCAAGTTGACATGTCTATTACAGCTGAATGCGGCGATTACCATTTTGTTCAGCAAAACGCCTCACAAACTTATTAAGATCAACAGCTTTAGTGCGTTTTGATTCAATGCTGAGTACAGCCAAACTTGACAGTCTCTTCTCTGTCATTGTAGACCGCAAATACCTCATTCCTTCAGTACTTGGGTCAGAATGCTTCTCGTTTTGCGCCGTCCCGTTCAAATGAAATCGCCGCCAATCATATTTCCACGCTCGCGCCAGGGACGGGGGAGGGGTTACAAGACGTGCATCTTGTGCTGCATTCACTTGCATTCGGACATTAGAGACTTTCTCTCATAAATGTCAGATGAGCCACAACTTTTCTTTCAAAACAAAGCTGCCAACTGGGGTGGCAAGGCCTATTTTTAGGGTGGCAGTTACCACCCCATGCCACCCCGGTAGGTGAAACTAGGCTACTAGCTACAGTACAGATGCAGCTAGATGAGCTATTAACTCTCGCTCTGACTTTTTTTTTTTTAAACTCTCGCTCTGACTCAGGCCCCGCTCACACGGGACCGTTTGCGTTTATGCACAGTATGCGTATTCAAAAAAGTCTTCCGTTCACATGCATTTGTTTCATTTAACGTGTCTGTTCAAACGAGGCCGCTGGAAACGCTGTAGTACATATGCTGGGACTGTAAGTGGCGCTGTAACTTCCGCCAAAATACACCAAAAGCCGCGAAGAAGAGCAACCGAGCAGCCCCGCTGCAATGTTGCCATGGCTACCCTTCTGTTTAAGCCCCGAAACTGAAACTGAAACTGAAAGAAACTGAAAGAAACCGAATCTGTGGATATTGCATCCCGACCAAGAAGCACGTCTCCGTGGAGAGGACGGCTCAGAAAGAGAGAGATATTCTCTACAAACACCGGGTGAGATCCTCCTTTGTCAATATAATGGATCAATGCATGAAATCTGACTCTGTTTATTTTGTTTAAGGAGTATATTGGGCGTTAACAATTCTGGTTTGCCTTTTATAATATTATTTCATTCAAGAACCCCTTGTGCGTTTAATTAACACAGCTATTTTTGATAGTTGCTACAGCAGTGAGCAGGAGAGGTGGGGAGAGGCGGGGCTATCGCTATTTTTTCAGGAAATATTCGTATAGAGGTGATTACACGGACTCGGTTGACCCCCCAGAGCGTTTCGTTTGCAAATCTATCCACCTTGGGACCCGTTATTGTTTGTGGGGTCAGTTTCTATCGGCCTCGTGTAAATAATAGGGCTATACGCAAGAGAAACTATGCAGATACAAGCAGTTTTCTCCTCGTGTAAACGGCGCCTCAGACAGGTTGAAAGAGACGACACGACACACACATTTTTCCCACACGCATTCCGCGAAGACCCGCCCTACTGTGCCTCTGATTCGCAGACTGTTGGTGGGGGGGAAAAACGCTGACGGGATGCTGAATGTGATTGGACCAAAGCGTTGACAGACACACACAGACAGTGTGGAACAGTCTGACATGCAGAGCGCTGTATGCAGCGGACATAGCGGATAATTTTGACTCGTTGCGTTGTGGCGATGTCTCGCAGATAACACATATGAAAAGTATAATTTGCTCAGAGACAGAGACAGTTGTAGTTCGGTCCGGAGTCCGGACTTTGAGGATGCCTGCACTAGATATACACAGTAGCCTATGAGCAGTGTGAACAGTATTAACAGTGTGTATGAATATGCTAAGATATATAAAGTATGAAAACGGTAAGCAGTGCAAGTATAGTATAAAATATATAGATATTAATTTCATGATGATAAACATTGTGGAACAATGAGGAAAAATGTGAATGGATCGAGCATCGAGAAGGCTCTCTGCAGGAGCTATAACTGAGGACTGACTTATCTCAACCAATGACAGCTCTGCAAACTGCATCCCCTGGATATTACATTGGATATGAATGGAAGTGGCAACGTAAAACTGACACAAAACAACAACAAACTTTTGTGGAGCCAATTGGAGAGTTTCATCACCAGCACGGGGTAAAAACCACCAATGAGCGCACAGCTCGATATACCAGCGAGTCGTTTCCCATCAAGCATTTCGCTTCTGCAGCTCGTGGAGAGAAACTGCTCCGCCTCGCTCTCAAGGCTGCCGGCGTCTTTGTCCCGCGAGATTTCAACGTCTCATGCAGTCGAGCCTCCAGAGCAAGTCGGACAAAATTACTAACCATCATGCAACGCACTAGCAAGACGGCAGTCGCAATTGCGCAGGTCTGTATCTCAAACAAGCCTACTATTTCAAGCATACTACGTCATCGAGTGCCGCCGAAGGACTGTTCCAAAGTCCAGCATACTTGGAATTCTACCGAGGCCGGCGTACTTCGTAGCGAGAAATTTCGAGGCTGCACATGTGTAGACCATGGATGTATAATAAGAACTGGATACAGCGTGGGAGGCGGGGTCTCGTTCTTTCCTATGAGAGCTGCTCATTGGCGCAAGAAGTCAAAATGGCCCAACTTTTGAGAGAGCGAAGATTACCCGTCATGCCTTGCTGTCAGAGCAGAAGAACCTGTATGTGCGCTCAGAGCATGCGCCCCTTAAGCCCCGCCCCCCGAGCTCCCACTCTCGGCTCACTAGAATGAATGGAGAGAGAAAATAAATCTAGATTCGGCTTTTAGTGCATTTTACAACTTTAAGGACCGAATGATTCTAATAAGGGCTATACAATAGTTAATACTGGGTAGTTTATTTAGTTAAAAGAAAAGTACCCACCGATTTATGTTAGTCAATGGGAAAAAGTTGTTTTGGGCCGGGTGACGTCACGGACTGATACGGAAGTTGCAGTACCGCCGTTTGGACACAACGGCCGTGGGTGTTTCTCAATGTCGAGGACGCTTGCTTGGTAGAACATGTACCTCCGAGTCACTTGCTTCAGAAGCGAGGCAAGAATCCTTCCTAGCCTCGAATAACGAAGAATTGTGGAACAGGCTAACAGGTGTGCAGGTGTGCGTCATATGCGCGGCCCCGCCTTAAATGGAGCACGATTTCCACCAAAGATTTGGAAATTGGTCCGTGCGCAAAGCATTGTGGGGATTTTAAGACCGCGGAGTCTACACGTGCAGCCTCGAAATTTCTCGCTACGAAGTACGCCGGCCTCGCTAGAATTCCAAGTATGCTGGACATTGGAACAATCCTTTGGTGGCACTCAATGACGTAGTATGCTTGAAATAGTGGCTCTGGAGCAGCCTTCCTCGACATTGAGAAACACCCCGTGTCTCAATTCAGGGGCTGCACCCTTCGGTGTACGCAGCCTACGCGGTCCACGGAGGACCCAGCCCACGTAGACCGGGTAGGCTGGACCGAGCGGCCTACGAAATGAGACGGTCTAGCCTACGGAGCGCTTCGCATTTACATCACGTGATACGCGCTGTTCGGTTGCGCTGCTCCAGCAGCCTGGTAGCAAATTAGCTTACAAGCTAACTCAGCTGAAAAAGATCCAGAAACTTTACTTTTACTTTTTTACTTTAACCATTTTTTGGAGATCACCGACAGCGATGAAATAAAGAGGATCATGGACAGGTTCCTTTAGCCCCCAGTAATGTTACATTAGTAAGTTAACAAGTAAATTATACAGCTTATGTAATTTAATCATATTATTTCATATTTAAAATAAGTCTTAATTGTTCTGTACTAATAAAACAATATGTTTTTTTAAATGAACAAAAGCATGTTGTATAGATTGATTTTTAACAATATTAGTGTTCTAATCTTAAGCCCCACGGACCCGCCGAAGGGGCCGAAACCACAACATCTGCAAGCAACAGTGTCTGAGGGCTTCTTAAGATGTAATAAACTATGAATGTTTCATATCCATGTAACGGGAAGAAACTCAGCTAACTGATCTTTTTTTTTTTTTTAAACCCACAAAGCTGAGCCTCTAAATTAGCCACGAGAGAAAAAATGCTAACGGCGGTTGCACAGAAACTCACTCATAACACCCTTATTACTTATCGTAGCTGCACATCCAACATATCAATTAGCATCGTAAGAAGACACAGAATCGATAGGTATCCATATCATCACTCCATGATAAGAACTTGCTACTTTATAAACAAAAACAGACATCACAACACTTGGCGCTAGGTAGCTAAAAACGCTAACATGGTTTACCTGTGTCGTAGTCTGGTCAAAAGTGGTCTTCAATGGCATTAAAACGATAAAAACGCTGCTGAAGTTAATCCATAGGTTAATCCAATGTGTCTGTGTCCCTTTGAAATGATTTCTGATAATCCATGAGCAATAAACCTGCTTTTACGTTTCCAGATGTCAGAGCTAGAGCACAGGTTCGCTCTGATGCAAAACTGCATACGCGAAGCCCCCACCTTTTTTTTGTACCATGTTAGTGAGTGGGGAGATTACCCTTCGATTCTATTGGGTCTAACGGTCAGAAAGAGATGTCAATCACCAAAATCGACCAATGGGTTCCAGAGAAAGGGTAAAACCCCCATTTCCACCCAAATCACCTCAGAGGTGGAGTTTCTTTTGCTAAACCTCTCTAAAAAAGTCAAATGTCACTTGTTTTGCATCAATCTTGATACAGGGTACTTGTTATATGTTGTACTTTGGATTCCTAAAGCTTTTAGTCTACCTTACCATCATCCAAGGGTAGTTTTCACTATAAGTAAAAAATAATTTTTGAACGGACACTATAATTTACAGTTTTTTACTATGTAAAATCTGAATTTTCTTTAAAATAAAAAACATCTATATTGTTCTGACTTTTCTACATCCATCTCACAGGTTTATCATTACTTTGAGAAAAAAGATTATTAATTTAACCCTTTTAGAAGGGAAGATATGGTCATTTGTTCTGGGAATGTCATTTTCGAGCCTGAGACCTGAAAAACAGGCTCAGGGCTAAACCAAGCGGCAAACTCTGGGGAAGAGCCGGGACGCCAATACGGAAGTGCCACAAACTGCAGTTCATATATTGGCCGATAGGCGATGACTGCAGAAAGGAGCAATTTCCATAGACCCCCATGTTAAAATGCCCAATTTCACAGCAGAAAAAAAACGTTTCTAGCCCTGGCTGCAATACATTTTATTATGTATATAGTTAGATTCCACCTTCATGATTATGAATCTGTGAGTGAATTGTTTTCTAGCATGACCCTTTTATTTATATTAGGTCTTAAAGGTTTTGCATAAATTAGGGCGTGGTCACATTGAGTGACAGCTCTGTCAAGTGACTGCTGCTGTTAGCTTTTTGTCTCTCTGCTAGCTGCTCCGTCTCCGTGAAGCTACAGGGACTGCCTGCTCAGTTCATCCAGGGAACACAACTTGACCCCGGCCGTGTTTGTTTGTTCTTCATGCTTATATATCGGACTATTGTGACTCACTCTGCGGTTAAAACAGACGGTGCATGAATGCCGTTTTGCGGTAAGTGAAATTCGAGTACTTATGTGTTTATGATTTTAATCAGCTACGTAATGAATGTTAAAGGGCCCATTTCATGGCCATTTCCACTGATCATAATTACATTGTTGAGGTATACTAAAATAGATTTATACTGTGCAATTTTCCAAACTCACATTGGTTTCGCATACAGCATCTCTGTCAAGCATGTGTATTCAGCAGTATTCACTCTCTCCACTAAACGACTCGTTGGAGCTCTTGCCCCCCCCCTCCCTGTGAGCCTAGTGTGCTCCGATTGGTCAGCTCGGCCACTCTGTTCTGATTAGTCAACCACCAGAGAGGCTGCGCCCATGTCTAAACGGCTGCTCTCAGCCGAACATCAGTCTTATCATGGCGTCGGTACAGCCGTATATTTTATACGCCAACTAACCGAACTGTAGCTACAACTGTTGTTATAGAAGAGTGTGACGGCCCCAGGGCCTTTGTCTTACGATGGGGTGGAGCTGAAGAGGCTAATCAGCGCGATCACGGACACCTGGCCGGAGCCGAGGTGCTAGCCAGCTGCCCGGAGTCAAACGGCAGCCCCTCTCTCCCTCCAAGCAGCTCAGCAATCCTCTCCCCTGACCACCTATCTCAGCATTTACCACAATAAATGTGCCGTGGTTTTGTAAACTCGTGTATGTCTCCTTGTCTTTCCGTTGTGGCCTACGAGCCGGTCATAACAAAGAGTAAGTTATTTTTACCCGTTATAAACTACTACTGTTTGATGAGAAATCAAATCATGGTTTGCTATACTGTATATGAATGATATGTTATAGGAGCAAATAATTCAGGGAAGAAAGGATAGGCCTACTAAGTATTTCCATTAAACTTTATTTTTAGAAATGTACAAAATGAACGTAAATATACATATATACACGGTATATCGTCAATTACTCCCCGTTGTCGGCATCTTGCTTATAGCAGCCGGGGCTTTTTGAGACGATGCCTCAGTGTGGTCGTCCAGTCATGTATTGTCCGGCAGGATCTGGCTGGACGAAATAAAATGCAAATCACAAAATATTAGAGAAACTTAGTTGTTTTAGATTCGTTAGTAGTAGTTGTGGTAGGAGTGTGGATATATCTAATGAACAGCTTGCCTGCTAATATGCTAACCTAGCTTTGTTTACCTTGGTAGCTAACACGATATGAACGTTAGCTTGGAGTAACGGAGTGTAATAAAACTACTATGAACAAAAGTTAGTGGTTCATATTAGGCTAACAATAACGTGTTTATAATTGCATTATTCTACGGGTAGTCTGCTACGTTCGGTCATACAATGTTTCCCGCTAGCATGTATAGCTAGCCTCGTTAGCTATACATGCATAGCTAGCCTCGTTAGCTATACATGTACTGTCACAATGTACGGTAAATCACCCGGAGTATACTGTATGAGTATTCCGTGTGTGTGACTGCAGACATTCTCCTGCCATGACAAACATGTAAGGCCATCTGCTGACATTGTAGTTGATATATTTAAACGCTAGCAACGTAGCATAACAAAAATGTTTTTCCGACCAAACTAAGGTCTAGCTCCGTCGGTAGATCGGTAGCATACACGCTACGCCAGCTATAATGTAATTACGTTTCGCGACTGACCGAACGGTAAATCACCAGGAGTATACGGTCTATGACTATTTCGTGTGTGAATGCAGACATTATCCAGCTATGAGGAACATGTATGTAAGGCGATCTGCTAATATTGGAGTTGATATATGGAAACGCTAGCAACTTAGTTAGCACAGTTAGCACTGGCTTAGCAGTCCGAAACATGTTTACACATTTAAACAGTCGTGGTAGCTACCTTGTTTGATAAATACACAAATAACAATGCAAACTTACAGGTTGTGTACCCGAATCTTCCCCTGCTCCAAACGGTCCAAACAAGCTGTGCATATCCGGCCTCAAACTGGGCAATGTTTTGGAAGCTTTTGTCTGTGAAATGCCGGTTCTTCGAACCTTCTTCGTCGTGGTTCTTCCGTCGGTAGGACGAACAGCTCAGATTTCTCCTCACATTTCAGGAAACAGGTCCTTGGCAGTGGCATGACTGGATCGATTGTGAACTGAACCAGAGCTTCCAACAGTAAATGTTAGGCTGGCAGAGGGTGCGGCCAGCGCCGCTGGGTGTGGCCATAGCTCTTCGGGATTGGTCCATTTCGTTCCGGGTACCGCATGACATCAGGCCGTACCCGGAACTAAATGGAAGACTCAAATGGGCAGTGACGGATCTCCAACGAGGCGTTTTGGGGAGGTGTTTTCTGTGTTAGAGTTTTACTCGCTACAGGGTGTACTTTGAGGGTTTTGACTCTGCACACCGTTTACATGCATAAAAACCTTCATAACACACAAGGGGACGGGTAATAACCGGAAAAGCATGACATGGGAGCTTTAAGGCTTGGGTTAGCGTGTAAGTGAGTGGTAGCTACATCGGTGCTAACAATGCTAATCGTAGCCTCCAAGTTAACTTAAAACCATAGACCGTATATATAAATAAGATGAAGCTGTTCCTTTAGCCCCCAGTAATGTTACATTAGTAAGTTAACAAGTAAATTATATATAGCTGATGTAATATATTATTTCATATTTAAAATAAGTCTTAATTTTTCTGTACTAATAAAACAATATGTTTTTTAAATGAACAAAAGCATGTTGTATAGATTGATTCTTAACAATATTAGTGTTCTAATCTTAATAGCTGTGATCATAACAGTTTATATTCTCCTTCTTCCCCTAAACCTGCCCAGATGATGTCCCACTGACCCCAGGTCAGCACCTCCAGGTCCAGCAGCACCGTGACCCCCCGCTCTGCTGAAATACACAATTAAACATTTTCTATTACCTATTTTTTGTATTAATAAAATTAAACTGAAGACAGTTTAATGACCTAGAGATATCCTATTATTCCACTGCTTATGTACACATGTTGGAAATAATGGTTAAAACCTCAGTAAATGAAATAAACAATGTGTTTAACAATTACAATTTAATATTGTATTTTCATCTTATCACAAAGTAGAGGTAAGAATATATCCATCCTCTCTGCAGCTTCATGTCTTCTATTATTATAACTTTCATCATTGAGACGGAGGAAATCAATCATGTTATTTAACATCATCAGCAGTAAAACAAATATCAGCAAAAGTGTGTTTATGCAGTTGTTTATTTGTATTATATGTGCAGCAAGTATATAGAAGCAGTTGTTTGGGGAATCAGACAGACTCAAGCTATAATCGTTACATATCTATTAAAAGAAAGGACACATACAAAATCTAATTCTGAAACTAAGACACAAGTCTGTAGGACGGCAGTAGAGGTCTGGGTGGAGGATGTTCCTGATCGCCGTTTTGCTTTCTTCAGCACCACAGGGTGTCCAGGTGGATGGCAGCTCTGTCCTGATGATCTGCTGTGCACTTTTCAGATTAGGGGTTCTTCTCCAGCAGATCCATTTCTCCAGAATTTTACTAATTACAGAGAAAAACAAGAGAAAAAGAAAAAAGTGAATTAATCATATTAAACACAGGGTTGCAGAAGTATTATTGCAAAAAGTAACTTCAGACAAACAATCCCTAAAGGATCATTTAAAATTATGTACTGTTCTGGTTTTTTAAAAACTAAAGAGATGAAATCACAGTCACACGTGCATCCCTTTGACAGCACGGCACAAACTAACATCAAACAAAAGGCTGCTGTCTATTTTTGATTGTCTTATTATTATGGGATTAGGATACATTAAATAAACTTTAACCTTATAAAAGATGATCAAATCTGGTGGAAATATTTAAAATAGGCTTTTCTTTTAGCCCTACCTCAAAGCAGCATGAGCTGAACACAAAGGTTGTAATGTTGTCCCAAAGTTTAATAAACAGTAAAACATTGCAACATGTCAGAGAAATAAATAAATAAAGCTAACAGCAGCTACACGTCAGGGTAGCCTTTTATAAATCCCACCGTACTGTAGGCTATACCGGTCTAAATGTTTTCACTTTGGTCTATTTATGTAATATAAAGTATAACTTATCTATAACAGAGCCAAGATCTCTGTATGACTTTAGTAAACTTCGGAATTGAATTAAAAATAAGTGTAAACAACAGTGCAGTACGTCCAGCTAGCTAGTTAGCGTCACATATTTATCCGTATTATTTAACGAAAATGTACGTTTTAATGCCCCTTGGGTTTGACGTGTGTGACGTTAGTTAATTTAAAGTAAGTTAAAACCCAATACTCACATTTATTAGTGATTCCTCCGCTTGCTGCTGCTTTTAAATCCACTCTGCTGGGGAGACCGGAAGCCATTTCATTTGAAAAAAACTCACTCTTCCCTGCGCGCATTGCACCCTGGGATATGGTAGGCCGCGGAGTGTACATCAGATGTATCCTTCAAATTGGGGAAAAGTAGGCTGCATTCGTGGGCCGCATTCGGAGGAGTCTCGTCTTTTTTTTAAATTGGGACAGCCTTCTTTCGGCGGAAGTGACGTATGCGGTCTACGAATGCACCCTTCGAAGGATGAAACCCCTGAATTGAGACACGGGTTGCGGTCGAATAGTCTAAAAATCAGCTCCTAAGTTCTAACCCTAGGTCTATTCCTTGACCTCTGAGTGAAACGTCACGGGGTTAAGGGATAGTGGATAGGAGAATTCAAAAGGATTTAGGAGAAGAGACTGCGGTACTTTAGAGAATCCGACTGCACTTTCACTATCCGACGTGTTTATGATGCGCCAGCGGAGGTCATAAATGTGCGCCTGCTGCTGTGGGGAAACTATGGAAACTAGTTTTCTATACAGCGGACTACAACATGGATGTTTAATAAGAACGAGGGACTACTGTAAACTCATCTAGAGACTCTGCACCGTGCTGTGATGATGTTGCTTTATGCTTTAAGAACGGGGACAACAGAGAAACATATTCTTCATGACCAAAGCTGGAATTGAAATAAAAAAGGAAAGTGAAACTTATGCTCGTCACCCTCTCCCTCCGGTCCACATTAATACAAATGATCCCAATACGTATGATTGTATGAAAAGATCTTAAAATCAATACAAATGTATTTATTATAAACGTTAGTCCTTAACATCTATCACTGTGTATATCACCATTCAAACATCTTTTAAAAGTTGAACAAACCCCACACAGCTCAGTAAAGACTGTGAAATGTTGACTTTATTTGATCATTTCAGTAAAAACTAACGTTCATATTTCTCTTTTTGATTATAATACTGATGAACGTTCAAAACAAAGCACTTTGGCAACTTACCACATACGTTTTAAAATGCTTAATAAGCACCGTAACTTTCATGATATCATTTCTCGTTCATAATCGGTTGTTTCCGTGAACGGCCGACTGTTGTGTGACGGCAAATGCCGCGGCCGCAAGGCATTGTGGGGCAGCACTTTCTCCTCTCCTTTCGGTTAGGGAGGTCCAGTGGTTCCTAAGCTAAAGGAGGTTATAAAGGAAGTTTGAAACCTCCTTTCCTATCATCTAGAGAATTCGAACGGCACTTATCATGGCTGCCACTGAGGGACTTCCGGGTCATTTCACTCCGTTAGGAAGGTTCCTAAGCTAAATGGACTATTCGACCGCAACCACGACCTGTCAGTCTATGGTAAGAACATGTTTTTATGAACCACACAGCTTCCGGTCTTCCACGACCAGACCGGAGAAAAAGACGTGTTGCAGGCACGAAACACATTACCAATAGAAATACATTGCTTTTAAAATCGTTCTGTGTGACACGAAAATAAGGGGATAATCGTGGTGGTGAACACGAATCAATAGATTAAATTACGTGACTATAACACGAAATGCCGTGAGACTGGGTTGGGGCCACATAATTTATGTACTGGTCACCAGGGGGCCGCAGATTCACTTGGAACACACACACACAAATTCCATGTATTGTATGTAATTATTAACAAATATACTAAGTCTGACATCTTCATTGACATTTTACAATCTTTCAGGGAACATCCTCTAATAAGCTCACTAAACAAATATCAGTTCACAGAAATGTTATTTAATTTGTACAAGTGGCATGTTTGTATTGAACAGGTTATTTAACAGTGGAATAAAACTATTTTAAACTATTGGAAAGCACGGAAAATGTGTGTGGATTGAGATTAACCATTAAGATGACATAAACATGAAGTCATAAAACACTACTATGAAGAACAAAGTCATCCCAAAATCCTATATACGGAGAACCGGGATGACTGGAAGCGACGATGGAGGGCTCGTCTGAGGACGACCTAGAGAGAGAGAGAGAGAGAGAGAGAGAGAGAGATGAACACTAACCCAGACATTAGTAGTCTAACTTGAACCTTAGACACTTGTAGCCTGTCTCTGCATTCCCCTTATTCCACAATAAGGGGAATGTCAACACAGACACCTTGTCTGTCCTCAGCACCGCTCCTCCTCCCTCCCGCTGAAATTATGAATGAAAAGCGTATAGTAATCATAGACATGGCCGTATCCACCATTGAGGTCACCGAGGTCCGGACCTCGGTAATATTTTTCGAGCTGTGTATACAAAACTTGTGAAATAATTGCACTAAACGGGGTTATTTGTAGTACTTCCATTTACTGACGATGGGGGCGCTGCATAACTACGTAGCCTCGATTAAAGCAAACAGAAGAAGACGACATGTATCAACAAACCACCGCAGCCCGGGGGCCGTTCTCATTTCATCAAATTCCCCTCCTCGACTCCCCTCCTCGACTCCTATCCTCGAGACATAGTCCCGCCCACAGGAGATGCGAGCGGAGGAGCCGAGGAGGGGAACCGAGGAGAGAGGAGGGGAAGCAGCAGGCGGTTAGAGAAATGAGAACTCCTCTCCTCTGAGCGGTCATTTTAAAGAGACGTCCATTAATGATGACAGGAGGCACAGCAGCCCTCTGTCTGATGGACAGATGTGTTCATGACCACTTATATATTTACTTTGAATTCATTGACAGTGCGGTATAATGAGACAATAACAGGCTATATATTTATATAAATATATACAATTTCAGAATCAAACAGAGCACTCTCATAATAACGTAACACTATCAGAGACTGGATATATCCCCCCCTCCCCCTCTCCCCTCTCTGGTCGCTACAATGAGGAAAATAAATTACGGGCCAAAAGTTTTATTTACAAGTAAGCAGAGGACACCAAACCAACTGAGACCTGTCTGTCCGCTGCATCTACGCACACACTGTACCATACATGCCAACCTTTCCAAATCCAAAAGAGGTAGGTTTGCGCGCGGCAAATGTGCACGCCCAAATGTGGTAATCAGAAGAAATGGAACCCCAGTAATTACATGTATAAACCATGTATTTAACATATATTGCATCATTTTATGCATTTTTCAGAAAAAGTGGTAGTTTGGTAAACAGTGACATCAACGACATGTTTGGTCTGTAAAATGCCCGAAAAGTAAAAGAATGGGAGATAAATATCCCAAAGTCTCCACATTTTATTATATTTTTAATGTGTTTCTGGTCCTCTTTCAGTTGCATTGTTGGAGAAGCCTGTGACATAAGATTTTCAAAGACATAATTACTCTGTAGCTATGTTATGTTAGACAATAAAGAACCTTGAACCTTGACAGTGTCGATCAGTATGGAGCTAATTTCCTGCCATAACTCCACAAACAAACTAAACATGTTTTACTAATGCCTCATGATTCACTAACAAACACAATGTGGTTTGCAAATACAAAACACCATCTACAAACTAATGCATTTAGTTTTGCAAAGAAAAAACGTATCTATCAAATAAACACATACCATTTTTCTAATAAATCATGTTTCAGAGACAAATTCAGCATAGGTTTTACAAGTACACACATTTTTTTTACAACTACAACACTTCTTTTTACAAGTACAAATCTTGTTTTTACAACTACAACACTTTTTTTTACAGGTACAAAACTTTTTCTTCTCACGGCGGAATATTACTGCCAAAAGTCACGTGACTCACTCACGTGACTTTTGGCAGTAATATTCCGCCGTGGTTGTGCTTGTCACTACCAAGCCCCCAGGAAGTGCGCCGGACTCTGATGAAAATATTCGTGCTGGCCAAACGGCGGTACTACACTTCCTTTTGGTTGCCAGGCCCGGAAACACTTTTTCCCATTGACTTACATGGGGAAAGAGTGGTCTGTAAATCGTTGGATAATTTTTTTTAAACTAAATAAACTACCCAGTATGAACACTTGTATAGCCCTTATTAAAAACATTCGTTCCTCAAGTTGTAAAATGTGCTAATAACGTTATTCTGAGAGTTATTTCCCTCTGCATTATGAACGCGCATCTAACCCACGGGACCGCGCCGCCCGGCACGTTCATGTTACGTGTTCAGCACTACATGCGTTTATCTTTACCCATGGATGCACAATAAGAACGGACCCATATCGCCTTACTGCCAGCCCACGGAGCTGTAATAATGGATATATTGCACATGTTTGCTGTAATTCATCATTTATAACATATTATACTACATGGGCTGTATGATTAAATCTTGTACCGTAAATGTTGTATTAAATAAAGTTAATATTACCGACGTAGATTAACGTCCCTGTAGCTTCTTATTGCACTAAGAAGCTTATTGCACTGTGTGTATATATATATATATATATATATATATATATATATATACAGTGCAATAATTCTTTCATGCTAAATGAAGCTCTGTTGCTTGGATATCACTAGATCCTGTTACAGCGTAATATAAAAGTACATAACGATTGATGTGTAAATTAGCATAATTACTAGCTAACCGCTAGCTGCTAACTGCCGCCTCGTTAATATCAAATCTATCATAACAAACATTACCATGCTGTCATGAACGTGCGGTGCTGTTACGTGTACGCAAATTGACGTGCTTGATGTGAACGAGCATTTTGGGGGGCATGGTTAAAGTTGCGCATGCGCTATGAGCGCACATACGGGTACTTCTCAGGCATGCCGGGTAATCTGTGACGTTTCGCTCTCTCAAAAGTTGGGCCATTTTATCATCATGCGCGAATGAGCAACTCTCATAGGAATGAATGAGGCCCCGCCTCCCACGCTGTATCCAGTTCTTATTATACATCCATGGTCACTACCCGATCCGTTCACCTGCCCGATCGCTACTGCGCATGTGCGAGATGGTCCGCCATATTGGACAACTCCGTACGGCAACCCAACTAGGACACTTGACACAGTGGCTTTTGGCAAAGCACACAAAAAAAACTCAAAAAACCGAGAGAGATGAGTTATTGTTATTACAACGTGACTTCACTATTATTTAACAACTATTTCTATTGGGTTCTTTTATTTGGGGTTAAGTACATTGTCAGAATAAGTGAGAAATGGATTTAACTTCTGTTAGACAGCTATCATACTGAATAAATATTTATGCAAAAACGTATGGCATTAATAATGTATATCTAATTACATTTAAAAATGTATGGCATTAATAATGTATATCTAATTACATTAACTGTGAATGTCTTTCATTTTATTTAAAATGAACAATTACATACAACATTTTCCATAAAAAAGTTGATTCAAGAACAAATCTCTGTTATTAGATCAGTACTTTTCTTATATGACTATTATTGCTAAATTTGAAAGGTCTTTACCAGCTTTGGAATTATATATATATATATATATAGCACCTTCTGCCATCCCATCTCTACTGACAATCATTAACACTTAGATTTTATGATATCGTAAGCATCGTCAGTGATTGACTTGAACACTGAGAATGTATTTATTAACTTCAGACATTTTCATATACAAATGTGATCATACACCAACACACTTTTTAGAGATACACATTTTTCACACACAACGCACAACCATTTACTAAATTAAACCATATCCCATCATAATACGAGCAAATAAAAAGGCACAACAATAAATATATTATGTGTGTGTGGGGGGGGGGGGGGGGGGGGGGGTTGTTAAGATCCAGGTCCAATGGGGGCAGAGGGGAGAGGTGGGTTCAGCATCCTACAGGAAATGTAATTTGCATGTAATATTATTTATTAATATGGAATAATTTAACTGGAGTTTGTTATCCTTTAATTTTGCTTGATTAATTATATTGCAGGTTGTGGGTAACAGCCAGTCCATGGTAGCAGCACGGGAACAGCTTATTCCTCTGAACTTGTGTGCTTTCCGTTCAAAAACTGCAGGAACCCTAAACACAGACACAACCCCCTTCCCTTTGTGGTCTATCACAATGCACAATCTCAACTATTGTAAACACGATAATAAGTAGAGCAATCCTTCCTCAAAGTAAATCTTGTCTTCCAGTATTTTTCACGAGTCCAGTATAGTATTTAACTAGACCAAGGTAGCAAGAACTAGTTTATCTTTGTTTTATATATAATTCCAAAGCTGGTAAAGACCTTTCAAATTTAGCAATAATAGTCATATAAGAAAAGTACTGATCTAATAACAGAGATTTGTTCTTGAATCAACTTTTTTATGGAAAATGTTGTATGTAATTGTTCATTTTAAATAAAATGAAAGACATTCACAGTTAATGTAATTAGATATACATTATTAATGCCATACATTTTTAAATGTAATTAGATATACATTATTATGCCATACGTTTTTGCATAAATATTTATTCAGTATGATAGCTGTCTAACAGAAGTTAAATCCATTTCTCACTTATTCTGACAATGTACTTAACCCCAAATAAAAGAACCCAATAGAAATAGTTGTTAAATAATAGTGAAGTCACGTTGTAATAACAATAACTCATCTCTCTCGGTTTTTTGAGTTTTTTTTTGTGTGCTTTGCCAAAAGCCACTGTGTCAAGTGTCCTAGTTGGGTTGCCGTACGGAGTTGTCCAATATGGCGGACCATCTCGCACATGCGCAGTACCGATCGGGCAGGTGAACGGATGGTTAGTGCTAGATCGTATACCTCCTGGGTTTTATGCGGCGGAAGTGACGTAATAGTGGTCGTGGATGAGACGGCAACTTTTGTTGCGCTCGCGAGCCTCAAACAGACAAGTCTGTCAAGGATGCCAACGCGCAACAAACAGGATGCTTTCACATAAAATCTTTCAAACACTTAAGGATTTCGAGGAAGCGTTAGCAGACGTTGAAGAAACAACGATCACAAAGTATATTGTGTACAAAAAGGAACAGGTTTTCGGGGAAAATAGTAAGTTTGTAAAGTTAGATCGGAAATTGAAGAAACAACGATGACCAAGTAGCCTACATTGTGTCAGTAATCAAATATTAAGTAGGCCTAAGTATATAAGTATAATAATATATAAGTATAAGTATATAAGTATAAGTATTACATATATAAGACGGGGCACAGAACGGCTCGGTTCGAGCCGTGAATTTATTCATCTTTTAAACGGCATCATTTAAGTTGCGCTGACAGAGGTCCACAGTTTCCCCGCAGCGAGGCTCCCCCGCCCTCCTCTTGACAGTTCACGAGCGTTCACACCACTAAAATGTTTATTTTGGTGTTCTGTGTTTTAATGCCTACAACAACTGAATTATAGGTTGGTAGTTTCAGCTTTCTACATAACTGATAAAAGCGAAAAATACGTGAAACTTTACTGTACATTCAGCAACAGGTTGAATTATCAGGCGTAAAGTTACTTAAGACATTTCAAATTCCGAGTGTCTTTCCAAATCTAAACTGACCAGTGTTAATACATCTTTTATGGATAAAATGTGTATTTTTGTCACAAATGTTTCAATACAGACGTGCAGCCTTCACCAGGGGAAAAGATATACTGGCAGTTGAAATGTGTACCATATGAAATATGTATTTTTGTCACAAATGTTTCAATACAGACGTGCAACCTTCACCAGGGAAAAAGATATACTGGCAGTTGAAATGTGTACCATATGATGGGGTGCCATTCCAACTCGTGGGCACCAAGATATATGGATGCCACCAGGGAAAGGACAGGTGTACTCGGCAAAAGGAGAAGTACCATGCACAAAAAGAGAAACAAGCGGTATATTTATGAATTTACATGCATTAACAACTTAAAATAATTGGTAAAGGAAAATTAAACAACTATTCGTAATATGACATGCATTATGTGGCATTCTATGACACATAACACTGTGACACATAACAACATAGGAATCAGCATTATGTAAATACATAAGTCGTTTAAACTTTAGAGGAATAGGAAACGAAATTCAATGGCCTCTTCTGAGACAAAATAAAGGGGGATATCCTTCCTTTGTTCACCTACAGAACCCAACCAGCTCACGGTCATGACCTGGCACCAAATTCTTCCTATACTGGTTACTTATTTTAACAGGGGATGGTATATGTGCAAAATAAATAGACACAAACAGTACAGATGCAGGGGTAATGACATAATGTCCCACTATAGTTATATTAGCAGGACCTACAAATATTTTAAAGAAGACAAAAGAAAGAACCATAGCAAAAATTATGTTCTCCACGTTATGGAGAGGAGACCATGAAAATGTATACATATATTAATATTGTATTTCTATACACCTTTTTTCTCTTAGCTTGAAGACCATGTCTTCAATGCAAGACGCCATCTCGTACAAAATACGAAGAAGATGGATTGCCCTGCCCAGATAACTGTCAGTCAGGTCATGAAATGTCCTGGTTTCAAGGTACAGCACAAGCACAGCACAAGTGCGTTCAATGCTATAATTGCTCTCGTGTCATGATCCCAATTGCCATGTCATTTTTATATTCCCCAGATTGCAGAGAACAGTAAAGCAAAGAGGAGGGAGCTCTCAGCAGCACTAAAGGCTGTAGTTGCAGCTGATCCTTCAACAGTTGAAGTAGTCATGGAATACCACACATGCTTCACCCCAGAAAGTGACCATCAAAACCATCCAACTGTTGGAGAGGTAACCATGCAAAATCTATTCCTTTAGCTGCTGTAAGAAACATGATGCGAGGTACAATTTGTGCTGTACAAAGAGGACTTTCTTTAGACAGCTTTAAACATCTATAATTACCCTGTTCAACGTCATGTACAGGTAGCTGAACTGCGTGAACCGATGGATTCCAGAGTTGAACAACAAATAGTGAAGCTCACCTTGGCTGGTGCCAGAAAGCTTAGTGAGATTAGACGTCAACTGTTCAATTTTGTAAATGACGAGCTATTCCGGGGGGAGCAGCCACCTCCACAAACACGTCGGAGGTTTTACCCCACAGACAAGGATATCAGGAATATCTTATCAAGAACGAAGGAGGGAATACGTGAATCCAAAAATGACCAGGTCAATCTGCAGGTAATACACTGAGAGTAGAATAGTATTAATATTATTCAAGCCATGCAAGTTTGTGTGGGTGGTTAATGCACAACTTACAGAGTTTGTGACTTCACCAAGCATGGTCAGTTTTTTTTTTTTTTACATGATACATTGTCCTCTGAATGCAGGTGTAAGTAAGCAAAGCAAAGTAGCAGTATTTGGTTCATATGCAGGGTATGACCATTTTTCAAAATGCAACTAAAACTTCAAAACTGTTTTTTGCCCTGATATGACAACAAATGTTCCTAATGTTTGGGCCATGAGGCTACATGATGATAATGTCCAGTTACACTTTCATTCACAGCTTCTGACGCCCAGATGGTTAGTTGATGACTGCAAAATCAAGTACAGGCCAAGCCAGCTACAGGAGGACGGAACTGTCACAAAGCTGCTGTTTTGTTACCAGACAGCCTGGCAGCGAAGGCTTCTCCACCTGTATGGACAACAGATGTGCCTGCTTGATGCTACTTACCGGACGTGTCGTTATTCTGTTCCCCTCTTCTTCCTATGTGTACGTACAAATGTGTGCTATGCAGTGGTTGGCCTCTTTGTGACCCAGAGTGAGACAACAGCAGATGTCAAAGAAGCCCTCCAGGTGTTTAAGGAGTGGAACCCTGACTGGAGCCCTAGCCACTTCATGGTTGATTTCTCAGAGGTAGAGATCGGTGCCCTGGAGGAAGAGTTTCAAGGTGAAATTGCAGTAACTGTAGAAATCTGTTAATTCACATAATATGAAACGTTAATTAAAAAAAAGGATACATTTTACATAGTATTCCACCAACTTCCAAAATATAACCATTTACATGCAAATGTATGCAACAATCTACTTCAAAATAAAGTCATCACCTCCACTGACAGACAGATGTATAAAAAGCAGGCCTATATTTTGTCGCGTATACTATGTAATAGCAACGCGACAAAATAAAATGACAACATGGTGCAGGTAATATATCTCTTATATTTTATCCAGGTTCCAAGGTGCTTCTCTGCGACTTCCATAGGGAGAAAGCTTGGGTTGAATGGTGCAGGAAGAAAGATCATGGAGTGAGCCACGCACAAGACAGTCTCCTACCGCTTCTGAGAAGCATTGCAGCTGCTTCAACTCCAGAGGAGTTCAGCACACGCCTTTGCAACCTGCAGGAGGCCAAAGTCTGGAAGGACAATGAAAAAGTGAGGGCGTGGTTTTCAAATAAGTGGCTCCCAGAGGCTAAGGTGTGTATCAAGTTCAAATATTATATTTACTTTTATATTATATTTATTATATCATTTGTTGAATTTGAAGAGTCTTCCTTTTAATTTTTTTTGTCTTTTTTTGTCTTGTGTAGAGATGGGTGCACGTGTTTCGGGATGAAGATCTCAAGGTGGCCATCTACACCAACAATGGGGTGGAAAGACAAAATGAAACCCTAAAGCATTCTCATCTTGAAGGTTATAAGAACTGCAGCCTCAGTGAAATGCTCACTGTGTTGGTAACTGACTTCCTACCAAGGACATATCGGAAGTGAGCTAAAAAAGAATTACTATGATTATACATATATATATTTATATATACATACATACATACATACATACACAAACACACACACATTTTTATATATATATAAATGTAATGTTCGATAGCTTTGTTTCCAACATATTTGTTTGATGTTGTTCATTGTTGCATATGTTTCTGAGACAATTGTATTATCAAATACCATATCTATATGTCAGAGAAAGCAAACTGTCACAGAGAGACTTCTAAGATATTGTTCTCATCTCTTATTGAAGGTACATTGAACTCAATGTCAAGTACTCCTCATTCTACAGAAGGTACAATGAGAACATGCCAAAGTTCTTAAAAGACAGACCAAGAAGTGTAGCAGACCATGTGATGTCAAGGCTTACAGAAGCCCAGTTTTATGAGGCGAATGACGTTGTTGCAAAGGGCAATGGCATGTTCCATGTCAAAAGCCAAAGTCATCCTTGCACACAGCACCACATCAACTTTGGTGAAAGTATCATCATGCCATCGTGCACCTGCAAAGACTGGGCAAAGCACAAGTTGCCCTGCAAGCACTTCTGTGCTGTTTTTAATCATGTGCATGAATGGGGTTGGGAGAAACTGGCATCTAATTACAGGGATAACCCCCTCTTCTCCCTGGATAATGCATGTCTGGGACAGACTTCTTGTGAGAGGGATGACAGCGGCAGATCAGACATCACAGATCATACATACACACCGGTATCAGTGGAAATGCAGTCACCATGTAACGCTTTGCCCGAAAGGAAAAGACCAAGAAAGGTTAAACAAAGAAGGGAATGTGCCAGTCTTTTGCGTGAGATTACTGACTTAACATACCATCTGCAAGATGAAGATTACCTTAAAACGTTAACTGACCAAATGACCGAGATCTTGGAAGATGTGAAGCTACACACTCCACATGATCAGAGCCTTCCTCTGACGTTCACACCTAAGAAAAGGAAGAAGGAGATGGCCAACCTACCTGTGAAAACCGTACCACAAAAGCACCCATTCACAAAAAGGGTAGGCTGCTTTGCGGAAGCTATGAGGTTGAACTTCCGGGTCAGCATGAATGTGGAGGGAGTAGAGAAGGGTCCTGATGTCTCAACAAAAAAAATAATCCCTATTAAATTATCCATACATATTTTTATTCTATTTAATTACAACTTGTATTGCAACATTTTTACTTTAACTCTGTAAGGTTAGTCTTTTTATTTATCTTGTATTGCACATTTGTATTCTTACTTCCTATGTTAATGTACATCTTTAAATTGTATTTTATTATATCTTTGTTGTATTGCCCTCTTTTACTTTCACTTCTTATTTCAACATAAATATTGTTATTTAAAATCATATTTAACATTTCTGCTTTCATTTCTTGTTTGTTTTATATGTTTATATACATATGGTTATTTTATTTTGCATTGCCAATTTTTGATTTTACTTCCTATAGTTACATTAATCTTTTTATTATATTTTTCTTATCTTGAAATTCACACTTTTACTTGTGTATATATATACATTTAGCTATTTATTAAGTATTTATCTTGTATTGCACATTTGTATTCTTACTTCCTATGTTAATGTACATCTTTTAATTGTATTTTATTATATCTTTGTTGTATTGCCCTCTTTTACTTTCACTTCTTATTTCAACATAAATATTGTTATTTAAAATCATATTTAACATTTCTGCTTTCATTTCTTGTTTGTTTTATATCTTTATATACATATGGTTATTTTATTTTGCATTGCCAATTTTTGATTTTATTTCCTATAATTACATTAATCTTTTTATTATATTTTTCTTATCTTGAAATTCACTTTTACTTCTTGTGTATATATATATATATATATATATATATACATTTAGCTATTTATTAAGTATGTTATTTTGTTTGTTCTAAAATTGAGCAACTGTCACAAAACAACATTATCCTCCACAGGATAATGAAATGATTGTGATTTAACTTCCATGATGAAATACTGGTCAGATATCCACCAGATCTTTTAGTGATTTTTTGTCTCTCTTGGAGAAATTAAATCGCAACATCCAAAAAAAACCTTCAAAACACAAATACACAACCGAAAATAATACATTTAATACTATAATATAAAGAGATGGACGAATTAATTTCAATAAACATGTGAAAACTAAATCATACAGGTTTTAAGGGGTTTATTTGTGTGAAGACGGCAGCAGCCAGCGTCGTCTCTTGTCCTCGGTGGCAGATTACGTCACTTCCGCCTAAAACCCAGGAGGTATACGATCTAGCACTAACCGTGAACGGATCGGGTAGTGACAGTGCTCATACACACCCAAGCCCCCAGGAAGTGCGCCGGACTCTGATGAAAATATTCGTGCTGGCCAAACGGCGGTACTACACTTCCTTTTGGTTGCCAGGCCCGGAAACACTTTTTCCCATTGACTTACATGGGGAAAGAGTGGTCTGTAAATCGTTGGATAATTTTTTTTAAACTAAATAAACTACCCAGTATGAACACTTGTATAGCCCTTATTAAAAACATTCGTTCCTCAAGTTGTAAAATGTGCTAATAACGTTATTCTGAGAGTTATTTCCCTCTGCATTATGAACGCGCATCTAACCCACGGGACCGCGCCGCCCGGCACGTTCATGTTACGTGTTCAGCACTACATGCGTTTATCTTTACCCATGGATGCACAATAAGAACGGACCCATATCGCCTTACTGCCAGCCCACAGAGCTGTAATAATGGATATATTGCACATGTTTGGTGTAATTCATCATTTGTAAAATATTATACTACATGGGCTGTATGATTAAATCTTGTACCGTAAATGTTGTATTAAATAAAGTTAATATTACCGACGTAGATTAACGTCCCTGTAGCTTCTTATTGCACTAAGAAGCTTATTGCACTGTGTATATATATATATACACAGCAATAATTCTTTCCTGCTAAATGAAGCTCTGTTGCTTGGATATCACTAGATCCTGTTACAGCGTAATATAAAAGTACATAACGATTGATGTGTAAATTAGCATAATTACTAGCTAACCGCTAGCTGCTAACTGCCGCCTCGTTAATATCAAATCTATCATAACAAACATTACCATGCTGTCATGAACGTGCGGTGCTGTTACGTGTACGCAAATTGACGTGCTTGATGTGAACGAGCATTTTGGGGGGCATGGTTAAAGTTGCGCATGCGCTATGAGCGCACATACGGGTACTTCTCAGGCATGCCGGGTAATCTGTGACGTTTCGCTCTCTCAAAAGTTGGGCCATTTTATCATCATGCGCGAATGAGCAACTCTCATAGGAATTAATGAGGCCCCGCCTCCCACGCTGTATCCAGTTCTTATTATACATCCATGATACACACTCACACATGCTCACTCACACATGCTCCACAGTCCACGGCAGCAGGGGGCACTACTGAGTCCATTGGGAAGGCGGGAGGTTGAGCAGAGCATGGAACAGCCCTTGCCAGCCTGATGACAGCGGTGTTTCTAGCGAT
The DNA here is from genome assembly GCF_902827165.1 of Trematomus bernacchii. NCBI lineage: Eukaryota > Metazoa > Chordata > Actinopteri > Perciformes > Nototheniidae > Trematomus > Trematomus bernacchii. The sequence continues at coordinate 5,071,991 of NW_022987708.1, forward strand.
CCAGCGATCTGAATTTAGCGATCACAACGAAAACAGCCAAGACACATATTGAGCCCAGAAAATGAATGTTCTTAGGGCTGTAAATATAATAAGCCTTTGTCTAAAATGGACAACATTGTAACTAAGGAGATTTAAACTATACAGCGATTCTGCACTCGGTCAATCAGCTGCTCTTCATTTTCTTTCCTGCTATATTCAATGAGTGATACAAATATTTTTTACCATACGTTCTAAATAAAACTGATACTGTTGGACTCGGTACTAGTTGACTGCTACCAGAAATAAAAGGAAGTACTTTTACTGTGTACTTTGTGAGTAATCCTCTGTCAGAGTCCCCTCCATAGTACATAATGCATGTTTTTCTGCTATTTTGAATAAGCGTTAAAACACCTTTCTTATGAGACTGATATTGTTTGACAGAGTAGCCTACTTTAAGAGGATGGTTGACATGATATCAGCAATACTTCCAGTCAGTACTCCAGCAGCAGCATTTTTACCCCTTGGAAAGTCTTTAGAGTCTGGCCTGGATAGCTGGTCACAAATATCCTTCAGCAAAGTGACACACCCTAGTGACTCTTGTTGGCCTCTTATGGGGCTGCTGTCTTTTAAATATGATTATTTCTCTGCTCCTAGTTCATTCCTCTCAAATTCTTCCATCAGTCCCAGTCATTGCATGTCTGTCAATAGAGCTTGGAAAAATGTGTCCAATTCAACAAAATGTTTTTGTGAAGGTCAGAGCTAAATTATAGATTGTTTGATTGTGTAATTACAAGGTGTGAGAAAATAAATCCACATCCTCCTATTAAACTTATTTTATTTACTTTTCCATGTTGTACATATACTTACTTGTATTACATGTTGAACCACATGCTGGATATCTTCCCCAGCCTCAAGGAAATACAATAAAATGAATGGATTCATAATTTAAAATGTTTATAAAAATGTATAAATTAATAATGTTGAAAAATAAGTTTACTTTTGAAATGATTTCTCACAAAAACCTTTCTAAATTATAGTAAATTATTAAAAAAGGTTTCGTCAATATACGTTTTTCTGCCTAAAATAGTTAAAATTGAACGTAAACTATATCAAACACCACATCCATGGCAATTATCCCATTTTTGTTAAGTTAATAACAATATTGATATTATATATATATATATATATATATATATATATATATATATATATATATATATATATATATATATATATATATATATATTTATATATAATATATATAGCATATAATTGATGCAGTCTTTCTGAAAATTTTTTAAATACTGCAAATGAAGAATATTTGTAATGTTTTACACAGATAGTGCCTTAACTTGAATTTGAAAACACGTGGCAACTTTATTAATACAGCAGTTGAAAAGATTTGTGGAAGGATAAATTCTTCATGGGCTTCAATGGCTCTCTAGATAAAGGGTGTTTTATGGTTGCTTGTATTATCCTCAGATAGTGGTTTGTTTAAATAACGAGTGATATTTTAATAAATATTGAAAAAAATGGCTCCAAAAAAGGCATATATATGTATATATATATATATAACCTGGCCGGCTTAACCCGTCTGTATTTCTTCAAGCACCACAAGATTCATAGTTTATAAAGTACAATTCTGGGCCATTGATTGTGTTATTTCTCCAAACACATACAGTAAACATGCCTGTTATGAAGCCTTAAAATGGTGCAGGAAAAGGACTTTACATTTGGTTATACTTAAAGACAGGACTATTCAGTTAAGAGAAGAGAAAAAAGGAAAGAAAATGGTTATAATGGGTGATGTAACATTAATGACAGACATAATATGAGGTCCTTGGCACTCAGACTTTAGAGGGGTCATTTTGTGATCATGGGGCATCACCCTTACAGCATCAGGACAATATCATATGGAGTCAGATACTGGAAGTGTGCTGGAGGCGTTAACTGGGACTGATGGAAGGATGAGGCTGATGAGACTGAAGAATCTGCGAGGAACGAACTAGCGGCAGAGGAATAATTATATATTAAAAGACAGCAGCATCATAAGAGGGCAACCATGTGACAGAGTGTGTTACTTTGCTGAAGGATATTTGTGACCAGCTATCCATTCCAGGCCAGACTCTAAAGACTTTCCAAGGTGTGAAAATGCTGCTGCCGGAGTACTGACTGGAAGTATTGCTGATATCATGTCTACCAACCTCTTAAAATACTCTGTCCAACAATATCAGTCTCAGGAAGAAATGTTTTTTAACGCTTATCAAAAGAAAAACATGCATTCTTGTACTCAGGAGGGGACATTGACAGAGGATTACTGGAAAAGTACACAATAAGTACTTCATAGTACTTGTGGGGGTAGTTTCAGTAGTACTGAGTCCAACAGGATCAATCTCACGAAGAACTAATGGCAACAAAAAAGAATTCCCTCATCAAACTTAGCAGAAGTGGCTTGATTTTGTTCTCAGCAGGTGACTTTGACAGAGTATTTCTCAAAAAATACACAGTAAAAGTACTTCAATGTATTGTTAGTAGTAGGCTTACTAATACAAAGTCAAACCGTATCAATTTCATTAAGAACTAATGGTTGTTAAGGAATAATTCTTCTAGATATCTAACCTTTTGCTCTGTGACGTTTTATGATCTACTCTGACGTCTGTTATCTCCTTTAAGGAAAGGCATTGGTGCCATATGTGTTGTTGTCATCAGTTTGTGACCGGTCAACTTGTCTGGCACGAAGGGTAATTGTTGTGAGAACGCTGAGGCACTTCTTTATCGGTGTTTGTGGACTCTAAGATGTGAAATCCTTGAGGCCATGAGTGTCGGACGCAGGTGGCTCAGTGTTCCCAGCTGTTTAGTCTACTCCTTCAGAGATGTTGATTTCTCTCTGTGAACCAGTTAAAAGGTCTAGCATAGAGAGGCTCTTCAGAATTGACGTGGCAACTCTACCGTGTAGTCAGAACCTCTGACTCTTTGATTTGTGATGTGAATCCTCCGGCCGAATACTCTGAATAAACCCATCAGTGTTTGACATCAAAGCTCCAACTCTCACCGTGTCTCCTTCCTGAGTCGGTGACTCCATGCATTGCTACACAGAAGTTTCCTCCACAATGGTAACATTTTATTTTTATCATTCATCAAAGATAGCAAAAAACATGCATTATGTACTATGGAGGGGACTCTGACAGAGGATTACTCACAAAGTACACAGTAAAGTACTTCCTTTTATTTCTGGTAGCAGTCAACTAGTACCGAGTCCAACAGTATCAGTTTTATTCAGAACGTATGGTAAAAAATATTTGTATCACTCATTGAATATAGCAGGAAAGAAAATGAAGAGCAGCTGATTGACCGAGTGCAGAATCGCTGTATAGTTTAAATCTCCTTAGTTACAATGTTGTCCATTTTAGACAAAGGCTTATTATATTTACAGCCCTAAGAACATTCATTTTCTGGGCTCAATATGTGTCTTGGCTGTTTTCGTTGTGATCGCTAAATTCAGATCGCTGGATCGCTAGAAACACCGCTGTCATCAGGCTGGCAAGGGCTGTTCCATGCTCTGCTCAACCTCCCGCCTTCCCAATGGACTCAGTAGTGCCCCCTGCTGCCGTGGAGCATGTGTGAGTGAGCATGTGTGAGTGTGTATGAGCACAACCACGGCGGAATAGAGTGGCGAAGTCCCTCCCCTTCCGGTGGACCTCCATGGGACCTTATTTCGGAAAAATTATGTATTGAAGTCAATGGAGAGAGAAAGATTATCTTTCGATCCCGTTTGAATTGTGCCACGAATTACACATATGATGTTTGTCAATTTAAAAGATAATTTTGCAAGTAAAAAAAAAAAAAAAGTGTCGTAAAACTGTGAAGTAACACATTTGTTTGTGTGAAACGCTCAATGAACTACATCGCTGGTCTCACAGAACAACACACGTCACCAAGATGGCCGTCACTACTGTCTTGTCAACAAAACGATTGACTACCCTCACTATCACCACAATGAAACACGTCCTGAAGAAAGTCATGCAAAGCTGCCTGCCTGCCTTCCTTTGATTCTCTCTGAACTGCCTGGTCTTTTTAATGTTTAATGTCAACCATTTGTGCAGATAGCATGAAGTAGAGAAGATCACTAGCGTTAGCGTTAGCATTTCTCCCCCGGGCTTACATTGTGTATTATAGAATGATCACACCGGTGTGACAGTACTCTTCAAAGGGTTCACGAAATATGACTACTACCCTTACTGTTTAACATTTTGGGTTACTTAATGTTACTTCATGTTAAGGCTAATACAAATGACAAGGCTGTAATGCTAACTAACGTGCTAGCTACTAGCTAGCTTGATCCAGACACTCCTGGTCCTTTCATCAGACGGGAAGCGAAAGAACGAGCAAGACCCATTGCTGGTATGAACAACCTGGTACTAAGCACACAGGCATCTTGTTAAAGTTATCTTATCTTAGCCAGCGCCATATAGATAGATTCCATCTATATGGCGCTGATCTTAGCTATCTCTTACACCGTTGGTGTGAATGGGGTGGAGGAAAACAATTGTGACATCACTTACGCGACTCTGGGATTTGTAGTCTTTCTAGTTGCGTATTTTTCATAGTCTTATATTTCAACAGTTTTACGACAAACTGTGACTTTTTTGACATGGAAATGATTTTTTAAGATTGACAAACATCATATGTGTAATTCATGGCACAATTCAAACGGGATCGAAAGATAAGTTTTCTCTCTCCATTGACTTCAATACATTATTTTTCCGAAATAAGGTCCCATGGGGAGTAGATGGGCGTGACTTCGCCACTCTATATTACTGCCAAAAGTCACGTGAGTGAGTCACGTGACTTTTGGCAGTAATATTCCGCCGTGAGAAGAAAAAGTTTTGTACTTGTAAAAAAAAGTGTTATAGTTGTAAAAACAAGTTTTGTACTTGTAAAAATAAGTGTTGTAGTTGTAAAAAAAATGTGTGTACTTGTAAAACCTATGCTGAATTTGTCTCTGAAACATGATTTATTAGAAAAATGGTATGTGTTTATTTGATAGATACGTTTTTTCTTTGCAAAACTAAATGCATTAGTTTGTAGATGGTGTTTTGTATTTGCAAACCACATTGTGTTTGTTAGTGAATCATGTGGCATTTGTAAAACCTGTTTAGTTTGTTTGTGGAGTTATGGCAGGAAATTAGCTCCATATTTGGCATGCTTTTATTTTGAAGGCGAGTTCACGCTGTTGACAGGAAGTTGTTGTTGCTATGGAAACAAGAAAAGTTTCACAGCGGGCGGAACTTGTCATGAAGTCCGCGATAATAAAACCCACCCATTTAGAGGGAAGATATGATTGGTCAATTGTACTGTCATTTGACATTACTCTCTCGTTCAGGGCCCTCTGTGAATCGCAGAGAGGGCCAGACGAGCTTCTTTCATGTAACCCTTCACATTCAACAGAGTTTATTTGGAAATGTTATTTTAAATACAATTAAATCAAGTTTTTTTTCGGTAAAACTAATGAAAAATATAACAAAAATAATATAAAAAAAATATATATTTAAATTTTTTTTTTTTTTTTTAAATGTTTTTAAATATTATTTTTTTAGAATATCTTAGGCCCTCACAGAGGGCCTAGAGGGCCCTGACGGATCGCCACTGCCTATGAGAGTTGCTCATTCGCGCATGATGATAAAATGGCCCAACTTTTGAGAGAGCGAAACGTCACAGATTACCCGGCATGCCTGAGAAGTACCCGTATGTGCGCTCATAGCGCATGCGCAACTTTAACCATGCCCCCCAAAATGCTTGTTCACATCAAGCACGTCAATTTGCGTACATGTAACAGCACCGCACGTTCATGACAGCATAGTAATGGATGTTATTATGATAGATTTGATATTAACGAGGCGGCAGTTAGCAGCTAGCGGTTAGCTAGTAATTATGCTAATTTACACATCAATCGTTATGTACATTTATATTACGCTGTAACAGGATCTAGTGATATCCAAGCAACAGAGCTTCATTTAGCATGAAAGAATTATTGCACTGTATATATATATATATATACATACATATATATATATATACATATATATACATATACATATATATACATATACATATATATACATCTATATACATATATATAGATGTATATATATTAGGGCTGTCAGTCGATTAAAATATTTAATCGCGATTAATCGCATGATTGTCCATAGTTAATCGCGATTAATCGCAAATTAATCGCACATTTTTTATCTGTTCTAAATGTACCTTAGAGGGATATCTTTCAAGTTTTTAATACTCTTATCAACATATGAGTGGACAAATATGCTTTATATGTTTGTTTATTATCATTTGAACAATGACAAATATTCTCATGAATATTAAACACAACAACCTCTGAACATTACAAATATTCGCCTCAATTCAACCTGGAACCTCTCTCATACAATAATACTGTGTGTGTGTGTGTGTGTGTGTGTGTGTGTGTGTGTGGAGACACTGTGATGGATCGTTGAGCTATGTGCAGCTCAAGGCATATATGCTCGAATGGGAGCTGCCTGGACGCTGCAATAATGTTGCGCGTACTATCCGTGCTGAGTGTGCTGACTTTTCGTACAATGTCCCACTGTCTGGCTACCTGCATAAAGTCAAGTGCTCGGCGCAGTTGTCGGCGAAATGTCATTGAAACAGCTCCTTATATCCGTTAGCGCAGCTAGCTAGCACCAGATGCTAACAACAACAACACGTAAGGTGTGCCTCGCTCGCGCGAGTCGCGCCACACATACACACTCCCTCCCGGTCCTCCCGATGGCCAGTCCGGGCCTGCCAGTGAGCGTGGAAGTGTGGTCTGCCACAAGCGGGCGGCAGGAGCGGGGCTGTCAGCATCAGCTTGTCGATGGTATTTTACACTCGATGCGCTCTGAAACTACGGCGGCCGAGGACAAAAAATACACATGCGTTAATCGCGTTAAAATAATTAGTGGCGTTAATCTTTTTTTGCGTTAACGCGTTATTAACGCGTTAACTTGACAGCCCTAATATATATATATGTAAGAAGCTACAGGGACGTTAATCTACATCGATAATATTAACTTTATTTAATACAACATTTACGGTACAAGATTTAATCATACAGCCAGTGGCGGCTGGTGGAAAATATTTTAGGTGGGGCTGTGGAAATGGTGATCAAACAATACTAGGGGGCATTTTTTTTTAAAAGACCCCCTAAATTATGACTTCTGGTGATGTTAGAGGGGGGGGGGGGCCCACAATTTGAGGCTTAAAAATATGAGAAGACTGATCAATACCTCCATAACTTCAGTGTGGTTAGCTATGAATCTTCCAAAACTTCCAAACACCTTGTCCTGGACATATAGTTTCTACAGCATAAACTGTGCTAACAAACTGAGATTCCACAGATTCTAGAAATATAAGTATCATCACTGAGCGATCAGAACTCGCGACAGGGGAAGCAAATACAGACATCACACGACGTAGCTTTAGGTAGCAAAACACGGAGATATGCTCACCTTTTGCAGAATAACAATTCTGATCAAAAACGAGAAAAACGCAGCTGAAGGTTAATCCAATGTGTCTGTCACTTTGAAAAAATGATTGATGATCCATAATTCAATTTTTATGTCAAAAACTGAGTTTTCATTAGCTGCTAATGGTAGCTTCCAGAGTGTATGACAGCTTCCTGTTTTGTCTCCTTGGATACGAGTCCAAACAACTCACAGACTGCACCGGGCGCTCACGTAGGAGCCCTGTGACCATCAGATTTGACGACGCTGATTGGCTGAAATTATGTTTCGGCGGCATAGTTTAAAGATAGCAACAGTTGGCTTCTGCTGCACTTGCTGCACTCTCGAGAGGGAGTAATGATACACGGGCAAGGCCAGGCAGGAAACATGTGACTTATCAGTAACTTTAGACATCGTAACACAATTTTAAACGAGATTTTATTGTAGATTATACATTTTACTGATACCAATTATATAATATTTACCTTGTTTATTAAAAATAAAAATAAAAATAAAAAATATATTTTTTAAATATATATATATATATTTTTATTTTTAATGTGGGAAGCGGGGGGGCGGCGCCCCGAGCGCCCCTATGGGCCGGCCGCCACTGCATACAGCCCATGTAGTATAATATTTTACAAATGATGAATTACAGCAAACATGTGCAATATATCCATTATTACAGCTCCGTGGGCTGGCATTAAGGCGATATGGGTCCGTTCTTATTGTGCATCCATGGGTAAAGATAAACGCACGTAGTGCTGAACACGTAACATGAACGTGCCGGGCGGCGCGGTCCCGTGGGTTAGATGCGCGTTCATAATGCAGAGGGAAATAACTCACAGAATAACGTTATTAGCACATTTTTGCAACTTGAGGAACGAATGTTTTTAATAAGGGTTATACAAGTTTTCATACTGGGTAGTTTATTTAGTTTAAAAAAAATTATCCAACGATTTACAGACCACTCTTTCCCAATGTAAGTCAATGGGAAAAAGTGTTTGCGGGCCTGGCAACCAAAAGGAAGTGTAGTACCGCCGTTTGGCCACTACGAATATTTTCATCTGAGTCCGGCGCACTTCCTGGGGGCTTGGTAAACACCGGTAGTCACTCATGGTAACGCCCACCCAGCCAGTGATTCACTGTTAGTTGGCACCTCCATTCAAATGTAAGTAAATAAGCCTGATATAAAAAAGCTGTCCGTTCCATATCCACTTTGCATTAAGTCGAAAGTGCAGCTAACTAACGCATAATGTTAGTTAATGTTTAACCTAATGTATAATGTAAACAGCTGCACATCTACAGTCTCCGTCCAAAAGAGAAAAACAGGGAAGAGACAAGGATGGAAAAAGTTCTTCTGATCATCATCGCTCTTTCAGGCAAGAGTTTTATATATTTTTATTGAAAATACTGCATGTTGTTCCATTACCAATTTTTAGTACTTTGTATTGTGGTTTCCCTCTGACAATTACTTAAGTTTTTTAATTTACAGTTTAACTTTAATGTAATTTGGAGAAGTTGGTTCAGTAATTGATATTGAATCTAATCAAAATGTCTGTGTCTCTACAGGGCTGAGCGCTGTCTCCTCCATGTCTGAAGCACAGAGATACTGCAGAGAGAAACACACAGACCTGGCCACTGTAGACAGCATGGAGGTTGTGAAGCTCCTGAACGACATGGCAGGCCAATACAACCAAGTGAGGTCACTTTTCTCTGTCTTTCCTTTCAAAGCTATAATGAATATTAGGTAGTTATAATAGTATATAGGTTCAAACTTTTTTAAAGCTTTGCCTACATAAAACACTTATAACTTAACTGTAGTGCAAAATGTCCCTCTTAAATGTAGTAGAGTAGAAGTATGAAGTGTTTTTAGTATAAACCTCCCCTGTTGTATTTCACCAGACAGAGTTTTACTCTGAGGAGTGAGGGTAACAAAAGGAGGACATTTTGTATTACGGGCCGTCTCCACAGCAGCGTTAAAAAATCTTGAAACGCTTCTGCCCATTCACTTTGAATGGGGTGACGTCACTTTCCCTCACTTTTCGCCGGAATGCATTGTGGGAGATTCTCAGGATTTTCAAGATTCAAAGTTGAACAATGTTCAACTTTTGAAGCTGAGGTGGAAGCGGCAGCCAATCAAATCCCGTGTACGCAAATCTGGCAGTTCAAGCTCTAGCCAATCAAACGGCGTGTATGCTGGGAGAGACATACCGCAGATCATTTCCTCATATTCCAAAAAATGGAGGAGAAATTAGCGGTAGCGAATCAATCACCCGGTGCTTTATGACCAGACCTACCGGGATATAAACCGGAGGAGCCAGGCATGGAGGGAGGTGGCAGAGACAGTGGTAGGTTTTCGCCTGTTTTGGGGAGTTTATATCCAGTTTACTTCAGGCTTTTTTGCTTCGTATGTCCCGGGCGGGAGATTCATGTGATTGGTTGCTCGCAAAAAATCCTCAAGCTTCAGATACGCCCACCTCCAAGATTTTTTTAACGCTGCTGTGGAGACGGCCCGTTAGAAAGACCTTAATACATCAGGATTAATTCTTTATTAACACAATGAATGTTGCTTTCAGTCAGCCTGGATAGGGCTGTACGATGACCGGGACAGCTGGAAGTGGTCGATGTCAGACCCAAGCTTCTACGAACCAGGGAAGATCGGGTTCAGACAATGGGGGTCTGGAGAACCAGGCGCCTGGCACCATGAACAATGCACATTTGTTAATTCTGGTGGAACATGGGGTGATCAGGATTGTAATCACCCCCTCAGGGTGGTCTGCTTTGATGTCAGAGGTAAGAATATAAACTTCAAGTTAAAGGGAACCTATCATGCAAAATGCACTTTTGTACGTCTTTTATACATGAATATGTGTCCCCGGTGTTCCAGGGAACTCACCAAGTGTCAGAAAACACAACCCTCTCTATTTTCCTCCATACCCAAATCTCTAAAAAAGGGGCTGCAACGGATCTGATAAAAACTGATCCAGATTTGAACACTGTCCTGACGTCAGGACGGTGGCGCTACGGCTATTGGGCCAACTCTCCACCTATCAGGGGAATGTGGGGTTGGGCCACAGCCGGCCATTGCCGCTCGAAAGCGCTGGAGACGCTGTAGTACATATGCCAGGCCTGTAAGTGGCGCTGTCGTCTGCCACAAAAGCAGCGAAGAAGACTTCCCGCGCATATGGTAACCATGGTTACCCTTCTGTTTATTCTCCGCTGTGGCTTTTTTTCTCCCTCCCCGAGGCAAGCGTTTGCTCCCGCTGCTTTAATTCAATGCAATCCCTCCCCGTCGAGGCAAGCACTGTAATTCTCTCCGGTTAGTCCACCAGCAGATGACAAACACCCACCTCTCCGCCTCTTCCAAGGAACGAGGGGACCGTGCGGCAGAGTTTCAGTTTCAGTTTCTTTCGCCGGTCAAGATGTCCATTAAAGTTTAAATCTTCCGGACAAAATTAGAAAAGTGCCGGTCAAAGGTCTTCTTTGTTATTTATTGAGCTTTAAAACAAATGAATAACGACTCTATATAATAATAGGCTATAATAAAACACGGAAGACGGAGATCTATTTTTCTCCCCCTCTTCTGACAGCCCAGCAGCTGTTCAGAGCGCGCTCCCCTCTCCTGCAGGGGGGCGTGGTCAGCTGCAGCTCACAGAATCAGCCCCCTGCAAAAACAGTGCTGGAGAACAACACATAGAGCGAAATGAGGCATGGCTTAAAATCATGATCTGTTTGGTATTTTGAAAACAGAAACGTATAAATATACCTTATATAGGTATGACCCTACAATATATCATTTAAATATAGCATGATAGGTCCACTTTAATATTACACATTTAAAATGACATTTTAAGCTTCTGAAATACAATGCATTGGTCTTTATCTAACTAGCGGTTCCCAACCTTATTTATTTGTGACTTTTACAAAAACCCGTGTTTCCTTGTCATGATTGTCTAGGATTTGTTAGCAGTTCCACTAAAGACATTTCCCTTTTCACTAAGATTCTCACATGGTTTCATTTAAATGATAACGTAAAAGGAAATAATATGCATACACCATTTTTTGCAAACTTGTTTTAGGATTGTAGGTACGTTTTACATCTTATACATCTGTGCTAAACAGAATAAGAATAATATAGAATCAATATAATTTGAATGAAGCTTTAACCTGTAACACAGTATATTCACATTGTTGTACTCCTGCTTTTACTAAAATATCTGAATATTCCACCACTGGTACTACTAAAGTTTCTTGCCAACATTCATGTGTTGAAAAACCCCAGCACTACAAATGACAAAGTACAAATATGTGGGATTTAAATGTAATGTTTTATATTATAAAGGCATACATACCACCAGAGATGTGGCATTGATGTCAGGCAGTATGTCGTGTTGCCTCTACTCAGCTTCTCTGGGGTCCATTTTCAGGGCCGAATGCAACATTTGTCCGCATTGACAGCCAAATGACATGGACTGAGGCCCAGAGCTACTGCAGAGAACACTACACAGACCTGGCCAGTGTGAGAAACCCGGCGGAGAACCAGCAGATTGTTGAGCTGTTACCTGGAGGGTATTATTATTGGATCGGCCATTACAGAGACTCCTGGAAGTGGTCCGATGGAAGTAACTCCCCCTTTAAGTACTGGAAAGAAAATGAACCTAAACACAGAGCTTTTAAGGTTTGTGGCTGCAGCTTTCCATGACTCCAAAATGGGAGGACTGTGGAGTGAAGAAACCATTCATTTGCTATGGACGTGAGTAAAATGTACACCTATATCAAAGCAAGTGATGATATTGAGTCTGCTGAAAAATAAGCCACCATAAATGTAATGACTGATGAAGTTTGTTTGTGTTTTTAGAATATGTGCCTGTTTCAATGCAAGTGATAAAGGTGAGGGTGCAGAAACCAAACTCCGGTGTGGATCTGAACGACCCCGCTTTTCTGGATGAGTTATTGGTTGAGGTAAATCATGTTTTCCACTTTTATGCAAAAACAGAAAACTCAACAGAGACTTAGCTGCCTGCCATAAAATGAACCAGGAAGATGTACAAATACAATTTACACATCTGAGAAATGTTATATGGTAAATGCCATAATAAACTTTGGAAGAAACAAGTTAAATGTCAAAAACTAAAATAGGTCAGCATCATCCTAGGGGAGAAAACATTTACATATATCTAAATTGTATATCCATCTCTCTGTTTGAGTGATAATAATACAATGTTTGATAATAATACAATGTTTGATAATAATACAATGTTTGAGTGATAATAATACAATGACGATGAGTTTTTTGTCTCAGATGAAAAATAACCTCAGGGCCCAGGACGACAACGTCAAACTGGTCTGGAGGAAGCAGCCGGATGGACAAGTCCTCCAGAAGGAGAAGAAGAAGAAGAAGAGGGATGAACTTTAAAGCTGAATTGCTGTGTCGGCTTTTAAGATAAGATAAACATATTTCATGCTTTTCCTTGTTATATATGGTCTTGACGTTAAAATCTTTGGGCTTTTCACTGTTGAATTTATCTGTTTGGCCTGTGGAAAAAATAACAACTGGTCTTTTCTGCTATATTCTGACATATGAGATAAAATATGATTAAAAGAAAATGTAAACTAATATAAGATACATATAAAATATATTTTTCTGATTCTCCAAATCTACAAAACACATTTGGACCGGATAAGCGTACTCCCAGGCCCCCTCCAGGATCCTTGCGAGAGTAAAAAGCTGATCCGTCGTTCCACGGCCAGGACGGAATCCGCATTGTTCCTCCTCAATCTGAGGTTTGAGTATCGGCCGGACCCTCCTTCCAAGTACCTTAGAGCAGCGGTTTTCAAAGTGTGAGGTGCGCCTCCCTGGGGGGGCGCCAGAGAGCTTCAGGGGAGGCGCAGCGTGAGATAAAAAAATAACGAGAAAAAGACGAATAAAGTGTCACTTGCACACCTTTGGCTGTCTGTGGACATGAAATGTCACGCGTAATAATGTACGGACAGGACATGATGAGTTATGCCGATATGTTATTAAAGCACCACCACCAGTTATATGCATATTTACCCGAGTTAAGGCTTGAGAGATTTCTGGATTGCCAGGACAGAACTGATGTCGGGGCGGATGTAGGAGGTGAAGGCAGCGGAGGACCACCGCCCGAGTTGTTGCAGGGATGAGGATGATATGCCTTGATTAGCCGCAGAAGTAGCTGCGCCTATTCTAAAAGAGTGCCCCGAATATAATTGGGGTGATAATCCACATTTGATGACTACTTGTTTTAAGTAGTATTTGAACCGAGATTGTGACAGGGGAAGATTCCCTGAAGTGAGAAATAATGGTGAGAGGGGACTAGAGGAAGATCTGAAGCGCAGGTAATTGATCATAGATTTGTGGGGGCAAAACGGGGAATCGATGCGAGCCGCAATGACGGAGCAAGCGCCTCCGCACTTGGAGTGCTTAAGGCTTAGGCTGTAGTGACTCGCATAAAAAGACAGATCGGAAAAACAGATGTCTCGATGGGGGTCGAACGAGAGGGAAGCTGTGGAGAATTCGCCGGGCCTAAGGAAAGCGTAAAACGCTAAAAGAAATAGAGCATCGAGTAGTGCGTCTATATAAGGAGAAAATATTCCTTCTCTGAGTTTGGAAAGCATAAGGCGCATAATGGAGAGGGTAATAGGTAATCTGCGGTCTGAGACAGGAGGGGAAGCTTTAGTAAGTCCTTTGAGAATGAGCCTGGTTAGAAAATAAACTAGGAAAACTGGGATCATAGCATCGGACGTTGAACTGGCTACCAAACCCCGAATGTATTGGGGTTTAAGGTGACGGTCGGTGAAGCAGTAGCTCATGAAGGCGCACACAGTGTGGATGAGAACGGGTTTGAGGGGGATGCATAACGAAAAGCAAAACATGGCGAAGGTTCTCCAGGCGAAATCATACGTTTTGAGAGTGGAAGCAGCTAAGCCCTTCCTCATGAGAAACCTGGCGGACTCGAGGTGCCTAACTAAGGGGCTTGTGTTTAGAAGAGGGAAAGGAGATGAAGAGGGGGAATCCCGACAGGTTGCAGCCTGGCTTCTGGGCAGAGGTTCCGGAATGTCTGAAAGTGAAAGCGAGAGAGGGAGTCAGCGATTACGTTGAGGTGGCCGGGAACATGACGGGCTGAGATAATGAAGTTGTGGGTGATGGAAGACCACGTGACGCTTCTCATGAATGGCATAATGTCCGGGCAGGGAGAGCGCGCTTTATTAATGATCCCGACCACTGCTTGGTTATCGCATAACACTGAAATGCGTTTCCGGAGCCAGAGGTGGCCCCACACATAGCAAGCTACTGCAATTGGGTAGATCTCGTGCAGGGCAGAGGATGTGGCATGATTAGGGAAGGAGAGGGACCAGGGACCTGCGAACCACTCTCCCTGAAAGAAACCCCCAAAACCAGCGGATGGGGCGGCATCCGTGAAGAGCCTCATTGAGTCTGAGGAGTGCACTATGTCATTGTAGAAGAAAGTGACACCGTTCCATTGGTCGAGCAGGAGGGACCAGAAGCGTAGGTCTGAGCGGCATCCTTCATCTAAGGGAACATGATCGTGAAGGTTTTTTACAGCTGATGCTGCGTCCAGGAGGCGGGAGATGAATGAGCGTCCCTGTGGGATGACGCGCATGGCGAAATTGAGGTGCCCGAGGAGGGAGAGCAGCTGCTGTTTAGTGATGATGTGTTGCGCACAGTAGGACTTCGTGATGTCGCGTATGCGCTGCAGTTTGTCATTGGGGAGAGACGCTTTCATCTCTATGGAGTTGAGAGTGATGCCCAGAAACTCCAAACTTGTGTCGGGGCCTATGGTTTTCTCCGTGGATAGGGGGACGCCTAGCTCTTGGAAACAGTGTTTCAGTTTAAGCAGGGAAGCGCCTGAGTTGTCCCATGGGGGATCTATGAGGAGAAAATCATCCAGCAGGTGAACAACGGATGGGATTCTGACAACGTTCAGCAGGATCCAACAAAGAGCCTCGGAGAAGGAATTGAAGATGCATGGGCTACTTCTGCACCCGAAAGTGAGGCGGACGGCGAAGTAGAGCTTGGACTCCCACCTGATGCCGAACATGTTCCACTGGGACGGATGAATGGGAATGATTTTGAAAGCATCGGTGATGTCTGCTTTGGAGAGCCAGGCTCCTTGGCCGGCGAATTTAATTAACTTAATAGCGTTGTCGACCGAGGCGTAGTGAAGGGAGAATGGCTGATGGGATGAGGCTATTGACGCTGGAAAAGGGGCCTGAGCGTGGTGCAGACAGATCATAAATGATCCTTTTTTTCTCTGAGTATTTGCGAGTGGCTACTCCTATTGGGCTGGTGCAACACTGAGAATGGAGATGAGTGAAAAGGACCGATGATATACCCTTTGCTGAGTTCTTTCTCTATGAGCTGAGAAACAACTGCGGGTTCTTTGAGGGCAGACTGCAGGTTTTTTGCAACGAAGGTCACTGTGGGGGAAGAGAGGACCCCTACCCTGAAGCCTTGGGAAAGCCCTGAGAGGAGATAGTCAACGAACATGGGATCTGGGTGAGTAGATAGGACGGCTGCTAAGTGTGTTATGTTAATTGGAGTGGAGGGGTGAATGTTCAGAAGATTTTCCCGCCAGGAGGTTTCTGAAGCAGGGCAGGGATCTTGGGACGGCCGCCGCGCCTGGGGCACACAGACCTCGGGTGCGAGTCCTTGCAGAAACTGCAGATGTGGAGAAAAGAACAGGCTGAGTAAGTGCAGACATTCTCATTGAAATTATTGCAGATCTGCATCTCACGCCAGCGCTGCACCTGACGGCCTTGTCTGTCATTTGGGGCTTGAAACGCAGAAGGGGCTTTGAAGGCAGAGAGAGGCACTGAAGGGCAGAAAGGGGAGAGGTGGCCCGGGGTCCCGCAGCTGTTGCACGAGATGACTTGGTGGCCGCCTGTAGTCATCACGAGCAGCTCGGTGTCCAGCATGGACCAGTCCAGACGGATGTTTGAGTGAGCTATGTGGAGGGCGGCTTTGCTTGAAAAGCTCTTGTGATAAGCGTAGAACACACTTTTCCCGTATTTGAGATTAAGATCGCCGATCAGACCCAGATAAGCGTCTAGTTCTTGCCTCCTTCCCGGGTAGACTGAACATATTACTTCACGATATATGCCGAATGCAACCAGGAACTGGCCTATGGAAAGGTCTCTGTTGAGACGGGGGTCTGATGATTTGAACACTGCTGTGATGTTTCCCCCGGTGGCGATGGATTTGTCACACTCGGGGAAAGGTAGGATAAGGCTGACCAGGTTAATATCCTGCCCTTGAAGTATTTTTGCCCTGAGCCGGGGGGAAATATTAGCAGCTTGGGGGATGTAAGGCCTACCTGAAGGAGGGGGTGGGATGGCAGAAGCCAGAGAATGAGGGGAGACATCTGTGTGTGGGACTGAAAGGGCCTGACCCGGCGTGAGCACTGGCTGCGCCATGGCAGAAAGTACGGCCCTGGTGGTTGCTGAAGTGGAGGCTTCGGCTGAAACCCTTTCCAGGGACTGGAGGCGAGTGTCGATTCTCTGCATGGAATCGGCCAGGGATTGCAGGGTGTTGGCCAAGCTGTTATCCATGTATGGCTGGTTGAAAGTGCTTACGGGCTGGTCAGCGATGGGGCGAGGCTGGGAAGGAGTTGTCTTCTTTGAGGGAGGAGCTGCTGGAGGGCTCGACTTTCTTGTTCTTTTACCCCCGCGCCCGCGTCCGCGCCCGCGCCCTGGTCTGTCAGAGAGGCCGGCTGGAGCTGCTGGCATGGGCTGGGGAGCGACGAGTGGGACTTGGTCCGAGAGCTCACGAAGCTGGGAGAGAGGGAGACCTGGTGCTGGTACGATGCCCTGCTGCTGAAGTTGAGAGGTGAGGAGCTCTGCCTCTGCTGTCCGTGAAGCTGCGCCGCTGCGGGCAAGCAAGCAAATGCTCGTGCGCCGGTAACTTGAGGAAGTCGAAGCTGTGTCAGCCAGCATGTCGGGGCCAGGATCGGGATCCTCCTGAAAGGGATCGTTCTCGGAGAAGTCCGAACTGGACATGTTGAGTTTTACTTTTTAGAAGCGTTTTTTACTTAGAAGGTTGTTGCGACTACCAACTACGTAGAGTCACCTGAAATGACAGCTGTCAGAGGGGGAAGAGCAGACTTAAAAGGTTTGACAGAACGCTATGATAGGCTCTTGGGAATAGAGCGAGTGATTGGTTAAACTGAAGAGTGACGCCCCCGGTCACTTATTGAGAGGAGAGAGAGTAGTAACATGGGAATAGAGATACGTGAATGAGTAAAGACGGTCTTCCTGGTTGAACTTGCGCTGAGCTTCATTTGTCCAATATGGCGGACCATCTCGCACAGGGCAGGTGGACGGATCGGGTAGTGACAAGCACAACCACGGCGGAATATTACTGCCAAAAGTCACGTGAGTGAGTCACGTGACTTTTGGCAGTAATATTCCGCCGTGAGAAGAAAAAGTTTTGTACCTGTAAAAAAAAAGTGTTGTAGTTGTAAAAACAAGATTTGTACTTGTAAAAAGAAGTGTTGTAGTTGTAAAAAAAATGTGTGTACTTGTAAAACCTATGCTGAATTTGTCTCTGAAACATGATTTATTAGAAAAATGGTATGTGTTTATTTGATAGATACGTTTTTTCTTTGCAAAACTAAATGCATTAGTTTGTAGATGGTGTTTTGTATTTGCAAACCACATTGTGTTTGTTAGTGAATCATGAGGCATTAGTAAAACCTGTTTAGTTTGTTTGTGGAGTTATGGCAGGAAATTAGCTCCATAGATCAGGGGTGCCCAACCTTTTTTGAACCGAGAGCTACTTTTAAAGTGGCCAGTCTGCCGAGATCTACCAGTCCAACTAGAGAGGCGCAGCCATTACTGACAGCCGACTACCAGGTAAATACACACTTCTACTTGTATAAAACTGACTTTGTACGATTAATACTTCATAAAATACTGCAGATCCTTTATCTTACCTCTTTCTAATCTACACACATACAAGTATTTAACTGAAGTTACACAACAGTGTTGTTGATACAGAGTTGGAGTTTATTCACACGTCACAAACTACAGTGGGTAATGTTTTCAAGAAACATTGAACAGTGCTGCCACATATGACACAGGAAAAAAAGAAAAGACTGAACCCTTTCTTTGTCATTATATAAAAATAGTGTTGCTACAAAAGTATAAATTAGTACTAATAAGACAACTCAGATCTGAAGCTACACAGGAATCTGCTGCCAAAGTGCAATAAAAAAGACAAAATTAATAGAATCAAACCCTTTTCTTTTTTTTGCATTTTAGTAGAGTATAAAAAGAAATGCCTTTAAAATAGGATGCAAGCAACACTAGTTTCTTAACCTGAATTGATAATAGACTATAATCAATTTAAACAGAACAGATCTTAAAGTTTGCATTCTTATACCATTTTGTACAATAATTATAATGAATAAGTTCAAACAAACTAAAACTTACAGCTGATTAATAACGGTATCTAACTTGAGTTTTTATTATATCAAAAACCTGTTGAAATGCTACTGTTATTTTTACTGTCCCCAAAAAGGGCGTCGGCAGCCTCCAGGAATGCTTCTTTCACAACTTCGCCGTCTTTGAAAGACTTGACAAGACATGTGTTTTGCAAGAACGTGACTGACACGATAAGATGCTATGGTAGCAGCCTTGCTCTTGTTGTTGGGCCTGGTGAAAATTGACTGCTGTGCATTTAGCTGTCCTTTCAGGTCCCTCACCTTTTGGGAGCGTAGGGCAGAATTAGGAGGGAATTCCGTCTCGTAGCGTTTGTGCACTGTTTTGAAATGCCGCTCCTAAATTACCCTTCTTCGATAAAGCCACGCTCGCATTGCAGATGAGACAGATGGACTTTGAATTGGAATAGATACAAAAATAATCATCCTCCCCACTCGGAGTGAAAATTATATATTTTGGGCTCTTTTGCTTCTGCCATAATTGTGGTCTTGTGTGTGCGGACTGCACAGCAAACTAGTGCCCACTGCCTACCAGCCACGCCCCGATAAATCAAAAAGCTTTGATGCGTTCAAGTGCATTATTCTGGCACAGGAAGATTATGTTATAGGACATTAACGATAAAACAGAATATTGTCGTTCTATTTTTAGACACATCTCGCGATCGACTGAAACACAGAGGACTGTTTGTATGATGGGATCACAGACACGCTGCAAACGGTGTCCGCCAAAAGCCGAGTCCAGTGTCTATGTAGTGTCATTTTTATTTGTTATAGTTTGGGAAGATTGAAAATCGGTAGGGAGAGTCAGCTAAGTCGGTAGGCGGTAGAAACATGTCAAAAGCGGTAGACTACCGCCCATATCGGTAGGGTTGGCAGGTATGCTGTACCACACACACCTACAGCTCCTAAAGCATATAATCAGGCTACAGCCGTTGTGTATTTTATTATGTGAAGCACTAAATGGTTTTAGAAAAATATCGACTCTTTGTTTGTAGATATCTACTAAACTAAAGCAAATAAAGAGAGTAGGCCTGTTATACTGAGTGATATACCGGGATCTTCTCTCTGGTACCGACACTAACGTTACACTTAGATTCAAGATGGCGCCTGTGTCGGCTCGCCGCTCCCAGCTCTCTACCTTTAGCTATCCTGTTTTTGTTTTATGTTTGTCAGAATGTCTCTGCTCTGCTCGTTTACGATTGCCAAGCTCTCCTCCACCTCAGACCCTCACTGGAGTTGATATTGCTGCCCAAACATATTCCCACCTACCTGCGCCGGTTGCCCTGCATCCTGCCTCGCCGAAAGCGCTTTAGACGACGGGGAAAGCGTGGTGGTGCACTGGTCCATCTTAAGGCATACCTGACGGCTTCTTCTGGGACTTATCCACGCCTCGGATGTCATGGCCCTCCCGCTGCACGCCATGTGAGGGATCGATGGATTCGCCCTGTTTTTCCGGAGATGGGGAATCTGCTGGGCCCGCTGGCAGCTCCTCCTGCCCGACTGACTGCTCCCGGCCCGCGCGGCGTTCAACACGCACATCTTCGTCAGCTGAGACGCACTACACCTTCGGCAAGCCCGGAGCGAAAACTTTGCATGGCTTTGCTAAATGCTAGGTCGATAGCAAACAAAACGTTCCTGCTAAACGACTTCTTCACCTCTCGTGAACTGGATTTTATGTTTCTGACGGAGACCTGGGTCCACGCTGGCGAGTATACACCGTTCTCTGAACTTCTTCCTCCTGACTGTACATTCTTCAGCTCCCCCCGTGCCACCGGCCATGGTGGGGGCATAGCATCAGTGTTTAGAGCTAGCCTCCAATGCCGATTACTTCACCCTGTAACTAGCTATGCTAGCTTTGAGTTGCAGCTTTTTGAACTGAACCCGGCCTCGCCTATACTGCGCAGTCGTGTATCGTCCGCCAAAGTGCAATAAGGATTTTATAAATGACTTTTCTGACTTTCTGTCCGGGATCATGGTGAAATATGATCGTGTTTTGATCTCCGGAGACTTCAATGTCCATGTGTGTTGCGAGTCCAAACCTCTGGTTAGGGACTTTTTAAATCTCCTTGATTCTTTTGGTCTCGTTCAGTCCGTGGATGGCCCAACACACGAAAAAGGACACACCTTGGACTTAGTATTATCGTTTGGACTGTCTGTATCTGTGGATGAAATATGTGCAGCAACGCGTATCTCAGACCATTTACCGGTTCTGTTTACAACCTCGATCCCTTCCGCAGGAGTCGAATCACGTGCCCCTGCGCGTCGTCTGCGTTCGATTAACCCCTTGACTGCCTCACAGTTTTCTGATGTTTTTAATGCTTCTCCTATCTGTAAATTAGAGGTGAACTGTGTTTTTAGTGCTGATGAGCTTATCTCCATGTTTGACTCGACATGTACACTAATACTGGATTCTGTTGCTCCTTTTACGCTTAGACGCACCAAAGTTCTCTCAGAGCCGTGGCTCAATGACTGTACTCGCGCTCTTAGAAGCACCTGCAGGCGTGCAGAGAGAAAATGGATAAACGATAAACTCCATGTCTCCTTAGAAATCCTTCGTGCTTGCCTTTCTGACTACCAGACGGCAGTCAAAGCAGCCAAAACAGAGCACATTTCTCTGTTCATCTCCAAAAACAGCCATAAACCTCAAGTTCTTTTTAATGTCCTCAACTCGATCATTAATCCCTGTGATGTTCCTCCAATTGTGCCATCGACTACTCTCTGTGATAAGTTTCTTACATTTTTTATTGAAAAAGTATCTGCTCTTAGGCTAGCCCACACTAGTGCTACCCCAGATCCTGCTCCTTTTCTGTGCCCTGCTGTCCTCGACCACTTTGAGCCTCTCTTCTCGCTCGGATGTAGTCAAGCACCTGCGGCCGACAAACTGCACCTCAGACAGCATTCCCTCTCGCCTTCTCAGAGATGTTTTAGGATCAGTTGGAGCAAGTATTTTATTACTTATAAATACCTCTCTTAACTCAGGATGTGTCCCAGCTGCCTTCAAACATGCCGTGGTTAAGCCACTACTTAAAAAGAAACCCTTCCATTCTCGCAAATTTTAGGCCCATCTCCCAGCTACCTTTTTTATCAAAAGCCCTGGAGCGAGTAGTCTACGCCCAGCTGCAGTCTTTTTTAACCACGCATGGAATCCATGAAAAGTTTCAGTCTGGCTTCAAACCCATGCACAGTACTGAAACAGCCCTTTTAAGAGTTTTTAATGATCTGCTCCTAGCCGCCGACTCAGGTAGCCCAGCTGTCTTGGTGCTGTTAGACCTGACAGCTGCCTTCGACACTGTGGACCATAGCATCCTGTTGTCACGGCTTGAACAGTCCGTTGGCATCACAGGCTCTGCCCTTGCATGGTTCAGGTCCTACCTGACAGACCGTAGCTTCTCAGTGCAGCTAGGTGCCTTCTCCTCAGCCATAGCCCCTCTTACCTGTGGGGTTCCCCAAGGCTCGATTTTGGTACTGTCATACTGCCCCTTGGTTCAATTCTCACAAAACACAACATCCCCTTCCACTGCTACGCTGACGATGTACAGATCTATCTGCCACTCAATTCAAATGTTAACTCATTACAGCTATTGATGGACTGCTTAGCAGAGATCAAATCCTGGCTGAGCCAACATTTCCTCAACCTCAATGAGAGCAAGACTGAGGTTATCTTTTTTGGACCCCAACCTCTAGCCTCCCAGGTTGATATTCTGGGCTTCCTCAAAAATAATATCCTCCCCTCTGTCACGAACCTTGGAGTGACCTTCAATAGCGCTTTTAAATTCGATAAGCAGGTCAGCAGCGTAGTCAAAACCTGCTTTTTTAAAATACGACTATTGGCCAAGACTAAGTCGTTTTTATCGTTTGAGGACCTGGAAAGGGTTATTAATGCCTTTGTTACCTCGAGGTTGGACTACTGCAACGCTCTGTACGTGGGTATGGACCAGGCGTCAATTAAACGCCTGCAGCTAGTCCAGAACGCAGCTGCACGTCTACTCACTGGCCACAAAAAGCGTGACCACATCACCCCAATTCTGGCCTCACTGCACTGGCTTCCAATTCGGTTCCGAATTGATTTTAAACTCCTTTTATTTGTTTTTAAAGCACTAAATGGGCTGGCTCCGGCCTATATAGCTGAACTCCTCCAGCGCTACACCCCAACAAGAGCTTTAAGGTCTGCTGACCAGCTGTTGCTGATAGTGCCCAAGACCAGGCTCAAAACCCGAGGGCACCGAGCCTTCGCAGCAGCTGGCCCGAGGCTCTGGAACACTCTGCCCCTCCATGTGAGGTCGGCCCAGACCCTAGGGGTTTTTAAATCTACTCTTAAGACACACTTCTTCTCCCTGGCCTTTTAGTCAGAGCGGAGCACGACTCCTGACTTTTCCCTGTGTTTTCTTTTTAAATATCTGTTGTAATTTATTGTCTTTTATTGTGATTATAGAAATGTGTTTTTATGTGATTGTAGTTATTACATGTACAGCACTTTGGCCCGACCAAAAATCGCTTTTAAATGTGCTCTATAAATAAACCTTGATTTGATTTGATTTGATTTGATATATATTATACACACTGCTCTGCTTTCTGCACGGACCTCACAGCTGTTCTCACTGTAAACATTGCGTCGCGATGAAAGCAGTTAATAAAATAATATCCAGGGGATGCATGCAGAGCTGTCATTGGCTGAGATAAGTCCGGCCGTGCGTCACGACTGTTATATACAGGGGTGCACATAACTGGTACGCAGGTACGCATGCGCGGCAACAATCTGAAATGCGTACCGTCACTTGTGTCACAAAGCGCATTTGCGTACCGACGTACTTGTGAAGCTTTTCCAGAAGGCGGTTAGATCACCGGACGACAGAGTCGGTCCCCGTGTGCACAGACAGGGCTGCTGTTAACGTCGGTCTGTACAGCAGCCCTGCGCTAAAACAGCTGATCACAACGTTCACACGCTCCGCGGTCACGAAGCTCTGTATTCCACTACCACCACAATGGTTTTCTTTCATTTCAATTTGAGTAAAACATTGAAGATCAAATCAAATCAAATCAAGTTTTATTTATAAAGCACATTTAAAAGCGATTTTTGGTCGAGCCAAAGTGCCTTACATGTAATAAAAACACATTACTACAATCACAATAAAAGACAATAAATTACAACAGATAAAAAAAAAACACAGGGAAAAGTCAGGAGTCGTGCTCCGCTCTAACTAGAAGGCCAGAGAGAAGAAGTGTGTTTTTAGTGTAGATTTAAAAAGCCCTAGGTTAAGATATAACATTGTATTGTTTTCTTTTTACACTGAAGAGACAGGACAGGCAGAGAGAAAGAGAGAGAGAGAAAGTGATGGAAGTCAGGGAGGAACTGCAGGTACAGTCACACAAAAGAATGTAGGCTTAATAACCCCATCTATCTATCTATCTATCTATCTATCTATTTATCTATCTATTTATCTATCTATTTATCTATAACAATAGTCTTCATTTACAATAATAGACAATAGGCATAATTTTAAAACCACATACATCTATTGCAGTTATGATGTCATAACATAGAATTGTATAAAACACAATTTTCTTACATCTTTGTTCTCTTTTGAGAATCAAACAAAACAGATTTAAATTAAAAAAATAATGCAAACAAACAAGTGAAATGAACTAAATTGCTGAATTGCTTTTAATTCACTGGCAGGAGCGACAAGTGAGGAGGAGCAAACAGTGAACAACGAGGGAGAGATTGAACAAAGAGAAAGAGTAGAGGACAGAGAGAGTAATGAACAGGAAGAAGACAGAGAGACTAAAGAAGATGGAAGAGAGGGTGCAGGTTATGGAAAGGAGAGAGACATGGAAAATGAATGTTGACAATGTTTTGTGATCATTTTAGCCTCTTCTGCGTCCAGATCATTAATAGTAACAATCAACTGATTCTTATGTATTACACTTTCAAAAATAATTTATGCTGACATTGTCAGCCCACTGACATGGTTTGAAATCGATATATTATCCAATGTGTGACCCCTCACAGGACTTAAAAAGCTCCCAAAAATCTCGGGGGGTATCCCCCGAATCCCCCTAACATGTTTGGACCTCGGTATTTAGGAAATCCTTGTGAGGTAGTGGACTGTTACAGCCGGAGACTCGCAACTTTCACAGCGCCGCTGCGCCGGAGGCTCGCAACGGCGGGTGTTTGCGACGGCGGATGTGGTACCGGCGCAGCGGCGCTGTGAAAGTTCACGGCCCACCTATGCCAGAGCCAGCGACCCACCGAAGGCAGCGGCCCACCGGGAAAGGTCCCGAATCTCCCGATGGCCAATCCGAGCCTGCTCACACACACACAACTGAAACCAAAATCATTTACAGACATATGTAAATATCTCATACACACATGTGAAACGCTCTCACACAACAGCGTTGCAGTCGGGAAGAAAAGCAATGTGGAGCGGCATCTCACCACTTCATAAGGAGTTTAACCGTGACACTTTTCGAAATCCCGTTTGTGTCCCCCCACTTTACAAATAGGCCTATGTTTATTATTCTTTTTTATCGCAAGCCGTCATCGCCACGGAGGAGCACACAGCCTCTGTGAGCGAGCGAGACAGAGAGAGAGAGAGCTAGAGAGAGCACACCTTTATCTATTTAATATAGCCTATAGTTGTACAAAATAAAGAAATCATTCCAATGTGTGCTATAGGACAGTAAAAAAAAAACAGTTTAAAAGGGGAGTGATTATTAAAATATGCATAAATAAAAAGAAAGAATGCTATCTAGGTAACATAAGATAAGAATAAACAAGTTTAAATGATTTGTTATTGGTTGTGATCATATTCTAAAGATGTTTGGATTATTGAAAAGTATACAGCTCCCTTTCATCTGAGTGTTGAGAGCTATATCCATCAATTCATGTTGTGCTCAAAGTGCACCAGATTGATGCATTTAACTTCAACAACTTCCAGGACCCCCCTAGAGGATGTGAGGTCCACCCCCCAAATAAAGCAGGTTAAAATAATTAAATTCAATACATTTTCTTTTAGTAAACACTGAAAACGGGTCCCACAGACCCAAACAGCACACAACATTTAAAAGTAAGCATATCATAATGTTAAAATGTGCTAAATATATACACAGCAAAAAACAAAAACAAGGAGTAAAAGTAAAAGTAGCTCACGACTTGTTTTATTTTTTGAAAGTAGCTCTCATCCTAAAAAAGGTTGGAGACCCCTGCTCTACACCCACTATTTCTAAATCAAGACTGTTCTTAAATGTTAGCCTACTATAAGACATTATTTCTCTGATAAAGATTGCACATCCCCCTCCCTGACCATCATTTCTATCTTGTCTTATAGCACTATGTCCCCCAATTATGAAGTCCAAATGAGTCTTCAGCCATGTTTCTTGAATACAAATAACATCTGGTTTTTCTTTTAACTGATATATATATAGGTCTTGAATTCTTGTCCATTTGCAATAAGGCTTCTTGCATTCCACTGCAGAATGAGAAAAAACATCAATCTACTCACTAATCTGTGAATCATCATTATTGGGGGCTAGCATATCATGTAGCATTTCAACGGTTATATCCTTTATCCCCAAAAATGCACCTGCTCCTTCCACTATTGTTTTCAGTCTTGACCTCTTTTTTGTTTGTTGCAAAGCAACATTCACCACTTTTCCAATAAAGGCCACACATTTGTACTTATTAACAATCAATGCATCCTCTCCTATCACACACTTATGTGAACACTTTGTGGAGCTTTCCTTTGCCTGTGGGAGTTTGGGAAAATCTTTTGAAGAGAATATACTTGCTGCTACTTGGGATTTCCTAGTTATGTTTTGTAATACCTGTTCTGTTGCTTCAGCATATGAGACTTTGTTTTGTACTTTGTATCTCTGCACCTCCTTGGCCTTTTTCTGCACTTGGCAGCCCTGATACGCAGCACTATGTTCCCCACCACAGTTACAACATTTCACCTTAGCACCTGCAGCACAACTACCATATTCATGTTCGCCCGTCACATTTTGGACACCTAGGCTTTGTTGCTTTGCACTTGTCTCTGCCACATGCAGGGCCGCCTTAACCTGCCATCAGGCCCTGGGGCTGATGGGTTTTGTAGGCCCCCTATTTAAACAACAAATCAAAGTAATTTATCGCCTCGTTTATCGTTTTACTGATAGTGTATTTAACAAACTTAAACTAGCTTTATTAAA
Source organism: Trematomus bernacchii (assembly GCF_902827165.1). Lineage (NCBI taxonomy): Eukaryota > Metazoa > Chordata > Actinopteri > Perciformes > Nototheniidae > Trematomus > Trematomus bernacchii. The sequence continues at coordinate 5,099,166 of NW_022987708.1, forward strand.
TATCAGGTCTTTGGCAGGAAAAACATTTTTAATCAATGATTTTATCACTGAGCACAATCTCGATTTTATGTTTTTAACGGAAACTTGGATTGAACAAAATAACAGTGCAGCTGTTCTTATCGAATCAACCCCTCCCAACTTTAGTTTTATGAGTCAGGAAAGAATGCATAAGAAAGGGGGTGGAGTTGCTATTTTGTTCAATGATTCCATTCAATGCAGGAAGACATCTTATGGGGACTTTGCTTCTTTTGAATATGTGGCCCTTCAGCTGAAATGCTCCTCTCGAGCTCTGTTCCTAAATATCTATAGACCACCCAAATACTGTGCAAGCTTTTTTGATGATTTTACTGAACTGCTGTCTATAGTGTGTATTGACTTTGACCGTTTAGTCATTGTTGGTGATTTTAACATCCGTGTTGACAACCCCAAGGACAGAGGGGCTAAAGAACTGTTTTGTGTTCTTGATAACTATGGACTGACTCAGCATGTGGCGGAGCCCACGCACAATAAGGGGCACACTCTGGACTTAATTATCTCAAAGGGTCTGAATATCTCAAAGGTTGTGGTGACTGATGTTGCACTCTCTGATCATTCCTGTGTTTTCTTTGAGAGCTGTATTTCTGTTCACAAAAATGTTCAGAAAGAGGTAACCACAAAGCGATATTTAACTGAAAATACTAGGGAAATGTTTACTCATAATTTCTCATCCACACTTGCCCCTGCTAACATCTCAGTAAATGAGCTAGTAGATCATTTTAATTCAAAAATTAAAAATGTTATAGATACCATTGCTCCAACTAAGGTAAAGGAAGTGATTAGCAAGAAAATATCTCCATGGAGAAAGGCCATGACCGTGAGAACAGAAAAAAGAGAGTGTCGAAAAGCTGAACGTAGGTGGCGAAAAACAAATCTCCAGGTTCACTTTGAAATCTATAAAGAGAGACTTGGCCTTTATAATTTGGAATTGAAAAACGCACGACAGTCTTTCTTCTCTGACATCATTACCAAAAACAAAAACAACGCACGTGCCTTGTTTGCTACCGTCGACAGACTAACTAACCCCCCAGTGTCAGTAGCCTCTGAATTTCTATCCACCAGGGCGTGCAATGATTTTGCCTCCTTCTTCACTGACAAAATTCAGAAAATTAGACAAGCAGTCAGTGCCTCTACATCAGGTACAGCAAATGTTTTGTCCCTATGTCCACCTAATATCAATTCAAACACCATGACACAATTCCATCAGATTAATGGTAAAAACTTAGAGGACATTATTCAACTTCTGAAATCCTCCTCCTGCTGCCTTGATATTATTCCAACAGGATTTTTCAAAGATGTTTTTCCTTGCATGGCCTCAGATCTACTTCATATAGTAAACACATCTCTTCACTCAGGTATTTTTCCAGAGGCCCTGAAAACTGCAGTCATTAAACCGCTCTTAAAAAAGAATAATCTAGATGCCTCAGTAATGAACAATTACAGGCCAATATCAAACCTGCCATTTCTAGGTAAAATCATTGAAAAAGTAGTATTTCAACAGTTGAGTAACTTCTTGCATTTAAATAACTGTTTGGATGTGTTCCAGTCAGGATTTCGTCCAAACCACAGCACTGAGACTGCTCTTGTAAAGGTCTTCAATGACATCCACTTAAACACAGACAGTGGCAGAACTTCAGTGTTAGTATTATTAGATCTCAGTGCTGCATTTGACACTGTTGACCACAACATATTACTAGACCGACTAGAAAACTGGGTGGGACTTTCGGCAACAGTTCTAAATTGGTTTGAGTCCTACTTAAAGGACAGAAAAAACTTTATTTCTATAGGTAAATACACATCTGAGTTGACAAATATGACATGTGGGGTACCTCAAGGCTCCATCTTGGGGCCTCTTCTCTTTAACGTCTACATGCTACCACTGGCTCAGATAATGAAAAACAACAAAATAAGTTACCATAGCTATGCGGATGACACACAAATTTACGTAACAATTTCACCAGGAGATTATGCTCCAATTCAAACACTGAGTAAGTGCATTGAACAAATCAATGACTGGATGTGTCAGAACTTTCTCCAATTAAACAAAGATAAAACTGAGGTAATGGTTTTTGGAGCCAAGGCAGAACGTATAAAAGTTAGCGCTGAGCTTCAGTCTGCAATGTTCAAAACAACAGATAAAGCCAGAAATCTAGGTGTAGTCATGGACTCTGACCTGAGTTTCAACAGTCACATTAAAACAGTTACTAAATCAGCCTACTATCACCTAAAGAACATATCTAGGATTAAAGGACTAATGTCACAGCAGGATTTGGAAAAACTTGTCCATGCTTTTATCTTCAGTAGACTCGACTACTGCAATGGTGTCTTTACAGGCCTCACTAAAAAATCTATTAGAAAGCTGCAGCTAATTCAGAACGCCGCTGCTCGAGTCCTCACTAACACTAAGAAAGTGGATCACATCACTCCTGTTCTGAAGTCTTTACACTGGCTTCCTGTGTGTCAAAGAATAGATTTCAAAATATTGTTGCTGGTTTATAAAGCTTTGAATGGTTTAGGCCCAAAATACATGTCTGACCTACTGCTAAATTATGAACCATCCAGAACTCTCAGGTCTTCAGGGACTGGTCAGCTTTCTGTCCCCAGAGTCAGAACTAAACATGGTAAAGCAGCATTCAGTTATTATGCTCCGAATATCTGGAACAAACTCCCAGAAACCTGCAGGTCCGCTGCAACTCTTACTACTTTTAAATCCAGGCTGAAGACTTTTCTTTTTGCCGCTGCTTTTAATTGAACTATTCATATCTTAAACTGCACTGTAACTTTTAACTTTTATCCATGTATTTTTTCTTTTAATGTTTATTTTATTATCTTTCCTTTTTAATGACTGATTTTAAATGCCATTTTTAAAATGTCTTCCATTTTTGTAAAGCACTTTGAATTACCTTGTGTTGAAAGGTGCTATATAAATAAACTTGCCTTGCCTTGCCTTGCCTTGCCTTGCCTTGCCTTGCCTTGCCTCGGCAGGCTCTGTGAATTAGTGATCTGTCGGTCGCGAACGAGCCAATTCTTTTGAACGGCTCTTTGGTACGAACGAGGGGAACCGAGTCGTACTTGGTGAGAGCCGTTCTTTTTATCGTTCAATCGTTGGTCTGCACTCACTGCCTGCCAAAATCCACTCGCCTTTTAAAAAGCTTGATTTTGTTCTCCAAACGTATTCTGTGAAGACCCGCCCCTACTCTGATTGGTAGGTTTCAGCATGAGGAGTGAGATGGGGTGGGTCTTAATGGAATACGCGAGAGAGAGAAGTCATAACAAGTGGTACAGGACAGGTAGACGACGTGTTTTTCGGATGGAAAATGAGCCAAACGCGAAAACGCAGCAGCATTTGGATGCACTTCAACCAAAACCCAGGCAGTGATAAAGCGCACCATTTGTAAAGGCAAAATATCCTTTAAAGCAGGATCAACAAATAAATCTCCATCGCCACTTAAAAACACAGTATCTAATATTAAGAGTTGCGTGAATTTCATTCAAGGCAAGGCAACTTTATTGACTTAACACGTACAGAGGGTAAATTCGTAGATAAGTAGTACATTCACTGACATGAATGACATGCATATGGCGCCACCTTGTGTCACGTTTACAATGCAGATTATTGACACTAGGTCTGGCAATACAGTCAATCATTATCCTGAATAAGAAGTGACCTTTGAATACATATTGCAAAACAAAGCCTATATCACCTGCAGGCTTAGCCAGTGTAATTTCTTCCTGCACTACAAGATTTCGATGTGTACAAATCTGGGCCATTTATTGTGTCATTTCTCCAAACACATACAGTAAAAATGCCTGTATTGGAGTCTTAAAAAGGTGCAGTAGAAGGACTTTAGCAGCATCATAAGAGGCCAACAAGAGTGGCAGGGGTGTGTCACTGTGCTGAAGGAAGGTTGTGAACAGCTATCCAGCCCAGTCTCTAAAGACTTTCCAAGGGGTAACGAATGCTGTTGCTGGAGTACTGATCTAGTGGATCTAGTGTTGATGTCATCTGTCTACCATATCCTCTTAAAATACTCTGTCTAACATTATCAGTATTGTGAAGAACATTTTTCTAACGCTTATTAAATATAGCAGAAAACATGCATTATTGTACTCAGGAGGGGAGTTTGACGGGATTACAAAATACAAAAAAATTACACAGTAAAAATACTTGATTGTATTTGTGGGAGTAGTCCAAGTAGTACTGACTCCAACAGTATCAATTTCATGTAGAACTTATTGCAACAAATCATTTTATCCCTCATCAAATATAGCAGAATACAAGAATTATTGTACTCAGGACAGGAGTTTGACCGAGTATTACTCAAAAAGTACACAGTAAAAGAACTTGATTGTACTTGTGGTAGTAGTCCAAGTAGTACTGAGTCCAACAGTCCCAATTTTATTAAGAACTTATGGCAAAAAATCATTTTATATCTCATCAAAAATAGCAGAAAACATGTATTATTGTACTCGGGAAGGGAGTTTGACAGAGTATTACTCAGAAAGTACACAGTAAAAGTACTTCATTGTATTTTTGGTAGTAGTGTAACAAGTAGCCTACTGAGTCCAACAGTACCAATTTTATTTAGAATGTATGGCTAAAATCATTTTATCTCTCATCAAATACAGCAGAAGTGGCATGATTTTGTTCTCAGTAGCCTATTATCCAAAAAGTACACAGTAAAAAACCTACTTCATTTTATTGTTGGTAGCAGTCAAACTAGGACTGAGTCAAACAGTGCCAGTTTTATTAAGAACGTATGGTACAAATGATTTGTATTGCAAATAAAGCAGAAAAAAACATGCATTATTTTACTCTTGTACAGCGATTACCGTAAAGGCGCTATTAATCGCGCACTCAAAAATGAAGAGCTGCTGATTTGACCAAGCGAACGCGACAGACGGCTGAGTTGACCGCAGTAGGCTATTAAAGGGCACCGACAAGTAAGTTGTGCGAGCTGACCTGGTGGTGCCTTAACTTCTACCAGTATTCTTACATGGTACGTGTTTTTCAATAAGGACTAAACGCAGTTGCGGCCATTACCTTGTGTCATTGCAAGAGAAGGCTAACACAACGGTCAGCTCGTTTAGCAGTAATGTTGTTAGCTAAAGCTAGCTAGCATGCTAGCCTTAGCTAGAGAAATAGGTGGTCAGTGTTATTCGGCTGTAGCTCACGGTAACACATGCTTCCTGTGGTTCAGTGGAGCAACACAAACCTGCTGAGGATAAATAACAGGGTGAAACCATCCCCTAAGGTGTTTTACTGGCACTCTTTTATCAGTTGACAAGTCCAGAGAGTTTCCCCCACATTGACATGGCGGCCACCGTATTTTTTATTTTTGAACATTACTCTCCTTTCATTGGTTATTCCCCTTTTTTAGTTGACACACGTTTTTCTGTCAGTTATTTTTTTGGGTGGAGGAAATATATTTGCCCCCCAAAAAAGTATTGATGTTTTCTCTTGACTTTTAAACAGTATGTCTGTTTTCATAGTATTTCAAGTATTTGTTTGAATTTAATATTACTGTTACATTTTTTATCTAAATGCCTTCTGTTTTTGTTCTAATTAGTTTAGCATCATTTGCATAATTTGCTTTTCTATATAGAATTAATTTAAGAATAGATTTTCTAACAGTAATAAGCCATCGCTGTGACTTTGTGTGCATGTGTAGTTTCTGAGGGCTCCCTAAGCATCTGAAGCTGTGTGAGCACCCTGCTGGTTTATGAAAAGCCAATGGCGCCATCTGCTGTCTTTGTTTTGCAGGATTCCATGACATGTAAATCGTAGGAATATGCCATCTACCTATTTGCTGGAGCCCAAAGTGATCTTTTCAGATTAATTTTGTCTGATTACAAAACTCAAAGATGTATTTATTTATACTGAATATAGAGAGCTCCTGTACATTCATACAGGTTAGTGTCTTCAGTGAACATATGAGGCAGAACGTGTAGACAGGGAAATGAACTGAAAAGAAAAACAATTAAACAATATGAAACCCACACCACGAGACAAAACATTGAAATGTAATAAAAAGATTTACATGCAATAACAGCTAACAGTTATAGCAGAGCAATTGTCAAATAAAAATTAAGATGACATTATATAACATTTTATTACATCACAATTAGAACAAAACACAACTTTAATACAATTTAAGAGAGTCATTTATTATAACAACAGAACACTTTTTTTTACACATTTATAAAAATAAAGGTAGTCATTACAACTATAAAATAACATATTACCACTTAAAAAAAGAGTAAGTTAGTGTTTAATAAAATAAAATGACATTTTACCCACTTAAAATAATATTGTATGCAATTATTCAAATGACGTAATTAACAAAATCTAAACATTGTCTATAAACCATTCTTTATCAAAGGCCTGGTTCAATATTAAACGTGTATACTACACATTTGGGTTATTACATTTTCATCCTTCTTTTTTTGTGCAGAATGAGCGTTGCTCGACACGTCCTGAAGTGCTCCAGGTTTGCATTTTATTCAACTACGCTAAACTGCAGCAGAAGCTTTTCTACTTCACAGGTAAGTCCACCTTAAAACTATCAATTCAAACGACTCATTTAGTTGTGGTTGGTGATTAACTCATTTCCAATCAGCCTCTAAAGCAGTGGTTCTGAAACCTTTTCTGTCATTCCCCACTTTGAACAGGTGGGCCTTTTCAAGCCCAACCTGTTCCTCATCGCTCCAATAAAATGGTAGGCCAAGCTTAAAATGGTCAAATGTATCGTTCTATAGAGCAAGCCAGGAAGAAAGATAGGTCGTTCTGGCTCGGGAAACACTTCAAAATGTGGAGAAGTTGTGAACAAAAAGACAATTATGAGTATAAAAAAAAAAGGTTCAGCAGTTTAAAGAATAGATAGCCCAGTGGATAGAGCCGGCGGCCCGCATGCAGCGATGTCCTCCGCGCAACTGGTTCAAATCCTGGAATGGATTAACTTTTAATCATTGCCCGCTTTTCAACTTTAATACTATAACTGATAAAAGGCCCTCTCCGGCCAAAAAAATGCCTTTAGAAAAATACAAAATAAAAAGAATAATGTACCTCAATAAAGATCTTTGAGGGTCCCCCTCCCACATAATCACCCCCTGCCATAATTACACAAGCACACCCAACCACTCTCTTCTCAATAACCCAATACACACAATTATCAATCTTTAATTGCAAATAGAACATGATATTCAGTCTTAGTGTGTGTGTGCATCGAATATTTTTCAAGGCAAAGATACGTTAAACCCACTGCAGCCTTGCACTTCGCCAGGAGAGGTCGCTGTAACTGAAGCTTCGAGAAATGAACCTATTTTCGAAACAATTGTCCAAGTGGTTTGATGCTTCATTCAAAGATTCCTTTGCCCATCACTACTAAATAGTATGTAATTATATCTAAACCCACAAGACGTTAATTACCTGTACTCGGTGCGCCATATTGTCTGTTGTCTGTTCTCTGTAAACCTCCATGTCTCATTAAATATCCTTGCGTCAGCGTCTCACGTGTTGGGCGCGCTCTCTTCTGACCATATTTGGAAGTACAACTTCCTACAGGTTCAACCTCCACCGGCTGCGGCTGCAGCTGGACCCTTGTCACATACTGTATGCAGAAGTATTATTTTAAGCAACACATTAAGTTGACGAAACACTCGAGTCAAATGTAATTAAAGTCAGATCGTGTCTTAGACGGGGCAGTGATATCATAAAACTGTTAATGAACGTATTCAAACACTTTTTCTGTTACCAGCTGTATTCACCTTGCAGGTGCAGCTATGTGGCTTTTATCCTGGATAAAGTGTTTAAGTCATGGATTTTTAACTTCTTCATATGTCTAATATTATAGTTCACTTTTCATTCAGGAAGTATGACGCTGCGCTGTCAGTACGCTTCTCCATGTTTGTGATTGGTCAAATGTTGCTAACCCCGCCCCTTTCCTGTGAACGCACACTCAGCCGGACAGAGAAATCCTGGCTTGAGTTACCGAGTTGATAACCAGCGTCGTAGGACCGTTTAGCGAGAGCGCGCTTGTTTTGGATTAGGTAAGCCGGGTAACTCAAACATATCCAGGGTCTGTTGAACTGGATTCGTAGTACAGGCCTCTGGTCTGTTAATGTACACTGGCCTCTGGTGTGTTAATGTACACTGGCTGCTGATGTGTTGTAGTCCCAACACACAGCTTTTTGAACATGCAAGGAAGTAGTTGGGACTGCTAAATGTAAAAGGCCAGTGAATCAGATATTCATTCATGTATGTTGGTTTTGTGTTGCAGTGTAAAATGACATCAAGGCACAAGAACTCCAAAAGAATCGAGGGACTGGACAAGAATGTCTGGTAAGTGAAAAATACAAAATTTCTCTCAGACTTCTGATCAGGTTAACATTTTATATAATACTGTTATTACTGTTAAAGCCAGACAGATTTCTGATTGTATACAAGAGCTAAGTCAGTCTCTCAGTGAGGGTGTTACTGTAGTTACAGTAGACCTATATTCTTTATGCTGTCTAATTTTACACAAAATGTGAAGAAAGTAGGGGGACTTTTTACTAAATGACAGATGTATTTGTATAACCAATTTACTTTGTCTCTTTCATTCTGGGGTTTTAAAGGGATACTTTGGATAGTTTGATTTATCCGTAGTCACATGTGTAATGTCTTGTAATGGCCTATTTTATTATATTTATTTATGATCAGGGTGGCGTTCACTTCAGTGGCAGCGGACCCGTCCATTGTTAACCTGGGTCAGGGCTTTCCAGATATCCCCCCGCCTTCTTACGTCAAGGAGGCCCTAGCAGAGGCTTCTTCAGTGGACCGGATGAACCAGTACACCCGAGGCTTTGTACGACTTATACACTAACTGTACACACTCACTCATGATCCACTACTACCATCACAAAATGTTTTTAGTACCCATCATTATCTATTTTGAATCCATTTGAAAAGGAAAAGTGTTGCTGAGATAATGGAGAAAGAGTTTAATACTTTCTGTTTAACCTTAGGGCCTTTACACTGTGGGATTTGGGGCTTTATATCCCAATCGGTAAAACAGCATTATAAACCAACTGCAATGTAGCTATCATTTATTGGTATGATAGTGCTAAGCGGTCATTTTTTAATAAATCTAGTGATTAGGCTGTACATTTTATTATTATTATTTTTTTATTTGAAACTTCTGTTGAGGTTTTCAATTAAGCGCAGAATATCTGTCCATAACAAAACTACCCTTTGTCATTATATGGAAGTGTAATTGTTGGTGCAGTTCTACTGCTGCTGCACATCCCCGTTAGTACAGATGTGGCAAACAGCAGAGCACACAGTTTTGAGCGTTAACAAATATGGATTGAAGCAGGATATTTCGTTATTTTCTATGAATGTTGACTTTTTGACTCTTTGGAAATCACAAGTCTGAATCAATCGTACCGGAAACCAATTCCAATTGTAATTCTACTAATGTTAGTGCAGCTTCATCTTAATCTGCAACAATACTGTCTTTACACACTATTCATGGGAATATCAAAAAAGAAGAAGCTGTGCAGCATTCAAATGTTTATTTAGGCATCAAATATTAACGTTATAAACTAAGCTCTGAAGCTTTTAACTATTCGGTACAGCCCTAAGTATGTTACATTTTTTACAATACACTATTCCCTAACATACAGTATTTGCTACTGCCAGAACCCCGCTTGTTCTTAAACTTTTGTCTCTTGTTGATTTGCCAGGGTCACCCATCTTTGGTGAAAGCTCTGTCTCAGGTCTATGGGAAGGTCTGCGGGCGGCAGATCGACCCCTTCAAAGAGATCCTGGTGACAGTGGGAGGTTACGGTTCTTTATTCAGCACCATGCAGGGGCTGGTGGACGAGGGAGACGAGGTAAGGACAGGTGTTTAAAACCATAAACATTTACAAACATGCTCCCTGTAATTTGTTATATTTATGTACACTGTTTCTTTCCTGAGGTTATCATAATAGAGCCTTTCTTCGACTGTTATGTACCCATGGTGCGGATGGCGGGGGGCAAGCCTGTGCTAATACCGCTACGCCTTGTAAGTTAAACCTAAACATACATCTTCCACTTTTACAGTAGTAAAGTAGTTACTTTACTTACTGCATATCTTAAGGATATGAATACATTATAGGAGCCATGACACAACATTTCTTATACATTTCAGAAGTCCGGGAAGAAGACAGGAACAAGTGCCGACTGGTTTCTTGATCCAGGCGAGCTCTCCAGTAAATTCAACTCCAAGACAAAGGCCATCATCATCAACACCCCCAACAATCCCATTGGGAAGGTAAGTCTACATCACAGCCATTACCTGTTTCATCTGAGATATGTAAATGCTTGCTAACATGATGGGAAAACAAAGCTCTCAGTAGTTCCTGTCGTCTCCCTGCAGATCTTCTCCAGAGAGGAGCTGCAGATGATCGCTGACCTCTGTATCAAACACGACACTCTGTGCTTCAGTGATGAGGTTTATGAGTGGCTGATCTACAAAGGACATCAACATGTCAAAATTGGTACGTTCAACACACCCACTGTACAAAAAGAGTAGAGCACTGTTATCCATCTTATATAAGATCCTTTACAAACAGCTACAGGGATGGAAACCTTGAAAAAAGCAGCTACTCTTGGCTGACTGCCAGTAACAATGTTCCACCAAGGTAATGGGAGGCTTGGTAACCGCAACAAGCTAACCAGTTGCTCAGTAGCTAACAGAGAGAAGTGTTGTGCCATTTACCATGAAGCTAGCAAACACAGGGAGTAACTTAATACATTTACCCAGCACCTCTGCCAGGGTAAAGGCTGTTGAAACATTTGAGTTGCAACGATGAATGGAATTGATCCGAGTTAAACCAGCCAGTTCCACAGGAGTAGCATTAAATTGTCTTTTGAGTACTTCAAGGGGACGCACACCCCTTTCATTTAATTGTGTCCAGAAAGCCACTTTCCATATTAAATGCCAGACAACAATCAAGAAAATGTAATATGGTTGAAATCAAGCTGCAATAGAGCTAACAACAGAGAATTAAAAAAGAGACAGTTTATCATAAAATTCAGTAAGTGCAACTTTTGAAAAGACAATTGTTTAATGCAACTAAAACGTCTGAGTGTTATGCATGAAGACAAACAAATTAAAAGAATACATCACAAAGACAAGACAAACAAAGTTTCTCATAAGTAAACAGTGGCTGCCTGAAGACAATGCTACTAACTTATAGTGCTGTCTCACTACAAGTAGGACCAAATAAATAAATAAAATATACAATATATATATATATAAATATTGCATATAGCACTTACATTTTTTTCGCTTATTTGAGGCTAATATTCTTGTATGATTGTATACTTTTGCATGAAGTTATGGCATTAAAAGATGATATGTCATTCTGACCTTTTTCCCATTTGTCAATGACCTGTTTTCTGTCTCTACAGCCACTCTTCCTGGAATGTGGGATCGAACAATCACTATCGGCAGTGCAGGAAAAACATTCAGTGTCACAGGATGGAAGGTCAAAAAAAAAGTTTATTTAGAACACCATTTTGAATATTCACAAATCAGTTGTTGCACTTGATGACGTTGATGTTGTTGTCTCCTAGCTGGGCTGGTCTGTAGGACCTGAGCACTTGATAAAGCATCTCCAGACCGTCATGCAGAACACCATGTACACCTGCCCCACACCGCTACAGGCAAGTGTGCAGCTCTAACACAGGTTCCTGACCAATCATTTACTCTGACACTTGTATCTGTCTGTCCCCAGGAGGCGGTGGCTCAGGGCTTCCAGAGGAACCTGGAGCTGATGGGGCAGCCGGAGTGCTACTTCTCCTCGCTGCCAGAGGAGCTGGAGCTGAAGAGGGACCGCATGGCTGCCATCCTGCAGGAGGCCGGCATGACCCCTGTCATTCCAGAGGGGGGGTACTTCATGCTGGTGGACGTCACGTCTCTTAGTGAGTTACTTTTTAACTGACACATTTACATTTACATTTACTCTGCTGCTGCGTGCTACAAGTGAGGACTAATACTGCTCCGTGGCTCATTTCTAAAGAGGCAGGTGGTTGGACTGCACAAAGACATTCTACTTCACACATTTACTTGGTAACAATCTCAGATTTTCATACTGAACAGTTCATTCAAGAAGTGCAAATGAAGTTAGAGCTCACAGAGGTAATGCATACATTAAAATAAATGCATTCAATTTAGAAATGAAATCTCCAAATGGACATTCTGATGGAAGAGTTAGTGGATATGTACAGCACAGTCGATCCGTTTATGGAGAATAAGTCACTATTTGAATATTGAAATAAAAGACTGTCTTTTTTTGTATTTGTGCAAAAACAAAAAGCAACTTAAAGTTATCAGTAAATTAGTTCTAAAAATGTGTTTAGCCTAACTCCATGATTGACATTCATAAAACTCTTCCAGGGTGGACTACTACTGACCCTCAGAAATATAGCAAATAGCTTTTAGATCATAATTGTATATTAGAAGTGAATAAAGTAACTCCTGCTGTTTGATGGACTTTACTGTCTCTTCTCATTGCAGATCAGGACCTGTCACACATGGAGGAGGATGAAGCCTACGACTACAAATTTGTGAAGTGGATGATTAAAGAAAAGGTAAATGATTTAGGTTATTTTCAATCAGCTGTCTACAATATCACATTTAACCCATAGTTTTTTATTGTTTAATAATTATTATATTTCTTATAGAAACTGGCAGCCATTCCCGTCACAGCGTTTGTTGGAGAGGAGTCCAAGAAGCACTTTGAGAAATATATTCGCCTTTGCTTCATTAAGGTAAATACAAACGTGTCTGATACAAACCTAAAGGACATTAACTATTCATTTTAGCGGAGGTGCACTTTAGTTTGTTTCTCTTGTGAAGAATGCTCATACTGTCTCTCTCCTAACAGCAAGACAGCACTCTGGACGCAGCAGAGGCCATCTTGAAAAACTGGAGGAAAGTTTAATATGATGAATTGTCTGAAGACTTCAGTTCGATTTCAGGCAGGAGGAACAACTCTGTGGTCAAACTGAGGGAATGAGATATGACTGTTAACTTAGAAAAGTCAAATACTAACAGCTGAAGTTCATAAGTTAAGAGCTAAATGCTCTTCCACATGTTGACATACTGTTTGAGAGAATCCTCACAGAGTCACAGCAGGTCCTGTGTGAGACTGCGTTATGAAAACCGGTTTATGCAAGGTGTTCATTTTGTGTAGTTATTGTGTTTTCAGCCTTTTTGATGTGTACATAGACACTAATTACAAAGCACTTAGTTGGATGCTACTGGTTGCGCTGCTTGGACTTTGTCAAACTTCCCTGACAGAATTAATCACAAATAATGCATATTTTAGTTTTTTGAATAATATTTTGAATAAAAACCAATGTGATAATAATAGTATTGAATTTTGATTGTTATTTTTTAAATCCTGCTTTTGTTTTTCACTCTTAAATCCAATTAGTTTAGTTTTTTTCATGAAATGCAACTTAAAATGTTTGTATTGTGACATTGATGACACATTTGAATTCGCTGTTGATAATCACTTCCACATACTTTGAAGGACTCTTTAGGACTCTGACATATCTGATCTTAATACCATATTTAATCTTAGTTGTGAAGTTGACTGAATGAGTCAAAATGTCTTCCTGTGGCTGACGTGTGTGACATACAGCATTACAGTGGTATGACAACTAGTATTTGATTGAATAATGTTAGTACGGACATTGCAGACATATGAGTGTTGATCTCAGGGTCAGACCTTCACTGATTTCAACTGTTTCAATGTAAAGCTTTGTAAAAGACCTGTTCTACTGCTGTTCTGTTATGGATGATCTAAGGTCCAAAAACACACGTCACACTAGGAAAAACACAGGTGTCATACTGTATTCCATTTAGCACCGTTTAACTTTAGACTTTGGTTCAACTACATGATGTCCTTATATTTACCTGGAGCGCTTTTGTTGCTTTCTGAAGGTCATTTCTGACTGCAAAAAGAAGTATTGACTTATAATATATACATTTTTTTTTTTTTTAAAGAATATTTACTGAATTGCAAGGTGTCGTTGGGTGCAGTGGCGACTGGTCATTAGGGGCAGGTGGGGCACAGCCCCACCTAGTGTCAGCAGAAAGTATTACACATAATGATTACAAAAAATGGAAAGAGATGCAAAAAAAGAAATAAAAAAATATATAAAATATATTTTAAGGTCATGTTTAATCATCTGATTCGTCTGTACATTGCTGTTTTAGTCTGTGTTCTTCTAATTAGTGTCTACAGTGCCGTTTTGAGCCATGTGGGACAAAACCTGATCATGCCCCACCCTCTCGCTGTCAAAGTGAACAGTGACTGTAAAAACTACACTGCGCATGCTCAGAGTATTTTTCAATGTAATGTGTGTGGCAAAAAAAAAAACACCATAGGGGCACAGAGCTGCCATCCCCACCATACGTCATCTCACATCATTCAGAGCTGATTGGCTGTAAGTACGTGTGCCGCGAAAAGTGTGGTGTGTATAATAAGAGGAGACGAGAGCTGCAGTGACGCGTCCTAAAACCAGGAAGTAAGCTGCAAAAAAGCAATGAGGTTTCTCTATAGGATTTTAGAAAATAGCTTGAAATAAGGTCTGTGGGAAACGTACCTGTTAGATAAATGCACGTTTTGTTCAGCCGGATAATATCCACATGTCTACCCTACTTTTATCATTTTCGAATCATAAATCTATCGATTAGATTTATGATAGACTTTTGAAACTACAAGATGATAAGGAGGACTTTTACAAAAAAGTTATAGAATTTTTTGTCCAGAAGGATAGGCAAATGGACTTCATCTTCAAGTCAAGGTAAGACCGCAATTTTTTGAAAATGGGATCTTACTTAGAGAGAACAATTCAATATTTAAATGATCAAATTACATTTTTTGGGTATCCTTTTGTTGAACTGTCTGTTTAAAATTAATCGAAGCATCAGACAAAAAAAGCTTTTGAAAATAATATTATATTTTGGTTTAGGTCAAAATATAATATTTGTAAACCTGAAGAGTCAGTGCCAGTGCCTCACCAGCCATGAACCTCACTGCACGTCACTGCAGAAGCTTATATATAGACATCTACGTTTTTTGTGCCCCACCACTTTTGTACATATAAAAACGCCACTGGTTGGGTGGTTTGTGCTTTTAAATTAAATGTATTATTATTATATCTATATCACAGCAGACAAGCCAGGTCTAATAAATAACACTAACAACAGTTCCCCTACTGACTCCTCTGAATAGAATGCAGCCATTGTTTAACAGTTATTAACACCTGTGAGGTTTCTAATAGGACTTGTCATTATATGTACTAAAAGGTATTTTTTGTATGTAACATTTAAACGTTTTGTTTCATCAGTCCCTCAAGGCAAGGCAAGTTTATTTATATAGCACCTTTCAACACAAGGCAATTCAAAGTGCTTTACAAAAAATGAAAGACATTAAGAAAATGGCATTCCAAATCAGTCATTAAAAAGCAAAGATAATAAAATAAACATTAAAAGAAAAAATACATGGATAAAAGTTACAGTGCAGTTTAAGATATGAATAGTTTAAAAGCAGCGACAAAAAGAAAAGTCTTCAGCCTGGATTTAAAAGTAGTAAGAGTTGCAGCGGACCTGCAGGTTTCTGGGAGTTTGTTCCAGATATTTGGAGCATAATAACTGAACGCTGCTTTACCATGTTTAGTTCTGACTCTGGGGACAGAAAGCTGAGCAGTCCCTGAAGACCTGAAAGTTCTGGATGGTTCATAATTTAGCAGGAGGTCAGAAATGTATTTTGGGCCTAAACCATTCAAAGCTTTATAAACCAGCAGCAATATTTTTTAAATCAATTATTTGACACCCAGGAAGCCAGTGTAAAGACTTCAGAACAGGAGTGATGTGATCCACTTTCTTAGTATCAGTGAGGACTCGAGCAGCGGGGCTCTGAATTAGCTGCAGCTTTCTAATAGATTTTTTAGTGAGACCTGTAAAGACACCATTACAGTAGTCGAGTCTACTGAAGATAAAAGCATGGACAACTTTTTCCAAATCCTGATGTGACATTAGTCTTTTAATCCTAGATATGTTCTTTAGGTGATAGTAGGCTGATTTAGTAACTGTTTTAATGTGACTCTTGAAACTCAGGTCAGAGTCCATGACTACACCTAGATTTCTGGCTTTATCTGTTGTTTTGAACATTGCAGACTGAAGCTCAGCGCTAACTTTTATACGTTCTGCCTTGGCTCCAAAAACCATTACCTCAGTTTTATCTTTGTCATTACCTCACTGTAAAGAACGTTGTGTTATATCCTCCTGACCACTTGAGGGAGACAAAGTACAGACTGTAACATATGGTTTCGTAGCAGATACATATTGATTAAATATGGAATATTCCTCGTTACAATATTTTTCTAACAATAGTCTCAGAATTATCTTAAAATTCAAAGTAAAAAGAAAACATTTCAAAAATGGGGAGGGCTCCAAACATTGTATAGATAAACTGCAAAGCAGCTCTAACCAGTTCAATGTTTTTAATTCACTACACTTAAATGAAGGTAAAACTTCAAAAGTGATTGAATGTGACCTCATAATTTCTTCATAACACAGCCCAGAGGATCAAATGAGCAGACGAGCTGTGTTCCCTAACCATGACGCGGTGGGCACAGTTCAGGGAAAGAGTAATCACTTTGCATGTGTATGCAAAGAAACAGATCTTTTGTCCGTGCAGACAGGTGTAATGCATTTCTGTGGTTATGCATAAACCTGGCGCCTTGTTTCCATGACATCATGATGCTGTTTAAATTCAGACGTTCACACAGTGATAGTGTACATGTTAATGTGGAGGTGAGAGGGGCCATTCCTCACCTTCCCCCTGTTGTTCTGACAGAACAGAGACACTTCATCCCCACTGAATGATAATAATAACAGAATCATTTCATGCCAAGTAGCTCGGAACGTTAACTCTTAACTCTGAGGCTACAATGAAAAAAACATTTCTGCAGATCATGTTTCCTTATAACTAAGGTGCAATACTGGGGTTTACTCTAGGAGCTGGAAGTATGGATAATATAGATTTATGTTTGACATTTCTTGTGTCAAATTGCAGAGACACTCTTCAGACAATGAAGACCATCATTCATCCCAGTGCCATTATGTTGCATGAGCCTTCTGTACCCAGGAAATATCTGCCTTTTTTCAAATTAAAGACAATTCCCCTATTATACAGTAATCCTCTGTCCAATGTTTTAAGAGGCCCGGAACTTCCCTCTCCTGTAATGTGTTATAGTGTTATTTTGTGCATGTAAATGGTCTGCAAAGGCTCAAACCCCTGTGTTAATACTACAAACGTGTCTTACATCCAGGACATTGTCAAACCACACATTCCAGCCAGTGCACTTCGCTCTGCATCAGCCGCTCCTAAATGGTGGAATGAGCTCTCCATTGATGTAACGACAGCAGAAGGTCTACACAAATTCCGTCGCAAACTGAAAAAACACCTGTTTTGCTTGTACCTCTGCCAATAAATAAATAATCATTGAACATTTAAAAAAGTAGCAGTTACAAGTTTAACGCACAGCACTTAGTCTGACTCATTGAAGCTCATACAGTATATCTGCACTGTTCTTGTTCTGAGTTTGAATCCGTATGGTTTGTCGCTCACATTGTAAGTTGCTTTGGATAAAAGCCTCAGGTATATGTAATGGTAAACTTTGGTAAAATAAAAACCAAATACTGCAAATACTGTTATCCGTTTCAGTCTACTAATAAGAATAATTTAAAAACTGGTTGGATTTGTGATGAAGGAAACTTAAGCAGAATCACAATTCCTTTATTTATCCCACAAAGGGCATGCACATTGTATTTAAATAAAGACAATTAAAATGTATAACAATCATGGATGATCACCCTGCTGAATATATATGATATCAATATATTTGTATCATTTTCAGCACACATTTCTAATGATATCTGATAACCCTGACAATTCTGTATTGGATTATTCATTTGACTTCATATCATTTCATGTTTTGTCTCTTTTGAACGCCTCAGTCACACACAGTCACTGTGTTCTGCATTTACTGATTTCTCCTTTGCCCAGTTTCTGTTGTACCCAGTATCTAGTATTACCCACACACAACATGTCATATCGATTGAATTGTTCAAGTGTGGGAATATTGTGCACCATAGAACTGTAGTGTAGTATGAAAACTGGGGCTGGGAACACAACAACTGCTTTAAAAATGTGAATAGGATTATTATAGGCTGCTGTTATTAGACATATATGATGTGCAGTTAACAGATCCCTGTGGATTAGAGGTCTGTCTGCATATTACCATCATCATTTATGTTAATTATGATTATTTTGCCAATAATCTAATGTCACGATGCTGCTATGGAGGCGGATTTAGGTTATTGTTGCCCTTGAAATGAGAGCAGATGTTTGTGGTATTAAATGTTGCCTCTAGGTGGCCATGTTGATCATGTTCTGAGACACAGCTGAGCTTTGTGTCCTCTTCCTGATCCAAGAACACATTTAGCCAAACAGAGTCTGATGAAGACAGTGCAGAATATGGTCAAAATCATATTCATTCAATAAATGCACTCCCTCCTGTTGAGGGTCATACTATATATAGATTTAAAACAATAAAAAAATGGCTTAAAGGGGTCTGTTCTACTCATTTTCAGGTTCATATTTTCCGTGTCTGCTGTGACATGTCTCCATGCTGTAATGTTCAAAAAGCTCTTTATTTTTCTCATACTGCCTGTGCTGCAGCACCTCTTTTCACCCTCTGTCTGAAACCAGAGCCCAGTCTGCTCTGATTGGTTAGCTGGCCGGTTCGTAGTGATGTCACAATGTTAGGAAGAAAACAAAAGAGTCCAATGGAGTTAAAGGCCTCTTTATGGAAGCAGCAGAGGTTGAATATTCCTGACTTTATTTTATATCATAGGAAAAACAAAAACAATTCTGGATCCTACATATCCCATCATTCATCTCAATGGCACTTTTTCTTCTATATCTTCTATTAACATATATATATTCTATAGCCACTTCTTTCTAAACCCTATATCTTTTCTCCTGTTTGTGGTCCAGGCTGTTTGTTGAGAATGAGCCAAGATAACCCCGATGACATCACTATGACATCATCATCAGTTAACTCATGTGTACAATTGGGGGCGTGTGTCTCTTTTATAATTCTTGGAGTAGTTCCGTAAGTCCAGGAAACAAAAACTGTTGTTTAGAGCATCATCAAAAGACAATTGTTTGTCATTAAAACCATGTCACAGTTTAATTACATTTACAATAAAACATTCCAAATGGCCTGGAGGGATCACAGATGCTTCAATCCTCATAAACAATCATAAAGACCTTTATATTAGACTAATTCCACAGCATCTCACAACATGTTGTATTGTGCCCGAGACATAAATATCTGTGAGAATGTGAGGGGTGTAGCAACTCCCCCCCCCCCCGTACGCTCCCACACAGGCCATATGGCCGCTCCACTGCCAGCCCTGCTCTCTGCACACGGCCCAACAGCTTGGTGGACACATAATTAATTTGCTTAGGCGTCTGCCATTTATTTCCAACCTACATTTTGTTAATTGGACAGAGGAGGTTAAAATCCAATGAGTGTCTCTGGGTTTGTTAAGGCCACTAATTGCGCTGAATTTACAAGATAGAGGTTGCTTCAGGGGGTGTGGGGACAGGGGGACATCAGAGGGGTCAGTGGGAGGAATGTGGTGAAAAATCATATGTTTGTATTAATGCTTTCAGAAGAGCATGTGCTGAAGTCTGCAGAGGACAACATGCTGATGACCACAGATGTAGATATGAATTATCATCATTTAGACAGGACGTATCTTCCCAAAAGGAAAGACACTTGTCTCCATACAGACATGTCTTACATGGGTTGCATTGCTTGTATATGTTGTGCTGTGTTGTTAACAGCATTATAGAACTTGACCTACACGTCATTGCATCACGTCATTTTGCTGCTTTTATTTCACCTAACAGTAACGTGACTCAGACTTATAATATGAATATAATCAAGTTAACTGCAAATGTGATAAGCATAAATATAGATGGTGCCTAGTTTTTATATTTTTTAAACATCAAAAGATGATATAATCATAATGATCAGAGAGATGGAGAATATTTTTAAAAATAAACCAATTAATTAGAAATCCTGATTATATACCAGATATCTCATTGTATTATGTTTTTATTTAACGGTTCCTTTGTACTGAATAATTACAAATGAGTCAGATAGCAAATAAGTAGCTGAGAAAGATTAGAAACGTTAAGGATGCAGTGAAAAACTGAAACATTGACTTTAATAAATGTATTACGTCAACAGATTTCTCAACTAGACCAGTTATGTGACATTTGTTGACATAAAACAGGTCATTAAAGTTTCAGTTTTTTCAGTGTAGTACAGGATGATATAATACCAGCGTTTTTTTAAAGTTTGCATCAAACTGCCTTCTCTCTGAGACATGTGAGGTATTCAGGAGTGGAGTTGTGGTGCTGAGGCGTGGGGGGGGGGGGGGGGGGGCACGAGGGGTTAATGACAATCCCAATGATTGCACTCAGGCTTTAGGGCTGATCCAGGGCCTGCAGCAGCTGTGCAGAGGGGCTGCATGGTGCCCCTCCAGCCCAGCAAAAACAGGGCACAGTGTCCACAGCAGCGATCCCTGCTGTTGTTAATCACCTGCCCCCCCCCACCCCCCCTCTCTGCTGCTTCTCTCCCTCTCTCTTCCCCCTGCACTGATTTGCAAGCGCAGATTAATCAGAGCATGGGGGCCTTGATGACATTTTGCTGTTATTGTTCCCAATTTTAGCAACATCTTTTATTGTCTTCATCATTCATTTACAGGAGGGGAGACGGGGGGACTGTGTCAATTATGCAAATGATGTTCCACACTTTTGCAGATTACTTCATTCCGTTGCCATTGTTTGGGAGACTTTAATTATTAAATATTATTATGCTCATGTTTCCTTCAATTTGGCCAAGCTTTGTTTCAATTCGATCTCTCCTCCAGCTGCTCAGAGAATCAAAGCCGTCTGGCTTGCCAAGGCCAAACAAACTCCATCACTTTAATGATTCTGAAGTTCCTACCTCGCTCTCATCTGTGGCTTTAAAACTGTGATTGGAAAAAAGAAGCAGACCATATTCAGTTTAATGACCAGGAATTGAATTCAAGTTTATTCAAAATTGACATTCAATTATGTAGCACCTAATGATATTTTAATCTCTTTTCTTTAATTCCCAGGAATTGGCTTTTCAAAGGCTTTGTCTGGCAGCAACACAGACGGCCTGAATAAAGAATACAGATTGGTATTAGATCCCGGTGATGATAGGGAAATGAAAGCTTCCACAGTTCACACACTCAGAGGAAAGGCACTGTTCACTTATTAGACGTTTCAATCCCCGGTTTTGGAAGCCATCGCTGCCATCTTCCCTCCCTCCTTCCCTCCTTCCCTCCCTCCCTCCCTCCCTCCCTCCCTCCCTCCTTCCCTTTCTCCCTCCCTCCTTCCCTCCTTCCCTCCCTCCCTCCCTCCTTCCCTCCTTCCCTCCTTCCCCTCCCTCCCTCCCTCCTTCCCTGACACGATAAGTTGGACATTTAAATATTGCAATATATTTTTAGCTAATCAATTAGTTGAAACTCTTTCCTGATACTGCTTCAGGTTATTTGAGGTTGTGTGAAATCTGTCAGTGTAGATGTTCTGATTATGATTTGATCATACCGATTGATCCCAGTATTTGAACAATCAAAGCTATTTTATGAAATACTGTATTTGTATCACAGTGCGCTGATATGGAGAATGAACATAATTGCAAATAGGGAAACAGGACGAGGAATCTAAACCAAATCAAAACAATACTCTTCAAAGAACTAAAACATTATAACCTTGTTAAAGAACAATTCAATATAAATAGTCATATATTTGTTTTCACATTCCAGGAGATGGTGCTGCGGCACACATTAATCCTCTTGTTTTTCACATGCAGCTTCATCTGGTTGATTTCAATTACAAGAACATGACCTTGTTCCTAAATAAACCTTTCTGAAAAAATCTACTTAAATTAACAAACACACTAAGCTATGAAATCATTAATCAGATCAAAAACACAATAAAAACACATTCAAATAAATGCAGTAGGTCAGGTGAGTGACATAATAATCATAATCTTAAACTATTGTGCTTATTAAAAGAAATGTCAAATGCTATCACAAAATGGTTTAATGTGGAAAGTGTGATGGCCATATCTTAATATTGCTAAAAATCTATGATGTGATTTGACAAGGCAAGTCCCATTTGTGTTGAACTCTTCTAAAGAAGTAATTGAGGATTACAAAACTGTTTCCGGAGTGTGAGAATAACACACATTTACTCCATGATTACTTCTGCCTACTGTAAAATCAACTTTGAATGACTTTTAATGATCACATTATTGATCACATGAATGCTGGGATTAAAAATAAGGATGGACACGAGGATTTGCCCTAAATCTGATATATTGCCTAATCTCTGTGAGAATAAAATCAGCAATACATATGTAATTAGAACATTTAAAAACGTCATATTCATTGTGTGAAATCTATATAACAACATCCTCATACATGCATACAAACATATACATTCAGGGTGGAAATAACATGAAGCCATATTTAAAAGACACAACTTTGACCC
This sequence comes from Trematomus bernacchii, assembly GCF_902827165.1. Lineage (NCBI taxonomy): Eukaryota > Metazoa > Chordata > Actinopteri > Perciformes > Nototheniidae > Trematomus > Trematomus bernacchii. The sequence continues at coordinate 5,121,918 of NW_022987708.1, forward strand.
GTTCAGGCAATAAAATAAATGCAAAGTTGAGGACAAAATCAGTGCCAGCTTTATTCTTGTCAAGCTAAAAAGAACCTATTCTGAATTAAGTATATTGCCCAAGCTAACATATTTTTCATAATGACATATCATATCATGTATCAGAAGATGTGCTTAAAGGTAGGGTAGGTAAGAATGGAGAAACCAGCTCGAGTGCGCTAGAATTTGAAAGTACACAACCGGAAAAAATCTGCCTCTTCCTTCAGACTTCCTTACAGAGCCCCTCCTCCAACACACATGAACGTGCACATGACCAATGAGGGCACGAGATAAGTTTGTGCACAGATGGAAGGCTGACAGGCAGGTAGGCCATCCAGTTATTTTAGCCGGGCCGGCTCAGATGATTGGTCGTGCTTTTTACAGTACTACGGCTTCCACAGATGACATTTTTTTATGTATTTATTGTCAATACATTTAATGTATTCATTGCTATCGGGATGTTAAGAGCATTCCATGGAATATAACAACAAGTGTTTCTGAAGTGAATTACATAACCCACCTTTAACTCATCGAGCATCGCACTTAACCAACATCACTGTTTGAAAAATAAATGTTATTCTTAACTTAACAAGCAAAATGACAGCTTTATTCTTTTATATTTGATTTACTTTCTTTTGTAGCTGGAGAGGCGTTTCTAAGAGTTTTTTCCCCTCCTGCTGCATCACTCCCCCCCTGCCTGCCCCGCCTGAGAGATCTTATTGGATTCCTGTGACACTGTTTATCTGAGCATGGCTCTCCTAGCACAGGTTACTGGTGGTATTATACACCAACGCCACCTTTGACTTGACCAATTTAAAGGGATAGTACGGGGTCATGAGCCCGCCTCTAATGAAGGGGGGCGGCTGCTTGTCGGGGGGTTGGGGGCTGGGCCTGGAAAACATGACCCGAGGAGCACTTTCCCGCTGATTACTCATTGACGTTTCCTGCCTCGTTGGAGTCTTCTATTTGTGACAGTCGGTGTGTTGGGCGGCGTGTCCGGCGCCACTCGTCATGTCCTCCATGGCTGTGCTGGGAGGAACAGCTGTCCGTGTTAACGAGGCCAGCGCCACGCAGACCAGCGAGGCCGAGCACCACTCCGCTCCACGAGGCCCCGGGATACGTAAACAATGACTTAATGAGAATGCGTGCCATTACTGTAATTAACACAGCTCACGTCAAGCACTGTCAGAGTTTCAGGAAGGTCTTGCATTACATCCAAAAGGCTGGCATGCAATGACCAGAGGCTCTCCCTGCAACATTCAGAAAACGCCATATATAGAGCATGAACACTAATAAAAACGGGACATAAAAAGATTACGATCCACACTGTGTAATTAAAACAACAAGCATAAATGTCATAATTCAGAACATTTAACTTTTATGTTAGGATTTGCTAGTATGGCATAAAAGAAGTTGGATATGTTGCCGTTTCTTGTACTCTTTTCTGTAAAATGACTCGTCTCACTTACACATGCAGTTTGTAGCAAACAGCATGTCACCTTTACCTGCTGATTTTATTGCTTGTATTGTTAATCGTTAAAGTTAACCAATATAGTTTTGTTACATTATATTCAGAACTAGAATTCTTCTATAATGACAACTACATTGAATAAAGAAAACATTATAATGGTAGTATGCTGTTTATTTAATCTCCAAGCAGCATGGATTTTCACCTCAGTCTGACCATGTTGGACTCCACCCATTGTATTACGTGTGACTCTAACATTTTCTAATTTTATTACCGTGGACACTCAAAACTTATATTGAAACTAAATCCAGGCTTTGGTAATTTCTTATTATTTTCAATCAAGAGCCAGCCATAACTGTGAGCTTTGCCAAGCTTGGGAAACTGCATCTATTCCACATCAGGTAAGTGCTACAGTCCTTTTCTGCAACTACATTCTGATATTTTTTCTAATATCCGCTTTTAGCTATCTAACGGAGGAGCCGTACGCGATGTGAGACAAAACTACACATTTGAAACTCACACACTGCGTGTTCACAGTGCACAATATGGCAGTGTACTGAGGAAAGTATCTACATTGAGAAATAGCAGGAATGTAACATTGCTAGCTAGGACTGTAACACTGCGAGCTATCTAGCTAGCTAACAATGTTATCGTTCTGATAACAAATCCTTGCAGACTGCTTGGTTAACACATAAACACTAATGTACTATACACACAGTATAGTGAAACATTTATTATATGCTGGCGGTTGTTGAGTGTGAGAAGTTCTCACCTTTTGGACGTATTGAGTGCACATTCGGGTACAAGTACGAGTTGCCATACTTTGAATTTGGACACACTTTTGCATATTGACATTAGCCGCGTTCACACCAAGTACTTTGCCGTACTTAGTGCCAGCACTTACCCCAGGGCACTTAGTACAGATCGCGTTCACACCAGAATAAGTTCCCTGAGGGAAGATTACGCAAATGAGCCGCTGACGTCACTTCTTCTTCTTCTGCTTTGGGTTTACTGGCAGGCCGCAAACAACTTCACGGCGTATACTGCCACCCGAAGTCCCCGGCCGGAAGTCCCCGGAGTTGGGGACTGGCTTCAGTAGAAGCTGCTGGGACTCCCAGCAGCTTCTACTGAAGCCTTCCGAGTAAATCGGGGCGTGGTTTGCAATTCGCCCAGCCAATCAGAACTGGGGCACTTTTTTCCCCCAGGAAAATACCATCTCTCAGCAGGCACTAAAAATGGGGGTAAAAGTACTCTTTTTGGTGTGAACACGACATAAGGGGTACTAACGGAACTAAATGCGAAAAGTACGGGGAAAAGTACTCCGGTGTGAACGCGGCTTATAGAGACAAAACCCTATACATATGATGTGTTCTTTTCGCATTTTAGTCTTTAGTACAAAAGTGTGAAGAAACAGGTAAATATGGCTATGAAGAGAAATGGAGGACATACACAACAGGTTAAAAACCATGACACAGGGACATTTGTTCTAGGATGTTTGCCTTGAATGTTGGACTACCTAGACCAGGCGTAGCCAACACGGTGCCCGCGGGCACTTGGTCGCCCGCAGGGGCAACGTGAGTCGCCCGCGGGGCATGTTCTAAAAATAGCTCACCAAGCAAATCCAAAATGTATAAAATACACAAAACAAAAAAGGAAATGTGATTAAAAGAATCTACCCTATGCATAAACGAAACCTAAATCATAGCGAACTCTATCTACTTACTACAACTCTATATCTATCTAACACCCCTCCTCCCCCCACCCCCACAATGAATATCGACCAATCACGTTCTTGCTTGATTTGCGGGACCAGCGTTGCAGTCGGGAAGAAAAGCAATGTGGCACCTCCCCGCTGATTTTCCTTCTGGCAGAATCTACACAACACATCAGCCCCATTGAACAGCCTATCGTGCCAGCCTATACAACACATGGGGGGCAGAGTTTTACTCTGTGTGTTGCAACTTGCATATATATTTATTGCACTTGACGCACACACACGCATGGCGTAATTTCCACCTGGGACAGGGGGGAAATGTCCCCCGCTCTTTTCGAAATCCCGTTTGTGTCCCCCCACTTTACAAATATGTTTATTATTATTTTTTAACGCAAGCCGTCATCGCCACGGAGGAGCACACAGCCTCTGTGAGAGAGAGAGAGAGAGAGAGAGAGAGAGAGAGAGAGAGAGAGAGAGAGAGAGAGAGAGAGAGAGATAGGAGATAGAGAGCGAGATATGAGACGAGATAAGAGATGATCGCTAGATTGAGAGAGAGATAGCGCTCTCGCTTCTCACCACTCGCCTATCGATCTGACGCTCGCGTATTAGCTATCTCTCTTATCTCCTCCCTCTCTATTTCTCTCCCTTTATTTTTCTCTCCGGAAGCTCCCCCCTTTATCTATTTAATATAGATAAAGTAAGAAATCATTCCAATGTGTACTATAGGAACAGTAAAAAAAACAAAAAAACAGTTAAACAGGGGAGCGATTAGTAAATATGCATACATAAAAGAACAGAATGCTAACTATGTAACATAAGATAAGAATAAACCAGTTTTAAATGATTTGTTATTGGTTGTGATCATATTCTAAAGATGTTTGGATTATTGAAAAGTATACAGCTCCCTTTCATCTGAGTGTTGAGAGCTGTATCCATCAATTCATTTTGTGCTCAAAGTGCACCAGATTGATGCATTTCACTTCAACATTTAAAATAATCTTCCCGGGGGTGCATGCCCCAGACCCCCCTAGAGGAGGTGAGGACCCCCCTAGAGGAGGTGAGGTCCACCCCCAAATAAAGCAGGTTAAAATAATTAAATTGCATACATGTTATTTTAGTAAACACTGCAAACGGGTCCCACAGACCCAAACAGCACACAAAGGTTAAAGGTCAGCATATAATAATGTTAAAATGTGCTAAATATATACACTGCAAAAAACAAAAAAAAGAGGAGTAAAAGTAGCCCCCGACTTGTTTTATTTTTTTAAAGTAGCCCTCACCCTAAAAAAGGTTGGTGACCCCTGACCTAGACCCAGTGAAGAACGGCATGATGTATGCATGCACTGAATGAATAAACTGAGCATGATGACCCATTTAGGAGAAGTGGATTACAGAAAGTGTGTTCTGACACTTTGGTTGTGACTTACTTTATAAAGGCGGCAAGCCACACTTTCCAGAGACAACTCAGTCTTTTTAAATTCAAGGTGTAGCTCCTGGATTACGATTCCCTCTGTTACACTGGATTGGCTTTATGCCTCTGTTGATCTGGGATGACTTAAACAAAATGAAAATATAGGCTATGTAGTGTGGATAAAGGAACATATACAGTATGTGAACTGATGCTCTAGGCTTTGTCACTTTGTACTGTTACTGTATGAGAATGTAACAAAGTCAGTTGGAGCAGTTTTTGCATGGAGGCAACATTATTAACAGTTAATCATGGAGGGAGGTTGTCAGCGGGGGTGGTTGCAGTTTTCATAATGGCCTAATTTCCAGCAATCGCAGGCTAATTATCTGCATTCAGAATTGTTGTGAATTCTCTTTGTGACTATGGGGGAAGTTTTAATAAAGAGTTTATAGTGCAGGGTTGAGTCGTTATATGTTTAGAAAACACCATAGACCATAACTGCGCCATAAAGCTGTGCCATAACTGCAGCATAATTAAAAAGGTATATTCTTATTAGAAGCCTGTTTCATGCTAATGCTAGCAGCAGGCATTGTGCTGCTGTGGATACATTACAAATAATTACAAGGATTAGCTTTTACTTTACCGATTTACTCTAATGTTTGAAGTTAAGTAATATACTTTAAAGTGACATACCTAAAATAGCTTGTGCTGCGGGTATATTAAATGACTTGCAACATTCAAATATGAGACAGCTTAGAAATCTGACAAAGCACTAGATAAAAATGTTTGACTGAATTAAAAAGAAAGATAATCTTTTAAATTACACAGGTATCATGATTATTAAGTGTTTTATTATTTTAAGCTATTATTAATGTAAACATAGCAACTATTCTGTTGACTTTAGCAACTGAAAACTGATGGCTGGTTGCCTCTTCTAGAATGTATTTTTGTACCCTATATTATAATAATGCCATATTCTCAAAGAGATACTATTTTGATGTATATTTTATACAATTCTTCCACACACTTAAATCATTATTCTCCCTCTTATATTAGGACCCTGACTGGTCAGAAAGTCTGCTATTGGTCCTGAGCTCTACATATGATTTAAGGGCAATAGTAAGGCAAGGCAAGGCAAGGCAAGTTTATTTTATAGCACCTTTCAACACAAGGCAATTCCAAGTGCTTTACAAAAATGAAAGACATTAAGAAAATGGCATTTAAAAACAGTCATTAAAGAGCAAAGATAATAAAATAAACATTAAAAGAAAAAATACATGAATAAAAGTAGTAAATGTCATGTTTTTAATATTTTTGGAGTGAACCATTGGACAACAAATGCAGCATTTAGAAGTGTAGTGCGTTTGCACCTGTCGGCCGCCATACATTTACAGTGTAAACAGTGCCGTGAGAAAATGTATTTTTACTGTTTACCAAATCTGTGGATCTGAGGAGTTTGTGGGGTATACAGTATGGCCTATGGTGACACAATACCAACACATTCTCACTCCCAACTCGGCCTATGTTGACGTTATGTCACGGTCCCTGTCCTCACTTTTCCAACGCAAGGGGGGGTCCTTTAGCGTCGAGTTTCAACTTTCGGGGATGTCCATAGACTTCTATAGAGCTCCCTAAAAGTATGCAGTAGACGAGTTGGGATCGCGGAGCATTTCTCCGCAGATCCATTCTCACAGCGTTTATCCACCTTTTTCTTGAGCTGCTCCGACCCTCGGTCATGACGGACTCCAAAAGTCAGACATTATACAATCAAACAAATAAATAAACACAAGGATAATTGTGTCTTATTGTTGAGTAAATAGCAGTGTGTGGTTTAGAAAATAATACAAAATTAGAAGGAAAAAACGATGAAACAATACAGATTTCAGTATTCTGAGCCCCTACTCTCCCCATAACTGACAGCAACAAAAGTCAGAAATTATTCAATTAAAATAAAGAAGTAAAAACAATAAGTGTGGCTTGATATTGAGTAAGAAAAAGGTTGATAAACGCTGTGAGAATGGATCTGCGGAGAGTATTTCTCCGCGATCCCAACTTGTCTATTACCAACGTTCAGGGAGCTCTATGCAAGTCAATGGGACTCCCTGATAGTTGAATATTGACGCTAAAGGACCCCCCCCCCCCCCCCCCCTGCGTTTGATAGTGACACCAAGAGATCGTGACATAACGTTTAAAGCATAATAAAGACAATAGAGCATAATGTTTTTAATGCAACGCAGTCTCGCATCGTATGCTTCAGCAGAGAACCGGCCGCGGCCGTTGAATTTCAACGCAGCGGGAAGGATTCGCTCGCAATCTCAAGTCGTCTACTACATACGTTTAGGGAGCTCTATAGAAGTCTATGGACATCCCCGAAAGTTGAAACTCAACGCTAAAGGCCCCCCCCTTGCGTTGAAAAGTGACGACAGGGACCCTGACATAACGTCAACATAGGCCGAGTTGGGAGTGAGAACTAAGGATGAGTATTCCCATTTTTATATTATAAATCACCATTTTACATTATTTTATTAACTTTTATCCAAAGCATAGTACATAAACTTCAATACCGTACTACATGCTAACAGGAGTAATTGGGAGTTAAGTGTCCTGCCCAAGGACCCTTCAACATGTTGACTGCAGGCGCTGGAATCGAACCACTGACCCTCTGATTTGACACATGTTTCGCCTCATGCCACAGTCAGCCAATGACAAGTGAATGAACTCATCAGCTTAAGTAGATCATACGATGTGGATAAAAGGACAGGAAGTGTCATACTGTATGTGGACCTCGAGAAAAGATTTCCCAAACAAAATACCCCAAACAAATAAATTATAATAATTTAGTGAGGACTAAATGAATCCCAAACTCCTAACCCTAATCATTACAAACGTTTATCTTGTCCTGAATCCAAACTCAAGCCTAACATTAACGCTCAAATAGCTTCATGCAGAACTGAGTGTAATCACCATCATGGAAAACATATCTTGACTCTGAACACATGGATTCTAACACACACCTCACACACACCACATGCACAGCCTTGAATGGAGCAGTGTGTGTCAACACTTGATGACTGTGCAGCTCTCAGTCGCTGCTGTATATATTGTGTCTTTTTAATTAGTGTTGAATTATTGAGGCTTACACAGACTGTGTTTGCTTTAGGTTGTGGGGGTGATTGAGCCAGAGAGGGGGGGGGGGGGGGGGGGGGATGAGGGGGGCGGCCTCATTTCCCTCATTGAGCTTCTTCGTGCATAGTCCCTCTATGCCCTTTTCCACTTTTCTATCTGAGACACGAGTTTGTGTTTTTGGCCTTTGGTCGTAAATGAAAACGTGACACAGCTTGTCTGAAAGTTTACATTTTGCTCTGTCTGTATTTCACCAAATATAATGAGCTATCAGGGGAGGGTAAAACAGGGTTCGGCAGTCCGGTTCACACCTAGAACCGGTGTTTTCATCACTTTTTTATTGTGTTTATAACAATGGCTGAAATGTGTGAAAGGACGAAGATCCTGTTCTGTTCTGTGGGACGGAGAGGACTGCCTTTTCTTCTGTCTCTATCTCTCATTTGCTTTATCTCTCTCCCTTTCCCCCCCTCACATTCTTCCCTTCAGAGAAAAGAGGGCTCCGCATTAATGAGTCAATGCGGAGCTGTATTATGTTTAATTAGGTAGTTTATATAATGAGGTGTTCATTTCTAATGGAGGGACATGCTGTGAGCAGCACATCTGCAAGAATAACTCAGGCAATCAGCAGCACGAGGACCCATGGAACTGCAAATGAGACTTACTTACTCAGAAATGAATTATGTCTCAGTGCCTTTTCCAAAGCCAATTAATTAAATCCACTGGCATGAAGGTCTTTTTCTTAATTTCATGTACCATTAGCATAATAAACACAATTTGAGTTAGCACAATGTGATCAGTTTAATGGATGCTATTTATTTTACTTTATTATTTAAAGCTCTGGTAATGGGGGGGAGAAACATAAATATATCTCCATGGCTCCCTCTGAGAAAAACTCCCATGATGCCTAGCGTGGACACAGATGCTCATTCCATTTTGTAGAGTGGAAAGGTGTTGCATGGTGTAATGTCAGGACTGGACTGAGCTTCAGTGTAAGCTCAGTCCAGGTTTCACATTCATTAAAACGATCCTGCAGTCTTATATGTCACACTCTCCTTACTCATAATGTGACGTATTCCAGCGTGGTGTTTCTGATAAGTGAGAAGAGAATTAGGATTTGGAGGCATTTACACACACACACACTGTTTGAGGTGTAAGTGCAATTCGCAGCGGCAGGAGTCCTGCACCTTCATTAAAACAATACAAGGACTTAATGTATGGCAGTGGATTTGTTCTGACCTTAAAGCGATACCCTAGAGGTGAGATATGATTAGCGTTATTGTTGAGGACAGGTACATCATTATCTCAATGTACCTCGACCATTGCCAAGTTCCAGAGCCGTGCTCCATCCTCTGACTCGGGCACTAGCACAAGACATCATCTCTTCTCCGGAGCAGAAATGCACTTAATCATCTACTCAAGTTTCAGGGTCTGGCCCCGAGTGCTCTGTGTCGAGTGGAACTACGTTAGCGGCTCGGCAGGAATCTGCAGCCATGTTTTAAGTTCCCAAATTAATTGCCAAATGGATTAGGAGGTATGGAGTGTCCTACTTTACTGGGACGGAGCAATCATTTAAATTGTGCCAGGTAAGGACAAGGAGAAGTTGTATTTCAGGAGAATGTGTTTTTTTTCTTATACATCTTTTATTGCCCCAAATACTGTGAACCCCCCCCCTCCCTCCCCACCCTCATTGGCATGCAGGGGTTCACTAGACAGTCTGCTGCCTGGAAAAGAGACACAGGCAGGAGTTTTGTGTTACTTACATGGCCAGACACAAAGGTGTTTTAGAACGGCAGGCGTTGACTCTTAAACCAGGGTCTCAGTTTATCATTTCCACACGTGCATTACAACTTACAGATCAGTGTGTCTACAAGGCACTACTAGACATTTAGTCAGCATCTGGAAATGAAAGATGTATTTTACTGTATGATCAAAACAACTTGTCAAGATCTAGAAATGATTTTACATGAATCTCCACATCTGTGTAATAATCCTGACACACCACCATACACACTAAAGTGGGATCTATTAAGGAAGAAGGTATCCCCCTGCCTTGTAAATAACATGCACATACAAAATACATACAAGTTGTGGCAGTGCACGATAAACAGGGTTCCACCAAACCAACTGAAGCTGCTGACTGACATTAAATTGCACATTTAAATGTTTACACTTTGCAAAATCATCCCGTGTGTTTGAAACCCCTGCTGTTAAGTACAAAATCATGTCACATGCACAGCTGTGTGTTACCATGACAACTCTTTGTGCAAAGATGCAAAGAAAGGACGGCGTTTTAGAAGGGAAGTCTTTAAAATAGACTCTCATTTGGGACAATGTAAGTGACCAAGAGTCATGCCGTTACTTTGCCATACCTCATCGTAATGGACATTAAAGTGGGGTGATTGAAGGAGAACGGCTCCATGTGTCAAGTGTTGAGTGAAAAACACATGACACCAAAACCCATTAGTGTCCTCTGGAGAGACAATGCCCAGAACTCCCCCCCCTCCTCCTCCTCCTCGCTCCAGACTCGGGGTGCTGTTTCTGTCAAAAGACACTCTCTCTGCGTCAGATAAAAGGCCTCTCGATTAGCCCAGGGGTTGAACTGTGCTCCATTCCAGTTTCACTTTTTGGTGAAAATTAGGACTTCAAATGATGTCAAAGTCTGGCGAAATGGAAGTGAGGTTTTCTTTTTTTAATACATCTCAGAAACTCAGGATATCATCCAATTATCTTTTAGTTAAAAGAACATTTTATTTGAAATACTGATGCTCAGAGTTGGTTTGCCTTGATCCAATTGCCTAAATTCAGATGAGTTCTTTAAAAGAGGCCCTATTTTGCTTTTTAGGGTTTTCTCTTTCCTGTAGTGTAGGTTTGTGTGCGGTCTGCAAAGGCTAACATCCCTGTGTTTCCTCCAGAGGGAGTTTCTCTTGCCTGAAACACCTCCATTGTTCTCCTTTGTTTACTTCCAGAACATAGTGACATCACTATGTTACACTTGCGCTTCTATTGGCTAGCGCTCCAGCACATTGTACGTGATAGCTAAGGGGTGGGACATCTCTAAGCAGTTGACCAATCTCAACAGAGCCAGCCAGCTAACCAATCAGAGCAGACGGGGCTCTGGTTTCAGACAGAGGGTGAAAAGAGGTGCTGCAGCACAGGCAGAATGAGAAAAATAAAGAGCTTTTTGAACATTAAAGCATGGAGACATGTCCCAGTGGAGACACTACATACTGATATACACCTGAACATCAGCACTATATGTCCTGTTTAAAAGTAAATACAACCTGAATTATTTTATTTTAACTGGTAATCATTTGGGTTATTGGAATCTATTCATCTTTCTGGCTGTCTGTTGTGTATTATTTTGTCAACTGAAGTATATAAATATTTTTAGCACATCTCTTAACAAAAGCTGCCTCCACTTTTACAATATACTGCAACCTTTGTCAACTGATAAACAAAGACAGCATTAATTTCATACGGACAAATGGGCAAAAGCCTTAATTACAATTTTAATTCTCAGTCATTTTCAACGACCTGCATCCATCAGTTTAACACACATTGTTTCTCCTGACTAATTAGACGTTTCCTGTCCGCTGTTCTTCTTTACACTCCTCAGGTATCTCTTCTGCTTCAAGTTGTATTTGATTATTATTATCCTGGACAAGGCGGCTGACCCTGTTAGTGTCTGGGCTCTGACATCATCACATTCACACACACACATCCTGTAAGGGGCATGAGCGTAAATGCACAAAGCATGAAGCCAGAAATGGGCGTAGGTACAAGAAGAATCTGGATCATGTAGGGCCCCGCCTCCGATTGCTCCATCATGGTCTGTTTCAGTCATAGGAATGTAGGGGAAATACCTCTGGATTTGGCTTTTAGCGCATTTTACAACTTTAAGACCCTAATGATTTGAATAAGTGTTCGTACTGGGTAGTTGGTAAAGAAAAAAATGATCTGCGGATTTACAGATCTGTCGGATCAGGGCAGAGTGCCTTTATTCCTGCTGCAGGGTGCCATCATATGTTTTAACATCCTCTATTAAGAATGTTTGACACAAAAAGCGGCGTACGAGGATCAATAACAGAGTTATGTACTAATATTACCCGAGAGTCGTGAAGTCATTGAGCGGCGCCAGGAGCTCACAGCTAATGACTGAAGATCAATGAGCAGAAACTGGCCTGTGGTTTGTTTCAGTGTGGTGTTTACCATACAACAGCTGACACTTCACTCAGGGGGGGGGGGGGGGGGGGGGGGGACAGGCTCTGGAAAAGGATCTGATGGCTGTGGTTTTAGCTGCTAATTACATCTATAGCTATGACAAACCTGAATATATTAATAAAGCAAGACAGTCAGCTTTAGTGATACTATTCACATTTATCATCAATATTTAGGGTTTCCCCAAACAATTCTAGATGAATGTAGGTGGACTTCTGAGACAGGTAACTGACATTATCCCCCGTCAGAAACTTTTTGAAGCTAATATTCATCAATCTCCTGTACTTTTAGAGCAAAATGAAGAGGTTCAAATAATGAAAAGCTTGATGATTATTTTATGATCTATGAACACTTGGTTGTATAGAATACATCTACCAATGTAATCTACGGCCCCCACTCTTGTATCGCCTTTTTAAAATATTTCTTTTTTCTTATGGTGACGGTATTATATCTCAATATTATAAAACAAAACAGGATTAGCCACTCAAAACCTGTTAAATTAACGGAATGTTTCTACAAAAAAAGAAAAACACATTTAAAGTTATAACAAAAACAATGGGTTTATTTGATCCACATAAGGATACAAATCAGCTAAAGGCCTACTTGTTGAAATGTAGTTATTCAGTCAATTGTAATGTGATTCTCAGACTAAACTGTTGTCTGTCGGTTGTTTAAATTGTGGGTCAACTTTATTGCTGAAAAACCTGAATCTACATATACTCTCCACCTCAATCATTAGTGTACAGACTGAATTAGGAAGCTAGAAAGAATGAGCCCGCATTTTAAATTAAATCCAGCTTCTCTTTAACTTCTCCCTCACGACTCGCTGTGGTTTCAGGCTCACAGCCCACATCAGACAGGGGCTCATCCAGGCCACTTTTTCAAATATAGACTTATTATTACCTTCCCACAATAAATTGCTCTGGAGGGCTGGGGAAATGCTGTTCTCAGTTTTTGTAACAGTGGCATCTCAGATATCATTAGGAGAGTAGTGCGGGGGGGACAGCAGATCAATGGATTCCACCACAGCAGCATTAGGACACTGTGTGTATGATCAGTTTACTGAGCAACACACCGCCTCTGCGGCTCTTACTGGAAACAATTGATGCATTGTTGCAGTGGAATTAATCCCCTGAATTCTTAACCCCAATCACATATTCAATTGTCACCACCCAAAATAATTGTGTGGATGGCTACACATGAAAAACTAATTCTTCACCGAGGCAGGACACCATCAGCAAGGCCCAACAACATCACATGCTGCTCTGTCATCCGAATCCTGAGAGCACAGACTCTGATTTAATCTTAGTCATTTCATGTGCATCCTGACCGAGAAGAACCACTCTGAATCCACCGAGACAAACATGGATCTTGGAATGAATTGATGTTTATGTGAACTTATGGTTTTATGATACTTTCACAAGTATGTCAGCTTGTGAATGTGTGTGGATCCTGATGATTTTCTGGAGAAATATTGAATTCTCTGCAATCCAAACATGATCGACATGTTGGCCCTCAACAACCCTCTGATGAAGATACTCTGCACTCATCCTCGACACGCTGAAATTCAAGCCTATAGTAATCCAGTGGGTAGATATGGGGGTTATATCATTCCCCCAAATACCGGGACATCTGTGTAGAAAAGTTTAAAAAGTGCATGACTCAAATCCAGATGCGTTTAGAAGAATTTACCCAGAATCCAACACACCTGTCTGTATATAAAGAGTTAGCAAGTTGTAGGTGGCAATTAAAGCTAGATAGTATTTATACTCGATTTTTCAGGCTGATATCATTATTTTAGAGGTTGGAATATAATGACCAATTATTATTATTTTGATGCATCAAAACAGAGAAACAAACTTTGTTCAGGAATCAGGGGATAACATCTAAAAGTTAAAAAGTTGACGTTCTTTAACGGTTAGCAAAACTGTGTCGTTGCAACTCTGTTCCTAAACCACATGATATATTTGTGGCTTTCTGCAGTTTGTTTTAAATGATCTCATATAACTTACAGTTAATAACAAGTATATATATATGTATTTTGTTTAAAGGGGACCTATCATGCAAAATGCACTTTTGTACGTCTTTTATACATGAATATGTGTCCCCGGTGTTCCAAGGAACTCACCAAGTGTCAGAAAACACAACCCTCTCTATTTTCCTCCATACCCAAATCTCTAAAAAAGGGGCTGCAACGGATCTGATAAAAACTGATCCAGATTTGAACACTTCACTGACGTCACAGAAGTGGCGCAACGGCTATTGGGCCAACTCTCCACCTATCAGGGGAATGTGGGGTTGGGCCACGGCCGGCCATTGCCGCTCGAAAGCGCTGGAGACGCTGTAGTACATATGCCAGGCCTGTAAGTGGCGCTGTAGTCTGCCACAAAAGCAGCGAAGAAGACTTCCCGCGCATGGTTACCATGGTTACCCTTCTGTTTATTCTCCGCTGTGGCTTTCTTTCTCCCTCCCCGAGGCAAGCGTTTGCTCCAGCTGCTTTAATTCAATGCAATCCCTCCCCGTCGAGGCAAGCACTGTAATTCTCTCCGGTTAGTCCACCAGCAGATGACAAACACCCACCTCTCCGCCTCTTCCAAGGAACGAGGGGACCGTGCGGCAGAGTTTCAGTTTCAGTTTCTTTCGCCGGTCAAGATGTCCGTTAAAGTTTAAATCTTCCGGACAAAATTAGAAAAGTGCCGGTCAAAGGTCTTCTTTGTTATTTATTGAGCTTTAAAACAAATGAATAACGACTCTATAGGCCTATAATAATATAATAAAACACGGAGGACGGAGATCTATTTTTCTCCCCCTCTTCTGACTTCATCAGAGCACGGCTCCCCTCTCCTGCAGGGGGACGTGGTCAGCTGCAGCTCACAGAATCAGCCCCGTGCAAAAACAGTGCTGGAGAACAGCAAATAGAGCGAAATGAGGCATGGCTAAAATGCATGATCTGTTTGGTATTTTGAAAACAGAAACATATAAATATACCTTATATAGGTATGGCCCTACAATATATCATTTAAATATAGCATGATAGGTCCACTTTAAGTAAAATGTTTAGCTGTAAAAATCTGGAGCTGCTTGCTTAATGTTTAAATTCTGCTGCCTGTTTAAAATTATTCAAGGACAGAGTATTTTGAATTGGTTGACAGATAATGAATCACAACAATCAATTAATAGCTTTAAGCATTCATCAAGCATATTTACGAATGTTGGCTGGTTTAAGGCTTCTTAATGCGAGGATTCAATGCTTTTCTCTTTTAAAACATATTATCATTTGACATCAAAAGCAAATTGGGCAAATCATTTAGATCTCAGGGATATTTTGAGTAAACAGACAAAAAAAGGGCTCTAACTATAAATTACATTATATATACTATCAAAGTATACAGAATATATATATATATATATATATATATATATATATTTATATATCCAAATATATAAAGGAAAATATAGATATTTTCTGTTCACTATCACATAAAACGAAGCAAATACTTTTACTTTACAAGCTGGTACAAGGAAATGGAAAATGTAATACATCTAGTTTACAATGAATCCAATAACAGTTCCTGGTATTATTGTTTTTCCGTTTGACTTTTTTCTTTAGATTTCAAGAACAATTTACAAGATTCCAAAAACACTATAATTGCAAAGACAGGTTAGAGATACTGTTTCAACTGTTGCAGTATTTATTTGTGTTGTAAATGAACCAAACAATGAACATTTAATGATGAATGTTCTTTAAAGCAATTTTACTTGCAGTTTGATCTCTCCTTTATGAAGTTGTTTATTTCTGTTGTGTATTTATGATGAAAACCAGGAAATCTGATCAGGTCTCCTTTGTTCTTTAAGTCTAAAAATATCAATTAACCAGCAAACTCACAAGTCCTCAAAAATGTAAAGTCACATCTGCTGTGGGGGAGAATACATATTTCAGAGAGGTTGCATCAGTTAAGTGACGCGGTCACAAAGAGAGAAGCTTGCAGTCTGAATTAAAGATGTTCTCGGTTCCAATGCTGTGGCGGCATTAGATTAGCCACAAACTGTAATCTGTCACTTAGCTGCAGCAGGCCTCCTGTTGGAAGTGATGTAAACTGTTGCTGTCTGGACACAGAGCTGGGAGGGTAATGGGGATTCATTGATCCACTGGTCTTTAGCTGATTGAGTTAGATAATTAAAAAGCCTCTTGTATCAGTTCCATTAAGGATTGTTTGTGCTGCTTTTTTCTTCTTTCTCTTGTTCTTCAACAGCACAACTAAGAGCTCCAGAGAGCCGCTGGAAAACAAACAGAACGCTCTTTATGGCCCATTATCTAATGTAGTATCAGACCTGCCAACCTGCATGCATTTTAACCTGTTAAGCCCTGAGCCTGTTTTTCAGGTCTCAGGCTCGAAAATGACATTCCCAGAACAAATGACCATATCTTCACTTCTAAAAGGGGTACATTAATAATCTTTTTTCTCAAAGCAATGATAAACCTGTGGATTGGATGTAGAAAAGTCAGAATCAATATAGATTTTTTTAAATCTTAAAGTAAATTCAGATTGAACATAGTAAAAAATGTAAACTATAGTGTCCGTCCAAAATAAATACATTACTTATAGTGAAAACCACCCTTGAATGATGGGATAGTAGACAAAAAGCTTTAGGAATCCAAACTATAACATATAATAAGTACCCTGTATCAAGATTGATGCAAAACAAGTGAAATTTGACCTTTCTAGAGAGATTTAGACAAAAAAAAACACTTTTGGGTGCATTTTCCATATCTCTGGAACCCATCGGTTGATTTTGATGATTGACATCTCTTTTTAACCGTTAGAGCCAATAGAATCGAGGGGAAGTCCCTAAAATCCATCTAAACATTACCCATTGGTGAATGAGTGATGCGTAGCCAGAATGCCCAAAACCGGAAGCTGTCATACACTCTCGTAGCAGCTAATATGAAATCTCCGTTATCGACATAAATATGATGATGGATTATCAGTAATCATTTCAAAGTGACACAGACACATTGGATTAACCTTCAGCAGCGTTTTTATCGTTTTAATGCCATTGAACACAACTTTTGATCAGAAACAGCAAAAGGTAAGACATATTTCCCGATTTTGCTTCGTAAAGCTACGTCGTGTGATGTCTGGGTTTGCTTCCCCTGTCGCGAGTTTTGATCGCTCAGTGATAATACTTATACCCCTATAATCTGTGGAATATCAGCTTGCTAGCTAATATTTGTTTGTGCAGATCCGATAAGTATTTCTACCGTGAGTTCTGTGCTAAGTGCGTTAGCATTTCTTCGCTCAGGGCTCATTTAGACGCTTCTTGTGAGACTTGTGTTTTGTTTCGGTAAAAATAGTTCGTATCGTCAGTTAGCTGAGTTTCGTCCCGTTAAGTGGGTATCACACATTAATAGGTTTTTAAATGTTAAGAAGCCCTGAGACACAGTTTCGTGAAATAAAAACCCTGCAGCCCCCGCCCGTTAAGTAGCAGTTATGCATTTTGACACCAGTGTATCCTCGTACAGTCTATCACTCTAAAGCAGGCAAAACATTTGTGAATTCCACCGATTGTGCAGTACTCCTGTCTGACAGCAGGAGGGAGCAGCAATACGCCAGGGAGCGGCTAGCCTGGCGTAAAGCAGAAGAAGAAGAGTTCGACCAATCATAGGGCCGGATTCCTTCCCTTTGGTTGCAGTCGAATAGTCCAAAAATCAGCTCCTATCGTTTATTCCTATCCACTATTCCTTGACCTCTGTGTGAAACGTCACAAGGTTAACCAGTTAAGCCCGTGACGTTTCACGCCGGTACCGGGGGGAATGACGCAACATCTTGCAAGAAACAGCGTCTCTGAGTGCTTCTTAACATTTAATAAACTATGAATGTGTGTACTCACTTAACGGGAAGAAACTCAGCTTTCAGACAATATTAACCATTTTTAGCTAAACGAAACAAAAGGGTAATAACAAAGGGTGAGTACACTGTAGCTCAGAGAGTGAGCTGAATGGCACAGTCTGACCCCTCACAAGCTGACAAAGGTCCAGTTTGTGCCAGAGTGCACTCTGGTTCTCTTAGTGACTATTTACGAAAGCACTTTTTGTGGGCTAGATAAAACCCAAACTAAGTGGCAGTACTAACCAACATTACATGGAGATGAGTAGCTACAGGATCTCACCATTCAGGATCTGAATGAATACAAAAGTGACCATGCAAATCTGGATATCAAGCAGCAAGTATGATGTGCTGAGATCAAACAGGATCCCAGTGACTGTGCAGTCCTGCAGGGTGCAGGCTGGGGTCTGCCTCCTCCACCGCGCCGCTGTCCTCTGCTGTCACTGCAGCCGGCCCCCTCCTCAGTGGCTGCTCTGTCTGCGGCGGTGCTGGAAATAGCCACGCTGAGCTCATTAGCAGATTAGGTGTTGCAATGAATCTGTGTGGTTAGAGCTCCACGGCCTGATGTTGTTCCTCCAGGATGGCAATTACAGCTGATTGACGTGTTGGCACATGGGGTCGGGGGGGTGGGGCCCGCAGCCTGGGCCTGTGGAGGGCCGCCACATGAAGGGCAAAATCCTCTTAATATCTGAACAACACTATCGATGTGACTGGCATCTAGTGAGGGATCTATAGTTGTGTGGGACATACAGTTACATTGGGCTTAGCACTAGAATGTTGCACATGAACATGTATTATATTGCAAAATCACTTTTGTATTTATTTGTATTGGATTAACCTGTGATTTCTGATATATGTTCCTGAGCAATGCTAACATAAATATTTAGTACGTCAAGTTATGGTCACAGTGAGTAAAGCTCACACAGGCACAGAGGGCAGCTCAGGGGTCCTACAGGTGAAACGCAGACCAGGTAAAGGCTCCACTTATTAGACCTAGCGGACAGTGTGTAGCCACAATGATGTGCTAGTGTTTCTGTATTTGAAGGTAAGCTAAAGTGGTGAAAAGATGTATAAAAGTAGTGACAGATACAGTGGAGGAAGTATTTGATCTCTTGCAGTCTTTGTCAGTTTGCCCACTTACAAATAAATGAACAGTCTATAATTGTAATGGTAGGTTTACTTTACTAATGAGAGAGAGAATATCAAAAAGAAAATCAAGACATTGACATTATATAAAAGATAAAAATGTATTAGCATTTAACTGTGTGAAATAAGTATTTGATCCCCTTGCAGAACATGTGTTAGGACTTGGTGGAGAAACCCTAGTTGGACACACAGAGGTCAGACCCTTCTTGTAGTTGGTCTCCAGGTTTGTGCACATCTCAGGAAGGATGTTGGTCCACTCCTCTCTGAAGATCCTCTCCAAATCCTTAAGGTGTTGAGGCTGATGCTTGGCCTCTGGAAGCTTCAGCTCCCTCCACAGATGTTCTATGGGATTAAGGTCCAGAGACTGGCTAGGCCCCTCCCTCACCTAACTGTGCTTCTTCTTTAGCCACTCCTGTGTTGCCTTGGCCGTATGTTCAGGGTCATTGTCCTGCTGGAAGACCCCTCCATGACCCATGTTCAGTGTCCTGGCTGAGGGAAGGAGGCTATGGGCCAAGATTTTAAGGTACATGGCCCCGTCCATCCTCTCCTCAATGCAGGGAAGTGGTCCTGTCCCCTTAGCAGAGAAACACCCCCAAAGCAGAATGTTTCCACCTCCATGCCTGATGGGGGGGATGGTGTTCTGGGGTTATAGCCAGCATTTCTCTTCCTCCAAACACGGCGTGTCCAGTTGATGCCAAAGATCTACATTTTGGTCTCATCTGACCACATCATCTTCTTTTGAGTAAATCAGATGTTCATTGTCAAACTTCAGACGGGCCGTTCATGTTCTTCTTGAGCAGGGGGGGGCCTTCAGGCGCTGCAGGATTCTATCCATTATGATGTAGTGTGTTACCAATAGTTTTCTTGGTGACTGTGATCCCAGCTGCCTTGAGATCATTAACAAGTTCCTCCTGTGTAGTTCTTGGCTGATCCCTCACCTTTCTTCTGATCATCAATACCCCACGGGGCCAGATCTTGTGTGGAGCCCCAGACCGAGGGCGATTGATGCTCATTTAGTCTTTCTTCTATTTCTGAATAATGGCACCAACAGTTGTCTCCTCCTCACCAAGCTGCTTTCTGATGGTCTTGTAGCCAATCCCAGCCTTCTGCAGGTCGACAGTCTTGTCCCTGAGGTCCTTAGACAGCTCTTTAGTCTTGCCCATGGTGGAGAGGTTGGAATCTGATTGGTTGATTCTGTGGACAGGTGTCTTTTATACAGGTAACTAGTTGATATTAGGAGTACTTTTTTAAAGGAAATGGACTTATGTAACCAGTCTGTGGGAGCAGTGGTGTAACTATCGACGGTGCAGCCAGTGCAACGCACCGGGGCCCCGAGCTGGCAAGGGGCCCATGCACAAAAAAAAAAAAAAAAAAAAAGATTTATTTTTTAATATTTTTTTTTTGCCAATGGCATTGACCGGTTCACGCAGTCTTCAAAGTGACCAAGCAACCTAAATGAATTTGTCAGTCCAATTACCTTGCTCCCTTTCATGTCATGTGATACCTTGCGTGACGAGCGAACCGTTTAATCAACCTGTACTGTACTGTAGCTAGCAGCAGCAAGTTCGGCAGCATTATAACAAATGTAATAGATTGCATTTATAATGTACAGCAAACCAAAGCACAAGAGCAGCGCAGAGAAAGGACAAGAGAGAACAAGGAGATGTAACAGCTAAACTGACAAAATTAGACCGTTTTTTTTGTCATACATCGTCCTCGAAATCGAGCGCTAACGTTAGCAATGTTGACGTGTAGCGGCAGCCGGAGCCGGAGGCTAACGATAGCTCACCACCATCATTGCCATCTATCAGCCAGCCAGGAGGAGAGGCTGGATTTGGCTGTGCCCAGCGGTGGTCCAACAGTTCCCCCAAGGGCCCCAACCGATAGGGGACTCTATGGCACTATTGAGACCCCCGACGCCAGGATCAAAAGCTATATTATAGCAACCGGTCTATGTAGGCCTACCGGCCCATTCCCCAGAGACAAACATCAAGGAAACAGGTTTAATCCTCTTCTTAGTTCGTTGTGCCATTGTCAGGCTGTGGTGGTCTGAGGCCAGGGCAGGCTGTTGTTGATAGCCTATACATGTGGCGCTTCTGAGTGGTTGTGTATGTCCGTGTGTGTGTGAGCGCATCAGCGTGCGCTTATGTTTGGGGCGATGGGGGGGGGCCCAAAACAATATTTGCACCGGGGCCAATCACAACCTTGTTACGCCACTGTGTGGGAGCCATAATTCTTGTTTGTTGCAAGGGGATCAAATACTTATTTCCCACAGTTAAATACAAATCAATTTTAATATTTTATATAATGTCAATTTCTGGATTTTCTTTTTGATATTCTCTCTTTAATTAGTAAAAAATAAACCTACCATTATCTATCTATTATAGACTGTTCATTTATTTCTAAGTGGGTGAACTTAGAAAATCGGCAAGGGATCAAATACTTATTTCCTCCACTGTATATAAATGGTGTATGATTGTAACACACTAGTGAAGATAGGATATATCATTGTCGCATTTTATCATAGTTTTACTGGTAAATTGAAGAGTGTGTAATGCAATGCAATGCGTCACCTGCTAGCTTAAATGGACTAATGCAGGTAGTGTTACACCTGTAACTAGTATGTATGTGTTCTGGATATTGGCAGTCAGTGTGTATTGTGCGTTAATTGCAAGCTGACTTTTTGATCTTTTATGTTTAATGCAAGTTTAAGCATGCAAACAAATGTTTATGCAGATGCATCACTTACTAAACCCAGCCGACAGTATGCAGCCACGTTGCAGTAATGTGCTTGTTTCTGTATTTTCAGAACGAACAAAGTAAAATGAATTTATTTTAAGCTTATGCTTATCACAATAAATTAGCGCTGACACACTGATGCTGAGCTGTGTAAGTGCAAAATATGAATGTACTCACATGCGGTTGTTGACGTTGAAGCTTGTTGTCAAATTCAGATTCTGTAGAGTTGAGATATAGGCCACCATGTGATCATTTATAACCATGACTTTATTTCCTAGCCTACCTGGACACGGCGGCACCAGCAGGAAGGATAACATGTCTTGGTTTCAGTCAGTTACCCTCTTTTGATCATAGATGCTCTCTCAGGCTTTCCCATCCTGGCTGCTAATCAAATAAGTGTGTCCTTTTAAATGGATTTAGTTTGTGTTTCCAAATGACATCCCCACCTCCTCCATTTGAAAGAGAATCATGGTGCGCTGCCAGTGACTGCTGACCCCTTGTCTTTTAAATTATACAGTTTGATCTGTGGTTGTTTTAAACTGCAAATTTCAAAGTAAATATTAAACTTAATTCCACATCATCACTGGGGTGTCAGCAGTGGCAAAGAATATTGGATTCATTACAGAATGTGGCAAACTGCCAACTGGCCTCTGATGTTTAATTATGTATCAAATGTGGACATTTGAGCATTTTTTCAAACACGTAGACATTCATGAACTTTGTATGATGTGCCTGGTTTAAGTTTGGGAAATGGGGAAAGCACGGTGGGGGTTAGCCTTTTTATGTATATGAAAGATTACAAGTAAAGAGAATTATATTCATCTTGTGTGGCTTGATTCAACCATGGCAGACCTAAAGTAAAATCTCAATATGATACTGGGGGTCCCTATCATCTACAGCAACACTTAGAACTCAAGAAAAAGTTTTAGATGATCTTATGAATACCATCTACAAGATGCAGCATCCTCTGAGATCCATGTTTTATCCATCCATCTTCTACCACTTATCTGCAGTCGGGTCGCAGAGGATGCAGTTTGAGCAGAGGGCCCAAAATGTCCCGTACCCCGGTCACATCAACCAGCTCTGACTGGGGGATTCCATCACACTCAGGTCCTGGGTCTTCCCTCGGTCTCCTCCCGGCTGGACCTGCCTGGACCTCCTCCATAGGGAAGCGCCCAGGTGGCATCCTGACCAGGTGCCCGAACCACCTCAACTGGCTCCTTCTACGCGAAGGAGCAGCGATTCTACTCCAAGGATGACTTAACTTCTCACCTTATCCCTAAGGGAGATAAAAACAAACCTCCGGAGAAACCCCATTTCAGGTGCTTGTATCTGCAGGCTTGTTCTTTCAGTTATGACCCATCTCTCATGACCATAAGTGAGGGTAGGAACGAAGATGGATGGTGGATGAGAGCTTTGCCTTCTGGCGGCGAGGTAAAGAAACTGCAACACCGCTCCCTCTTCTCTCATTGTCGGGCCCATCTTGCTCCAATGTCCCTCACTTGAGAACAAGACCCCAAGATTTAACTTTTTTAGCATGAAGACTTTAACTATTTACACACAAATATAACATCTCTTCTTACTCTGAAATGTAAACATAACATGACCTTCAATAAGACCTTTTTCAGGTAAATCATCCCTGCCAGTCTGGCTCCACCGACCATAAAAGTCTGCTGAGGTCCAAGTAGTACTCTCGATCCGTACAAAGTAGTGTGAACAGCAGCAGGTGAAGAGTTACTTAATGACCCATGAAAGAGTGAAGGCTCTTGGAGCATGTGTGGCCTCAGGTCTGCTGTTTATGGATCCAAAGACATACATCCCAGGGTTGAAATATTAAATAACTGTACAGAGATGAGCACTGACAGGAAAACGTCTGCCAACAAGATAAAAATAGAAAATTGTTATGAATTGTGTCAAAAAAGATTCCCCAAATGATCTAGAGAGGAATTCAAAACATATTACTATTGAAAAAGTCCAGGTAAAATAGAAAGAAAATAATAATTAAGTAAAAAACTGCTTTGCCTGGAACAATACTGTACTTCACACTTATCAATGTTGTAGACATGAAGAGTTTGCCCTGGTTATGTCACTGCACGTCCTATAGAGATGTGAAAATGCCATACCAAGGGTTACACCCTGGCTGCGCCCCAGCTCTATAATGTCTGTTTTGGAAAGTAAGACATACAGTATGATGAGTGTTAATGTCAGTGACTTTTATAATCAGTATTTGTGTTTGTCAGAAAAGCATGCTCTGGGGGAATCCATGGATGTTTTTTGAGGCCTAAATGAACCCTGTGATTTAAAAATAATCTCAACCATCTTAAAGTGATAATGTTATAATTGACCTTTGCCAAATACACATTTTTACTGAATATCTTGACACAACATAATGAAAGTCGATGCAAACTCTGCTGTTAGCCGTGTAATTTAGCCAAGCGGGACTGAACTGCACATTGACTGCTAACAACTGTTAAAAGAAAATTGTAAAAAAACGAAAATGTTCTGGCAGCAGGGGTGCCAGAAAATGTCCGTTAAAAAAAGGAAAGAAACTGTAAAATAAAATATGGAGATAACATGTAAAAAAAAAAGTAACTTACCTTACCACAAGTAGCCTCTATAACTGTCATTTTACATGAAATATTTTTCTTTTAACATATATTATTTGTTAGAATAGAGTCATACACCTCTAGAAAACAGAATCATTATCTTTAAAAAATGATAAAGAAAAGCTAAAATACGGAAAATTACTTTTATTATTACAAAAAAGTCATACACCTCTAAATATTTTTTCAAATGATACAAAAAGCTTAAAGACAGAAGATTACTGTTGTTATTTATTTATTGTCATTTGTACATTAGCTTCAGTGTAGATATGTCAACGAAAAACTGAAGTCACAGGCTCCTCCAACAGTGCAACATATATATAGAACATAGAACAAATAAAACAGATAAAATAGTGCAAATAAATACAAATAAAATAGAATAGAAATAGTGCAAGAAGAGTCTATATGCAAGTAAATGGAATATGATTGCAATGCCGTACCAGGCCGTGATGCAGCCAGTCAGGATACTCTCTATGGTGCACCTGTAGAAGATAAGATGCAGAGTATCCTGGAGTCCATGTTGAACCTCCTCAGCCTGCGGAACAATTACCTCATAATGTCCATGGACATTATGAGGTAATTGCAGGGACTTTTCACACGGAGAGAAAACATACACATGTTGAGAGGAAACTGCATTTTCTTTAAACCACCCATACGAACAAATTCCAAACTTCATTGCATCACAACAGAAGGTGTTCATCTGTGGAATAACTGTAATGATGAGCTGAAATACTGTGCAACTTTATCTAAACTAAAACTCTTATTTAGAAACCAAATCCTGAATGGTTCTGAGCAGGACCTGTGAAGTGATGCTTTCTATTTCTTGTTGTTGTAAAAGTTATTTATTTTTGGTTGTTTTGTACAAAATATGAAATTTGTTTTGTAAAAAATATGACATTTCGAGGCTGCACATGTGAATCCTCCGCGGTCTTAAAATCCCCACAATGCTTTGTGCACGGACCAATTTCCAAATCTTTGGCGGAAATCGCGCTCCATTTAAGGCGGGGCCTCGAATATAACGCACACCTGCACACTTGTTAGCCTGTTCCACCATTCTTCGTTTTCAGAGACTAGGAAGGATTCTTGCCTCGCTTCTGAAGGACCTGACTCGAAGGGACATGTCCTACCAAGGAAGCGTCCTCGACATTGAGAAACACCCCGTATGTGCCAAGCCCCCAGGAAGTGCGCCGGACTCTGAGCAAAATATTCGTTGTGTCCAAACGACGGTACTACAATTTCCGTATCAGTCTGTGACGTCACTGGGCCCAGAAAGACTTTTTCCCATTGACTAACATTGGGAAAGAGACGTCTGTAAATCAGCGGATAATTTTTTATTTAACTAATTAAACTACCCAGTATGAACTATTTTATAGCCCTTATTATAATTATTAGGTCCTTAACCTGTTAAGCCCGAGAGACCCCGGTACCGGGGCATTGCCGCAACATCTTGCAGGAAACAGTGTCTGAGGGCATGTTCATTTAATAAACTATGAATGTTTTATATGCATGTAACGGGAAGAAACTCATCTAACTGATCTTTTTTTTTTTTTTTTCAAAAGAAAACCCACAATGCTAACACTGAGCCTCTGAATTAGCAATGAGCGAAAAATGCTAACACCTTACTGCACCAAAGATCACTCACAAAACCTTATTATTTATCTCTTCTCTACATCCATGACATCGTTTCACATCGTGAGGTGACACAGAATCGTTGGACATCCACATTATCACTGAATTATACGAAATGGCGACGTTATAAGCAAAAACGGACATCAAAACAGGTGACGCTAGCTAGCTAAAAATGCTAACATTTTTACCTTGGCTCTGTAGTCTCTCCAAAGTGGTCTTCAATGGCATTAAAATGATAAAAACGCTGCTGAAGTTAATCCATAGGTTAATCTAATGTGTCTGTGTCCCTTTGAAATGATTTCTGATAATCCATAAGCATTAAAACTGCTTTTCCGTTTCCAGATGTCAAAGCTAGGTTCACTCTGATGGAAAATTACATGCACGAAGCCCCCACCTTTTGTGTTCACAATGAGTGTGTGTGGGGGACTCCCCCTTCGATTATATTGGCTCTAACGGTCAGAAAGAGGTGTCAACCATCAAAACCGAGAGGGGGGGCCAGAGATATGGAAAATCCACCCAAATGACCCCAGAAGTGGTTTCTTTTTGCTAAATCTCACTAAAAAGGTCAAATGTCACTTGTTTTGCATCAATCTTGATACAGGGTACTTATTATATGTTGTACTTTGGATTCCTAAAGCTTTTAGTCTACCTTACCATCATCCAAGGGTAGTTTTCACTATAAGTAAAAAATAATGTAAATAATTATTAATGTAAATAATGTAAGATCTGAATTTTTTTTTAAATAAAAAACATCTATATTGATTCTGACTTTTCTACATCCAACTCACAGGTTTATCATTACTTTGAGAAAAAAGATGATTAATTTAACCCTTTTAGAAGGGAAGATATGGTCATTTGTTCTGGGAATGTCATTTTCGAGCCTGAGACCTGAAAAACAGGCTCAGGGCTTAACAGGTTAAAGTTGTATAATGCACTAAAAGCCGAATCTAGATTTATTTTCTGTCTCCATTCATTCTACTGAGCCGAGAGTGGGGGCTCCGGGGGCGGGGCTTAAGGGGCGCATACTCTGTGAGCGCACATACGGGTTTTTCTGCTCTGACAGCTAGGCATGATGGGTAATCTGTGACGTTTCGCTCTCTCAAAAGTTGGGCCATTTTGTCCTGATGCGCCAATGAGCAGCTCTCATAGGAAAGAACGAGACCCCGCCTCCGACGCTGTATCCAGTTCTTATTATACATCCATGGCCTGGGTGCATGCAGCAGAAGTCTCGTCTCTGATTGGCTGCAAATCGATTGCCCTGAAAATCCTTTGATGAACATCCAATCCTTGTATTATTTTAAGAATTGGTAACACCACACCATAAAGATTAATTTAAAAGTAAAAGAAATGGGGTGCAAACTATTTACATTGCAATTATAATTGTATTAATAATTTTATTTTCTTAATTTACAAAATGACAATGTAATGTTGATAAATAATAAAACAAACACTGAAGGCCTACCAAAGACACAAGCAAAATATGTTATAAGACTTCTTTATTGTCAGTTTATTCTTTTAAATTGAGAATAGAGAACACTGATAATTAACCTGTTAACCCTGTTAACCCAAGCCTGTTTTTCAGGCCTCAGGCTCGAAAATGACATTCCAAGAACAAATTACCATAACTTCACTTCTAAAAGGGGTAAATTAATAATCTTTTTTCTCAAAGCAATGATAAACCTGTGAGTTGGATGTAGAGAAGTCAGAATCAATATAGATTTTTTTTATTTTAAAGTAAATTCAGATTGAACATAGTAAAAAACTGTAAATTATAGTGTCCGTCCAAAAAGAAAACATCACTTATAGTGAAAACCACCCTTGAAGGATGGGATAGTAGACTAAAAGCTTTAGGAATCCAAACTATAACATATAATAAGTACCCTGTATCAAGATTAATGCAAAACAAGTGGCATTTTACCTTTTTAGAGAGGTTTAGCAAAAGAAAAACACTTCTGGGGTCATTTGGGTGGATTTTCCATATCTCTGGCCCACCTCGGTCGATTTTGATGATTGACACCTCTTTTTAACCGTTAGAGCCAATAGAATCGAGGGGAAGTTCCTAAAATCCATCTAAACATTACCCATTGGTGAATGAGTGATGCGTAGCTAGAATACCCAAAACCGGCAGCTATACATGAAAACTCTGTTATTGACATAAAAATGGAATGATGGATTATCAGTAATCATTTCAAAGTGACACAGACACATTGGATTAACCTTAAGCCGCGTTTTTCTCGTTTTAATGCCATTGAACACAACTTATGATCAGAAACAGCAAAAGTTAAGACATCGTGTGTTGTCTGGCTTTGCTTCCCCTGTCGCGAGTTTTGATCGCTCAGTGATGATACTTATATTTCTGGAATCTGTGGAATCTCAGCTTGCTTGTTTGTGCAGATCTGATAAGTAATAAAGTATTTATACCTAGAGTTCTGTGCTAAGTGCGTTAGCATTTGTTTGCTCAGGGCTCATTTAGACGCTTCTTGTGATGGTAAAAATGGTTCGTATCGTCAGTTAGCTGAGTTTCTTCCCGTTAGGTGGGTATGAAACATTCATAGTTTATTAAATGTTAAGAGCCCTCAGACGCTCTTTCTTGCAAGATGTTGCAAGTTATTAAGTCACAGCGTATACTTCAGCGGAATATCAAAACAACGGCCCGGGGTGCAAAACGCATCAATGAAAGCGACCCTCTACCACACAAAACAACACCTGTAAATAACCCAATTTGTGTTCTTTGAAATTGAAAAGGATATTGCATTGTGTTTGTTACTTTCGTTGCAGTTGTATATATGTCTTAAGTGTAATTTGGCTTGGCTTCCTATTTTGTATGGACATGCTTTTATTTTGAAGGCGAGTTTACGCTGTTGACAGGAAGTTGTTGTTGCTATGGAAACAAGAAAAGCTTCACAGAGGGCGGAACTTGTCATAAAGTCTGCGATAATAAAACCCACCCATATAGAGGGAAGATATGATTGGTCAATTGTACTGTCATTTAGTGGGAATGCTGATACAGCATTCCAACTATATGTTATGCTACGGACAAAAAGTGTATTATTCCACCGACTTATTTTGGCCCTCTTCTCCTCCCACATTCAACATCGCAGAAACTCCGTTCAAACATCAAAACGTTCAACTCGGTCGGGAATCGCAGGCTATTACTTTTATCATTCATAACTTTCATAATTCCAGAGATACATCCCATAATTCATCAAATTTGTAACAATTGAAGTCAATGGAGACATTCTTCAGACTTCAACAAATCTTCATGCGACTTCAACTGCTAACTGTTCATTCATACTTTCACTCAGAAACCTCATTCCAACTTTAAAATGTTACACATCTTTCTGACATTATTCGTGAAACACGACTTTTAAATCTGATTCTTACTTTTAGAGATATTAAACATTGTTCAGACTTTGTTAAAGAGGTTTTCTTCAGATTTTAACATTAACTAGAGTGCGTGATGTCACAGCTAGAGTGGAGCAAATCTTGAAATTTGCCTTCATATATATTTTTTAAACTGCCATAATTCCCAAACCCTACATTCCTGAGACATAATTTTTCATGACAAACGTAGGAAAACATCTCGTAGCTTGAAAAATGACAAATAATTAAGCAAAAAATAATTAAACAAAATGCCTCTTGAGGGCATGAAGTGACAAAAACGTTCAACATGTCTCCATTAAAACCCATTGTAATTTCAGGCTGATATTTCCTCACAGCAGCAGCCGCACACCTTTAGTTAAACTGCCAAAAAGGCCACATTATTAACCCGAAAGTACACAAAAATTATACTTCAGATACTCAACTTCCTTGACATGCTTCACGTTTTGAAATTTCACAGATATCTGTTATCGTTCTTCCACAAAACGTTCACATGTAAGAGGTTTATCTCTCATTCAGAACAATGCAAACCTTTGATCTCTACATAGCTCGTTAGCTCAACTATAAACACCTGTGTAATGGAACACGATGATGTCATCACTCCAACTGACATGCTCAGAGCAGCAGACTTCAGATAATGGTTAATGGTCGTGCCCTCAACAGCTCTACGTCAATTATGGGGTGTCATCATATTCCGTTCAAGAGAAGAGAGTGAGGGCGATCAAGAGTCAGTTCTAACTGTTCATTTCATTCTCTCTCTCTCTCTCTCTCTCTCTCTCTATCTTCCTCTTCCTCAATATCTTCCTCTATCTTCCTCTTCCTCAATATCTTCCTCTATCTTCCTCTTCCTCAATATCTTCCTCAATATTCCTTCACTCAATATCTTTCCTCTCTCTCTCTCTCCTCTTCTCCTCTCTCTCTCTCTCTCTCTCTCTCCTCTCTCCTCTCTCTCTCTCTCTCCTCTCGCTCTCCTCTCTCTCTCTCTCTCTCTCCTCTCTCGTCGCTCTCTCTCTCTCTCTCTCTCTCTCTCTCTCTCTCTCTCTCTCTCTCTCTCTCTCTCTCTCTCTCTCTCTCCCAAAACTTCACAGGTTGGTAACGATGCAGCCATCAACACATCTAAGCGTATTATGGGGTGTCATCAAATGCCGTTGCCATGGCGACAGATCATTCGCCATCAAGTTAGTTCAAAAGTTTGCAGTTCAAATATTCTGCTGCTTTTCCAAGCCTTTTTACTTTCTCTCATCACACATTCAAGCCCCAAGTGTTCATGTATCATTTCAATCTAAATTCTTCACTTTCTTCTTACACATTACATTTCAGCATAGAAATTCAGCGTCAGCTTTTCAGCATAAAGCATTCCCACTAGCAATTTCTTCAGGAATTGCATTCTCTAGTTTGACATTACTCTCTCGCTCAGTTACTATAGCTGGGCCCTGGAATTCATAGCAGAACCACCAATCAGCTCCTGTCTTCACAGTAACTCACAGAGACGAGCTTCTTTCATTTCACAGGGAGGGGGGGGGGGGGGGCAGGAGCTCCAACAAGCCGTTTAGGACAGAGAGTGAATACACATACTATACAGAGATGCTGTATGAGAAACCAATGTGAGTTTGGAAAATTGCACAATATACATTTATTTTAGTATACCTCAACAGTGGAATTATGATCAGTAGAAATGGCCATGACATGGGACCTTTAAAGGGGACCTATCATGCAAAATGCACTTTTGTACGTCCTTTATACATGAATATGTGTCCCCGGTGTGTCAGGGAACTCACCAAGTGTCAGAAAACACAACCCTCTCTCTTTTCCTCCATACCCAAATCTCTAAAAACGGGGCTGCAACGGATCTGATACAGACTGATACAGATTTGAAAATTCTCTGACGTCAGGAACGAGGAGCTCCGCCTATATGGCCAACTCTCCACCTATCAGGGGAATGTGGGGTTGGGCCACGGCCGGCCATTGCCGCTCGAAAGCGCTGGAGATGTTGTAGTACATGGCGCTGTAGTCTGCCACAAAAGCAGCGAAGAAGACTTCTTTGTTATTTATTGAGTTTTAAAACAAATGAATAATGACTCTATATAATCATATAAGAATAAAACACGGAGGACGGAGATCTCTTTTCCTCCCCCTCTTCTGACAGCCCAGCAGCTGATCTCAAA
This sequence comes from Trematomus bernacchii, assembly GCF_902827165.1. Lineage (NCBI taxonomy): Eukaryota > Metazoa > Chordata > Actinopteri > Perciformes > Nototheniidae > Trematomus > Trematomus bernacchii. The sequence goes on from NW_022987708.1 coordinate 5,153,418, forward strand.
GCACGCTCCCCTCTCCTGCAGGGGGGCGTGGTCAGCTGCAGCTCATTTGCATTAAAGCTACGTCACAGAATCAGCCCCTGCAAAAACAGGGCTGGAAAGAGCAAATAGCGCGAAATGAGGCATGGCTAAAATGCATGATCTGTTTGGTATTTTGAAAAAAAAACTTCACAGACATGTTTTATATAGGTATGGCCATACAATATATTGTTCAAATATAGCATGATAGGTCCACTTTAAGCAAAATTACAAAATATTTCTTTCTTTACTCATATCTTTTCTTGCAATTATAATTTTTTTTAATGAGTTTAACAGTATTTGTTATGTATTTGACAGTGATATATAGCCATAACAAAAGTATTTTTTAGTAAAATTACAGAAAATGCAGCTAATTTTGCCAACAGAAAATCATTTATTTTGACGGTTAGTTTTGTTAAATTCGCATTTAAAAACTGCTAAAAAACAGATAAATAATGTATTCCATTTCTACAGTTTTCTTTTGTTAAAATACATGACACATTTCAATAAACCGTTTATTCTTGTAATTTTAATATGATTTCCTGTAATTATGAAATACAATAAAAAAAAAAAAAAAAAAAATTTCAACACAGATGTGTTCTCCACAATGTACATATATCAGGGATCCGTGTTTAGAAAGCCTTAGGTGATTTCGATCTTTTGATGGCATATTTTTTACTGAACATAGTCTAATAAGTAATGGTCACCCACAATATGTTGGGAAATTTAGTTGCTAGATGTACTTGTTTGATTAGGCAATTAAAAAAGAAAAATCAATTAATAAAAGTTGTCTGTACGTATTTTTTCCATCAGTTGAAGAAATGTCTGTAAAACTAAGAGTAACATTACAAACTTTGTTTTTGATAAGGCTAACTTTTGGTTCATAAACTGTAGGTTTGCTACCCTTGATCACCCTCCCTTCTTTAAACTATCATAGCAGGCTATCATAAGAGAGTTGCAGATTAAAGCTGACAATGTCGCAACACATTTCTCTTTCAAAGGGCATTATGAGACCCCCTTGCTGTCGGGGGGGAAAGGTTTCCACAGTAGCCTTACATAAAACATCAAATGTTCGCTCTTATGCCTTTTTTTGCATATTATTATCCTTAGGTGAATAATAAAGACCCTCTGGTGAACGATGGGAACATTAATCTGTTTTCCTTTTGTTTATGTAAAATAATAGAAAAAGGGGATGAGAGAGGGTAGATGACATGTTTCAAACTAAGATCCAGGATCACAGCAGTGGCGGCTGGCGGCGTTAGGGGCGCCGCCCCACCTCTCCACATTCTAGATTGTCATTAACAAATACTTACATTTTATACACTTTTTTTTTAATGAACAAGGTACATATTATATAGTTGGTGTCAGTTAAATGTATAATCTACGATAAAATATAGATTAAAATTGTTTTATGATGTCTAAAGTTACTGATAAGTCACGTGTTTCCTGCTTGGGAGCGCAGAAATCTTTGCCCATTGACTCTCGTTATAAGTGGTGCATGCGCAGTCCGCACCTCTTCAATGCAAGTGATAGGAGCAGCTCGGGGCGCACCCAAGCTGCACCCAAAGCAGCTGTTGACACCTCCAACAACTAGGGGGCAGCAGGAGCGCCAGAGTGAGTGATTGACATTTGAATGAGAGAGAGTTAGACGGAGACGGAGTGTAAACAAAACTAGTGTTGGAGTCGGGAGGGCTGATAATTTATTCCAGCAAATTACTCAGACCTACTAATTGACCTAACAGAAGTAATTTAGTCTATGTAAGTTTACTGCTTGGCTCAGATCCACCAACGTCAGCAAGATCTCACCTCTATTAACCTGTTAAGCACCAAGCCTGTTTTTCATGTTTCAGGCTAGAAAATGACATGCCCAAAACAAATGACTACAACTTAACTTCTAAAAGGGTTATATGAATAATTTCTTTTATCAAAGCAAGGTTACATCTGTGAGTTGGATGTAGAAGTGTCAGAATCAATATAGATGTTTTTTATTTTAAAGAAAATTCAGATTTTACATAGTAAAAAACTGTAAATTATAGTGTCCGTCCAAATATTATTTTTTACTTATAGTGAAAACTACCCTTGGATGATGGGTTAGTGGACTAAAAGCTTTAGGAATCCAAAGTACAACATATAATAAGTACCCTGTATCAAGATTGATGCAAAACAAGTGACATTTCACCTTTTTAGAGAGGTTTAGCCAAAACCACTCCACCTCTGAGGTGATTTGGGTGAAAATGTTTTTTTTTCCATATCTCTGGCCCCCCTTGGTCGATTTGGATGGTTGACACCTCTTTCTGACCGTTAGAGCCAATAGAATCGAAGGGGGAGTCCCCCACACACACGTTGTGAAGAGAAGAGGTGGGGGCTTCGTGCATGTAATTTTGCATCAGAGTGGACCGATCTCTCGCTCTGACATTTGGAAACGAAAAAGCAGTTTTATTGCTTATGGATTATCAGAAATCATTTCAAAGAGGACACAGACACATTGGATTAACCTATGGATTAACTGCAGCATCGTTTTTTTATCGTTTTAATGCCATTGAAGACCAGTTTTGACCAAGGTAAGCCATGTTAGCGTTTCTAGCTACCTAGCTCCACATGTTCTGATGTACGCTTTCGTTTATAGCGTCGCAAATGTTTATCACTGAGTGTTGAGGTTTTATACACAGATTCTGTGTCTCCAGGAGATGCTAATCGATGGGTTGACTGTGCATCTAGGATAAGTAATAAGGGAGTTATGAGTGAGTTTAGCTGCAGTGATAGGTTACATTTTTTCGCTCGTGGGTAATTCAGAGGCTGAGTGTTAGCATTGTGGGGTTTTTTTGGGAAAAAAAATTAAAAAGATCAGTTAGCTGAGTTTCTTCCCGTTACATGGATATAAAACATTCATAGTTTATTAAATATTAAGATTCCTTAGACGTTGTTTCCTGCAAATGACGCGTTTATCCGCCCGGTACCGAGGGGGCGGTGCGTAACAGGTTAACTCCTGGAGAACCAGGTTCAATTAACTGCTGTTTCAATTCAGACGACCCGCTAAATCTGTTTAAGCGATCCCGAAGGATTTTGATATCAGTAATGAGGTGCGGCCCTACCTAAGTGTGAGTGTGGCAGTGTGCATTTCTTACCTTTCAAGCAGGAGAGGATAGCGCAGATGTCTTTTAAGTTGTCCCAATCCAAAAGGTGGGATCAGTTTATTTAAAGAAAAATTGGTCCACACTTGAACAGGGTTTTACCTTCTCTCGTTACAATATGAGGTGGTCAGTAGGATCTAAAGCTGGCTACACACCAACCCGATTTTGGGAGTCAGAGGCCGTCAGAGGCAGTCGGGCATTCGCGGCGCCCTACTCAGGTTGGTGTGTCCCGCACCGTCGTCTCTTTACGGCACCTTTTCACACCTCCCGATGCCATTTCGATGGGAGGTCAGAGAAAGTCGGTCCAAGCAATCACTCTGTTTGGCTGTTCACACTACCGCTGCCTGCTGGTAAGGACAGTTATTGCCACTCGTCGACTGAAGTATTTGCGGTGTGTTCGTAGGCGGGCGGCGTAGCGGGCGGCGTAGCCGACGCAGGCGACGTAGCTGACGTAAAAGTCGGGACGCCTTTGGTACGCGTTCTTTGGTCTCAGGTGGGTGTGTAGCGGCCTTAACCTGTTACGCACCGCCCCCCCGGTACCGGGCGGATAAACGCGTCATTTGCAGGAAACAACGTCTAAGGAATCTTAATATTTAATAAACTATGAATGTTTTATATCCATGTAACGGGAAGAAACTCAGCTAACTGATCTTTTTAATTTTTTTTTCTCCAAAAAAACCCCACAATGCTAACACTCAGCCTCTGAATTAGCCACGAGCGAAAAAATTTAACCTAAAACTGCAGCTAAACTCACTCATAACTCCCTTATTACTTATCCTAGATGCACAGCCAACCCATCGATTAGCATCTCCTGGAGACACAGAATCTGTGTAAAAAACCTCAACACTCAGTGATAAACATTTGCGACGCTATAAACGAAAGCGTACATCAGAACATGTGGAGCTAGGTAGCTAGAAACGCTAACATGGCTTACCTTGGTCAAAAGTGGTCTTCAATGGCATTAAAACGATAAACGAAATGATTTCTGATAATCCATAAGCAATAAAACTGCTTTTTCGTTTCCAAATGTCAGAGCGAGAGATCGGTCCACTCTGATGCAAAATTACATGCGCGAAGCCCCCACCTCTTCTCTTCACAACGTGTGTGTGTGGGGGACTCCCCCTTCGATTCTATTGGCTCTAACGGTCAGAAAGAGGTGTCAACCATCCAAATCGACCAAGGGGGGCCAGAGATATGGAGAAAAAAAACATTTTCACCCAAATCACCTCAGAGGTGGAGTGGTTTTGGCTAAACCTCTCTAAAAAGGTGAAATGTCACTTGTTTTGCATCAATCTTGATACAGGGTACTTATTATATGTTGTACTTTGGATTCCTAAAGCTTTTAGTCTACTAACCCATCATCCAAGGGTAGTTTTCACTATAAGTAAAAAAGAATATTTGGACGGACACTATAATTTAGTTTTTTACTATGTAAAATCTGAATTTTCTTTAAAATAAAAAACATCTATATTGATTCTGACACTTCTACATCCAACTCACAGATGTAACCTTGCTTTGATAAAAGACATTATTCATATAACCCTTTTAGAAGTTAAGTTGTAGTCATTTGTTTTGGGCATGTCATTTTCGAGCCTGAAACATGAAAAACAGGCTTGGTGCTTAACAGGTTAACGGTTTCAAACTTTCATCCAACAATTCACTCAGCATTCAATAAACATACATTTAAAGGGCCCATGTCATGCTTTTCCGGTTATTACCCCTCACCTTGTGTGTTATGAAGGTTTTTATGCATGTAAACGGTGTGCAGAGTCACAAACCCTCAAAACCCTGTAGCGAGTAAAACTCTAACACAGAAATACCTCCCCAAAACGCCTCGTTGGAGATACGTCATTGTCCATTTGATTCTTCCATTTCTTTCCGGGTACGGCATGATGTCAAGCCGTACCCGGAACGAAATGGACCAATCCGTGGAGCCGTTACGTTACGTCCGCGGAGCCGTTACGTTAAGCCCCCGTTGATTGGTCCAAATTGACCAATCCACGGACTTCCTCACACACACATCTGTGTGCAGGGAGCAGGCAGCTCAGCTGATTTCTCCTCCCTGGCTGCAGGCTGATAACAGACAGTTGGGATCGCAGCGAAATGCTCTCTGCAGACCCATTCTCACAGCGTTTATCAACCTTTTTCTTACTCCCTCTTAGGTGCCTTACAAACAATGGACGTCCACTCTCGGGAGCGTCGGAGTGGTGCGGTCACCCTAAGTGACAGACCTAAAGTATCCGGGATTCAGGCATCTTCCCTGGCTTGTACATTTTTGGTGATGCGCCCTGGAGGTATCAGACTATTTTAAACAACTTTTCCCCCGCTTTTCAAACACTTATTCCGAGGTTTTAGCCAGTCATTTTGCACGAAATCATTTAACATTGACGGTCTCCTGAAAAAGCACATATTCTGTGCATTTTCAGGAGAGCGTCTATGTTAAATGATTTCGTGCAAAATGACTGTCTAAAACTCTCTTCCAGACATTTAAAAATACTTTCCCCGACCATTTAAACATTATTTCTGGCTTGTAAAGTGCAGTTATGCGCCCTGGAGATATTGCACTATTTACAAAATGTAGCACTCTGTTTATTTCACACCTCCAGGAGAGACCAGGGGGAAATCACCTCTCTCTGCCCCCTCACAGAGCCCCAAGGACGGACTAATTACCTCCAGCATGTCCCCATAACAGTGGGACTCTGTTTCTTTCACAGCTCCAGCAGAGACCAGGGGGAAATCACCTCTCTCTGCCCGCTCACAGAGCCCCAAGGACGGACTAATTACCTCCAGCATGGGCCCCTAACAGTGGGACTCTGCACCTCCAGCAGAGACCAGGGGGAAATCACCTCTTTTTGCCCGCTCACAGAGCACCGAAGGACGGACTAGAGACCTCCAGCACCAGTCCCTAACAGGGGGACTCTGTTTATTTCACACCTCCAGGGCGGAGACCGGGAAAATCACCTCTCTCTGCCCGCTCACAGAGCCCCAAGGACGGACTAATTACCTCCAGCATGGGCCCCTAACAGTGGGACTCTGCACCTCCAGCAGAGACCAGGGGGAAATCACCTCTCTCTGCCCCCTCACAGAGCCCCAAGGACGGACTAATTACCTCCAGCATGTCCCCATAACAGTGGGACTCTGTTTCTTTCACAGCTCCAGCAGAGACCAGGGGAAAATCACCTCTCTCTGCCCCCTCACAGAGCCCCAAGGACGGACTAATTACCTCCAGCATGTCCCCATAACAGTGGGACTCTGTTTCTTTCACAGCTCCAGCAGAGACCAGGGGGAAATCACCTCTCTCTGCCCGCTCACAGAGCCCCAAGGACGGACTAATTACCTCCAGCATGGGCCCCTAACAGTGGGACTCTGCACCTCCAGCAGAGACCAGGGGGAAATCACCTCTTTTTGCCCGCTCACAGAGCACCGAAGGACGGACTAGAGACCTCCAGCACCAGTCCCTAACAGGGGGACTCTGTTTATTTCACACCTCCAGGGCGGAGACCGGGAAAATCACCTCTCATTGCCCGCTCACAGAGCCCCGAAGGACGGACTAATTACCTCCAGCATGGGCCCCTAACAGTGGGACTCTGCACCTCCAGCATAGACCAGGGGGAAATCACCTCTTTTTGCCCGCTCACAGAGCCCCAAGGACGGACTAATTACCTCCAGCATGGGCCCCTAACAGTGGGACCTCCATAACCTTGCACACCCTGAGTCCCCGGGCCCCCACAGTTAAGCACTCCCCCACGGACTAAACACAGGTATTCACACCCACCAGAACCTCGTGCCCCTGGTGACCTTACAAGGGGGTGGTTTTATGGTGCTTCTGTGTCCGCCCATCAGCATCCATATTCGGCCTTCTTCACGGCATCACCCCCCCTTCTGTGGAGGGTATTCTCGTGCCCCTGGTGACCTTACAAGGGGGTGGGTTTTATGGTGCTTCTGTGTCCGCCCATCAGCATCCATATTCGGCCTTCTTCACGGCATCACCCCCCCTTCTGGGCTGGAGGGTATTCTCGTGCCCCTGGTGACCTTACAAGGGGGTGGTTTTATGGTGCTTCTGTGTCCGCCCATCAGCATCCATATTCGGCCTTCTTCACGGCATCACCCCCCCTTCTGGGCTGGAGGTTCAAACACTTTAACTTTTGTTCACCCTCCTCTGGCTTACACCCCCTCCGCCAACACTTGAGCGCTCATCACAGGGTTCAGCACCAAGGAGAGTGCCTCCCCGGTGCTGATGGAAAGTGGCACTTTTTCTGCCCCTGGTAACCATCAAGGTTATTGTTTTTTTTTTTTTTTTTTTTTTTATTTGAACAAAAAACACAGTTGGACAGTACAGAGAGGCTAAAACATAAACTATTTACACGTACTACTGCTTACTATAACAGTACTACTAAATTTCTTAACCTACGTTTTAAAAGTGCAGTTATGCGCCCTGGAGGTGTTGCACTATTAACAAAATGTATGCCCAGGATTCTGGCACCTTTCCTGGCTTGTAAAGTGCAGTTATGCGCCCTGGAGATATTGTACTATTTACAAAATGTATACACAGGATTATAATAATAATTATATACACGGTATACATATTCACAATGTTTTAGCGGGATTCAGGGGACCAAATTAGGCGTCTAATTCTTACGGTGCACCAGGGCAAACAGGTTGAGTCCACGGCCCCTGCCCCATCATCAGGAGTGTCAACCAGCCCCGGTCCCGACTTCATTGGCCTCTTTCCCTCCCGCTTCCGCTTCCGCTGCTGCTGCCGCTCCAATGACCCATCAGGTGAAGATGATAGAGCTGTACTGTTATAGCGCCTCTTCGGAGGTCCCCATCTGACAGCGGTAGACATCATTCTGATGATGATGCAGCTGCTGCCGCATCTGATGACCCTGAACATGGAGCGGATTCTCAATGCCTCCTTATACCTGGCGCATTCGCGTAGAACCGGTCCGCCGTGGTTACGTCGTGACACATAAACCTGGCGAGAATCGACCGGCTTTTCTGGATCTTGGTGATGTTGATATTGTCAGCCAGGGCAGTGCGCAGGATTGTGAAGGTGACGGCTGTTTCTAGCCCAGCATCAGCCCATGCCCTCTTCAAGTGAGCGTTCAGGTTCTTGGAGGCCCGATTCCCCCTTGTGAAAAGGAAGAATTCATTCTGAGGACCC